>NW_010972620.1:4509432-4579291 GCF_000737465.1 Haliaeetus leucocephalus | reverse complement strand
GGGCGGGGGGCCGTTTCCCCCGCCCCCCCGGACCAGCCGCAGCCGCCCCCGCCCCCTCACCCTCACCACCAGCCCATCCTCGGCAACGGCCGAGCCAGCAAGCGGAAGACCTCCCGCATCATGGCCATGAAGGAGCAGAAAGCCCTCAAGACTCTGGGCATCATCATGGGGGTCTTCACCCTCTGCTGGCTCCCTTTCTTCCTGGTGAACATCGTCAACGTCTTCAACAGGGACCTGGTGCCGGACTGGCTCTTCGTTTTCTTCAACTGGCTGGGCTACGCCAACTCCGCCTTCAACCCCATCATCTACTGCCGCAGCCCCGACTTTCGTAAGGCCTTCAAGAGGCTGCTCTGCTGCCCGCGGAAAGCCGACCGGCGGCTGCACGCCGGCGGCGGGGAGCTGGCCCGCCTGCCTGGGGGCTTCGTCAGCACCGTCGGGTCCCCCGAGCGCAGCCTGGGAGGGACCTGGTCCGACTGCAATGGGGGCACGCGGGGCGGCAGCGAGTCCAGCCTGGAGGAGAGAAATAGCAAAACGTCCGATTCGGAGTCCAAGGTATAGGGGGGAGGACGTGGGGGGCCACGTCGGGCCCGGGGCAGGGGGAGAGGCAGGCAGGGAGGCACACGGGAGCGGAGAAATCCCCGGCAGCTGCCTGGTGGTCAAGCTGATGGCAAGCCAAACTCATCCCTGTCTTAGCGGGGAGAGAGCGGCTGTTTACTTAGGAATAAAAACAGGTGAACTCGTGTACGACATACCTCATCCGAAACTACAGCAAACAGGAAACCCACTGACCGGAGAACAAAGAAAATAAACAGCCCGTCCCAAAGATAGCCAGCTTATGTTTAGGAGAAGTGCTTTCGGAAGGGGCTGTGGTTCACTCGGGTGAGTTGTCCCAGGACCGTGCCGGTGGTTGAACCTCAGTGTGGAGGTGCCGGCTCTTGGCCGCCGAGTTTGGCTGCAGCGGGGGGTCCCAGCCGTCCCCCGCCTCGCCCGGGGCTGTCGGACACCCCAGGTTTCACTCCCTCACCCGCAGCACCGGGCGGTTTTTGGGGAGGCGCAGGGTCCGTGCTGCAGGTGCTCCAGGCGGAGAGTATGGACCCGCGGGCAAGATGAGTTTTAAGCTCGGAGTAGCTGTGCTCCCCTCTTCCGCAGAGTAGCGATGGAGAGAAATAATGAGTAATGAGTGAGGAGCACAGGTATATTTCGAAAGGGGGTAAAAAAAAAAAAACCAGTCCACGCTCTTGTGCTTTTTCCCTCTGCATCAGCAAGCAGTGAGTTATTGTGCTTATCTCCTTCGGCCAGACAATAGCAGTCAGGCTGAGAAACTTCTACCTCAAACTGTGCATATTGTACAGGGGAATAAACAGGCCATGTTTATATTAAACAGCATATTTACATACCATTAATTGTTTTTTTGTAAGGGGGGGGGGGGGGGTAGCGAGGAGCCTTCTGAAGCTTGTTCATTGTAATTATGGATGAACGGGGGGGGGGGGGGGGTCCGGGAAAAAAAAAAAATTTACTGCACATTTTTTTGAAAATGGCGACAAAGCCATTTTTTGCACAGTGTTAAGAGTCGTAATGTTATTTGAAGATGTTACTTGCACACACGTACACACACGCAAATTAAAAATGAAAGGGAGGTTTGAATAACGCTGACCCTGAAACTGATTTCTGGTTTTGTCTGATCTGTTACAGTTTGATTGAGAGAGTGACTTTTTCTATATTAGTTTATGAAGGTACTGTAAATATATCCATATTATAAATTAAAATATCTTAAGAGACTTTATTATTTTTATTATTTCCAAATGCCCACGTGAATCTGCTGTTATTTTAGCACTTGTGTGTCATTTCCATTTTCCTCTCTGTGTGTGTTTTATAACATATTTATACTCTGGTGCAATTTACTACTGTGTAAGTAATTGGTCTATGTGCAATAAATACCATTGCAGCACAAGCAAGCGTGTCTCTATAGGTTTCGAAACAATACCTACCTATAATGGGAAGAACAGCATTTGTTTTTCTCCAAAGATGGCTCAGATTACCAATACAACTCTATCTAATGGCTTTTCCTGACACAGTATTGTAAAAAACGTGTTTGAAACCCAATAAGGTTGTGTTCCTGTTGCACCGAGGTCTGCTGACTTCCCTTAAAATTAATGGCTAAAGACAAGGTGTTTCCACTCTGATAATGAATACACTCATTTTCTGTAAATGTTCCTTTCTAGAATATATTCTTTTTTGTTGTTGTTGTTGTTAGGAGTACGCAGCTGGGAGTCAGGAGACCAGAATATTTAAGATTACAGAGGATGTTTAATTTGAAAGCTAAAAATGGGCTCGAGTAGGAAGAAATCTCCACATGCGGTACACGCTACCCCACAAGTAAGCCCACCTCGTGCTGATGGTGGGCCCGATCCTGCCCGAGCGAGGTGGGTGGTGTGTGCTCAGCAGGACTGGGTCCCGGTGCTGAGCGTGGAGGTCGGGGGAGACCCCTGCCCGAAAAGCAGCCGGAGGAGGCTCATGCCCTGTAAGGGGAGATGGCAGCCAGGCAGTCGGTCGCAGGACTCCAGACTTTGGTTCCGTCTTACTGTAAGAAAGGAGTTAACCTCTGAGGGAATGGCTGGGGCATAACTGGAGCAGGATCGGACTCCGGGACAGACTTAAGCGCCGCTGAAACCTTTTCTGTGTCACTGGGTGAAATAAAACTACCTAGTTTGTAGATCATAATGCTAATGGTCATGTGCAGCGTGGCTTCAGTGTGCTGCTGACAGTCACATATTCCTTGGGGGCCAGATTATGATCACTGAATGTTATATTGTGGACTGATCCAAGTAAGGAGATACTGTGAACAGAAGGGCTGCAGGTTTGCGTCCCTGGTCCGAAAGATTGTCTTCCTTTATTGCTTTATGAAGGTACGCTGTATCCTTGTGGTTTCATGAAGTTTTTCATTACTGCAGTGAATGCATGGCAGATAGAGCAACAAGAAGGCAGTGCAGAATGAAAGTGAAGCCGTTTTTAGCTTTATGAAACTCAAAAGTATAGTTAAATTAGAAATCAGCTCCCAGGAAAAGCACTTCCCAAAGCGAGTTCTTTAGGGTGGTGGCCAGCGGTTTGTTTTGGAAACCATTTGTTCATTTTTTTTGTTTTAAAAGTTAAGGAATTTGTCCTTTGCCATTTCTAGTGATGTATTTTCAGGGAGGAAAAAAAAAAAAAAAAACAAACAAGTTACACTTTTTATGCAAGGACAAAATGAAGGGACCAGGGAAGTAAATAATACTTTTCCATTGATGTTACTGGGGTTCGGTGTGAGCTGCAGTTAATGGTGTCTCCCTCGATAATAGTGAAATGGGCTGCTTAAAATGCTGGGGTGACATCAGACCAGGTGCTAAGTGAAGTAGGCTCTGCCACCAAGTGATTTTTTTTTTTTAATCTGTTTTTGTCTGCAATTCCACCAAAGACATCAGGACCAAAAGGGTGCACAGGATGGCAATGTCTGATGCCAGCAACTGAGGTGAGACATTGGCTACGCATGTCGGGATCGGGATGGGATGGGGAGGCAGCAGTGCCCTCCTGTGCATTGGGCATCACATAAATCAGTTCACATACTTAATTTTAACCATCCAAACGCTCGTGTCCTTAGATTTTAAAAAGTGATGAAAGTTTCGGCTCAACAGGGTCTGACTTTGGTGGGAAATTTTTGGCCAGAACCGGCTCGGCTTTTGCCGAATAGCTGTGCTGGCTCATGCTTCCCCTAGACAAGTGTAATGGCATTGAGAAGGTGACAGGTAGGATGAGTTTTGCCCATCGGCCTCCGTAGGGCCCGCTGTGTGAGCAAAGTGGTCGGGATTTGTCTGCCGTTGAATTTTAGCCAGTCGAGGACCTGCTGGAAGAGTCTGGAGGCGGGCACGTTGAGTCCCTTCGTAGACAGCTAAGATAATCCACCTGGCAGCGTGGATGGCGGATGCCGGTCCGTGTCGCACGGTGTAAAAAGGCGGTGGCACGGTAACGGTGCGGACGGAGCAGGACATATGGCACGCACGTGTGCGAGGAAGGGGAGGCTGCTGGCGAGCAGTCTGCCGTGGATCACGCTCAGAACAGGCTGTTCTCCGCGGAGAAGAAGGATACTCTGAAAAGTGTTACAGGGCAGCTGAAATACTCCGGAGGCAGTGAGTCAAACACTCACGATGAGTATTTTTTTCTGACGAAAACCAGACATGGATTAGCAATTGGAGCTGCAGGTCAGAAAGTATAGGTGGTAGGCATGCAGCTGCACACGTACGTGGGCAGGAAAGTAACAGCAAAGAGCCGCAGGCCTGCAGTGAAGGGAGATGCAGGTAAAACAGAAATCCACTCAGAGAAAAATGTCCTGTGTCTGCCAGGACCAAAATTACTTGGCGAGGGTGCCTGAGACTTCCACATGCAAGACGCCTGATTCTCAAAGGCGCCGGCTGCACGCTAAGCGGTGTTTGCTCAGCACTTCTGAAAAGAAGGCTGCATCTCTCCACGTGCTTAAATGGGAATATATTGGGTGGAAAGCCTGGCTTCAGTTTTCCCTGTGTTCAGGAAAGTTAAGGATGTTTCAGACATGCAGCGGGCTGTCGAAGTGGCTGCAGAAGGACCTCCGCACCGGTGAGAGCTGCACAAAAGCTCTCCTGAAAATTCACTGCGCTTTGAGGCCGTGACCCTCAGCATCAACTGACTGTAGCTCCAAGCGGTAACTGGTGAACGAATGAAACTATGTGCAAAAAATGCGGCTTAAAATTGTGAACTGTGCCCATGGCGCACACAGCATTTGACAGCATCAGCCGGGTGTTTGTGATACAGCACGCACCGGTTCTTCTGCAAACTCTGCTTTCCCTTTTGGGTATGCACGTGTTTTCAAGTATGAGGACAACTTCTTTATCAGCTTCCCCCCCCCCAACCCCTATCTGAAGTCGGTTTTATTAATAACTTTTAAGTGGCTATTTTGCAACCTTCCTTATGCTGCACACTTTCCTAATTTATTGTAATTTCCCGTCCATTGGAGTGCACTTACTTCCTTTATGTAATATATCAGCTGCAGGGCTGGAAATTGTGTAGCTATGAACTGAAAGAGCAGACTTTCTTGAGGCCAAACGCGGTCAGGCATCATTGCCACTGGGAGCAGAATTTGACCTGATAATCTAATCTTATACGAGAGACTATCTCCAGAAAAGTATTGTTACCAGCAGTAAATGACCTCTGCTAATGAAGCTGGAGCAATTAGTCCTATTCAAAGCTGTCAAGAAAACATTAACTGCTAAACAACAGTTAACATGGGATAGCTCAAATAATGAGTGTTTTGTTTGCTGGTGTGTGTTAGGTGATGTGTTGGGAAATAATTATCCTTTGACTAGCAGCCAGCTTTGTACTAATCAGAAAGGAGAAGTCATGTTCCCTTTGAAGGATTATACCTAAAAATAGTTCTGTTGCCGCCACATCAACAAGCGAAATGAAGCAAATTCGCGGAGATGTACACACCTTCTTAACATTTCAGTTTTCGTCCTAAAAACTCATTGTTCAGCTGGAACTTTCTGTTTGATCGTGTCAAAAGCACTAAATGTGATCTCCTCCAATAGTGCTAAGCACACTCCCCCCAAGGAGCATTACCCTATGCACCACTGACTTGCTTTCAGAGCCTGCCAAGTTCCCAAACACCCCAGGAGGAAGTAAGGAGTCTTTCTCTTTATATAAACAACCGCATATAATGTAAGATCAACAATATTTGTGATAATCGTCTCACAGAAGAAATCAATACGCTTTTTGTTTGAGATGTTTGTACGCCTGCCCATCCGTGAGGAGCAGCCGTGGTAACAGCAGGTGATTTATTCGTGCAATTCAGTTACTTCAGGCTGTCAAACTGTGCTTGAAAAAGTGACCGAGATGGGAAAAGGGTAAAAAAAGGTGATGCTGGCAAGCAAACCTGGGATTATCATTGCGAACAGCAAAAACTGGGGCATCTTTGGCCATGCTATAGGTGTTGCCTCTTACTGGTAAAGTCTATTTTATTTGGTTTGGATAGGCACGCACCAGACAGATGCACTGTAGAAACACGGGTTAAGAAGTGTGAGAGGTAAGACGCTTTCCATACAGGACCGTGCGACCAAGAGACGGGCAGCTGAAACATGCCCCAAAGATCCCTAAAAGTTCTTCTTACTCTTTTCGGCTAACAGCAGCAGACTAAAGCACACCCGAGCAGCTTCTCGGACGGCGTAAAGCCGCGCAGCTCCCTGGCCATCCATGGCTCCCGGGACACATACGTCCCTCTTAGCATCACCCCCTCCCCTCTGCGGGGCTCGGGTTGGACCCGGAGCCTCCCGCATCCCGCAGCCGTCATCCTCCTGCGCGGTGCCAAGCAGGAGGTGGCCCGTGGCACCCCGGGGTGCAGGTGTGCCCGCGCTGCCTCGGCTCTGCTGGGCGTGCTGGTGCAAGCTGCCGGCCGCACCGCTCCGCTGTGTCATTGCTCCATCCTGCAAACGCCAGCGACAGAATCGAGCCCGCCGTGCTGGAAATGCAAGAGTGTTTGGGTTTGTTACGTAAACTGGCGATCGGCTTCCCGGTTCATGAAAACTGGCAGCTTGGTACGCACGTTCGCTTCGCAAACTGCCGTTTTTGTCTTCCTGCCCACTTGGCTCCCACGTTTTTTTTGTGGCGGTCTTTGCTTGCTTGTCCTTAGCACCCAGCAGCACGCGTTTTTCAGCTGTACCCCAGCAGCAGTCTGCATGCAGACGTGAACGGTACCAGATGCTGGGCAGTGTCTGGGTTTGGTCATACCTATTCCTTCCAGGACTGATACTCAGAGTTATTAATACCAGCTGCACCAAAGTGCAAAAGTGCCAGACAAATAGGAAATGAGTCCTGACCTCCAGGTCCGCAACCTGAAGGAGGAAACAGAAGTTTACCCAGACTTTTGCCATCGCCATGGTTAGCAGCACATCTCAGACGTAATGGTGTGCCTTTCCCCTCTGATCCTGTGTAATGCACTGAATCCTGTTGTCCTTAATGAGATTAAATGAGGATTTTCTACTAGTTCAGTGCTCCAGCCATTAGCCACTGTTGTGCGTCTCTAGGCAGTGATGTACCTTTGCATGCCTGGCCCAGTGTCTCTCTAAAGCCATGATAGACTTCTTCCTAGCAAAATTGTTTTGATAATTGGTCTTAAGCTCGTTGGCTCAGTGCTTTGAAAGGCAGATTTCAGTGTATACACCGAAGAGGCAGTCGGACCCACTGAAGAGCTCAAAATCTCAGCAGCTGCTAGGTGTATAAATATTTCAGCTACCAACAAGTCATTCCGCAGGGTCAGGCGAGTGCTGCAGCCCCCTCAGAGCCTGTCACCTGCCCTCCCTCAAAGTGGGACTGCAGAATACCCTGCCACTGTAAGAAAAAACTGCAGGGACGGTGCAATAGCTCACGACAAAAGATTTGCCAGGTGGTAACATTTAAACAGTGCTTTGCGGCCAAAATGTCAAGAGTGCTTGTTAAGAAGAAGGAATTGAGAGAAGCCCCTGGCAGGACTTCCTAGCCGGGAAGGGAGAACAGTGTTCTGGGTTAAATTTTCTACGTAAGGAAGAAGAGCCCCTCGTTGACTGGTCCAATGAGAGTTACAGATGCTACCAGCACCCTGTGGAAGCCACAGTGGTGGACAAGCGCCGTCCGCCCCAGTCACCCCTGGGGACAGCTCACGGTGCCCCCAGCCGCCCTCCCTCTGCTCCCATTTGGGTGTATAACGTGCCCCCCGCTCACCTGCCCGAGCATCAGAGGGGACCCCAGAGGTGTCCTGCGCCACAAAGGTGTGTGCCAGCCTGCGTCCCCCCCGTGGGGTTTGCCGACCCACCGTCATTGTGCTGCGGAGGGAGGAGCGCTTCCTCTTGGACTGGAGCAGGTAAACTGGGAGACGTCCCACAAAGCTCCCATTGTTTAACAGCTCGCCCGCTCGCAGAGCCCGCCTTCAGCGAGGGATTTTTTGTTTGTTTGTTTGTTTGTCTGTCCTTCCCCTAAACACTCGCTTGGGAGCCATCAAATAAAATCTCAATTAGCTGGCTTACGACACGAAGCGTGGTGTGGGGTGTGTTCCCTGGCACGGAGCTACCCTTACTGGGGTACGGTGGCAGAGGGGGGGGGGAGGCAGGAGGGGCCGCTGAGGGACCTGTTGCTCACCCCCCCTGCCCCAACTGAAGCATCGCTGGTACCCTGGCAGGTTTCCATCACCAGACTAGGACAGCCACAACACCAGTGCACCCAGGCTGCGCCTGAAATCCCGGATCCTGACACAGGAGCATCCGATCTGCTCACAAACCAGCTCACCTCAAATCCTGGGGCTTTTCGGAGCTTTTATGTAATACTCAGTGCAAGGCAGCTGCTGCTGCAGTAATTGCCAGTAACAACTGGTATTGTAACGCCGCTCTAAAGCACCTCCAGAGCATCCACGGGAGAGGTTTTGTTCCTGTTTCACTGCCAGGTGGTTCCCAGCTAGCTGGCAACGGGGTGAACGCATGTCTGTGGTTCTCAGCATCAGCCCATCCAAGCCAGGGCTGGTGCTCGCACTCTGCCCTGCACAGCATGTCCCGCTGCCTGGACTGGGTCTGCTGCCTGTGCAACCGGTGGGCAATGGGCTCCCCTGGCTGAAAACCAGCCCTTCCAGAAAAGGTTTGTTTCAGCTGATTCACGCAGGTTGCATGAACACAGGTAATGGCACGAGGGGCATGGGAACGTGCAGAGCAATGGGGCTGAGATCATGTTTTGGTTGCAGCCCCGATTTGGATCCATCACTGTGATCACAAACCTCATGTCTGGCGGTGATGCTGCAGAAGCTGAGACCCGGACCAGCACCCTCTGGCCTGTCATTTTGCCTGACCTGCATTGGAAAAGCGAGACTCACCACCTAAACCTTCCCTCCCTTCAGGGGCCACACTGAACATTATATTCAGAAGCTTAATGACTAAGCCATTAAGCTTCTCATTGCATGTGAAAAGTGAAAAAAAAATTAGTTTTGCACAAGTATTCATGCGATAGAAGAAAACATGATGTAAGTCTGATTATCCACTGGGTAGCTATACCACAGTGAAGAGTGTGGGATAGACTCCTCAGCTTCTGGCAGAGATCTGGACCAAGGCAGCTGAAAGAGCAAGTCAGGTACCAGGTGAGAGCACTAAGCTGTCCCCAGCTGCAAGAGGGTGACATGGCAACAAGCCGCGGGCAGTGGAAAAATAATCCCCCAGGAAGAGCAGCTCTGTTTGCGAAATGTCTTTGTGTGCATCCCAACGCTGATGGGCACAATTGAGCTGTTAGTGATTTGTGAGTGATCCCCATCGTGCGTGTCTTCTGGCGGATGGTGTTTAACCACTTTTATTCCTGCACACTTCACTTATGTGGAAGCAAGGAATGCAGTGATAAAAAGGCTGGAATAATTTCAGTGCTGGATAGTTTCCATTAATATATTTCTCGTTATATAACACTGCCATCAGTGTACAAAATGTGCTAAGGTGCCTTTTAGGAAGGTGGAACATTTCTACATGGCCATAATTAAGAAAGTTGTGTTGTAGAGCAAGCTGGGCTTTGATCAGAGACTTTTTAATTGCACTGGATGTGCTTGGGCTTTTGCATGGTATGGATTTCTTTGCCTTTACGTTACGAGGCACCTCATAAATTAAATGGTTGATGTTGTCAAATGCATGCCATTAGCACTCTGAACAGATAATCCCTTCGGTGGCCTCATCGCAGTCTATCGCAGGGCCTGTCTCCAGATAAGGGCCTGGAAGAAGAACAATGGTGCTCCGAGCTCCCAGGGACCTCCACTCTTCAGTTCTGCACTTCAGAAGAGAAAAATTATCATTATCTGCATGGCTCAAGCTCCCTTTGAAATGCGGTTATTTTTTACTCATACACTCCAAGCATTTTTTACATGATATCAGTGAGAAACTTGAAACCCCCTTTGAGAAGGGAAAGATTTCCTGCAGCCCTACTACTAAAGAAAATGGATAGATCAAGTAGTAAAGTTCAATGACTTACTTAGCATTAAATAAGAAAGAGAATAATGAATTGGATTTTGTGTGCCTGTTTTTCCTCTGCAGGGAACAGTCAGGCTAATGGATTTTCATTGCCTTCTGCTTCTGTTCATCAATCTAGGTGAGTTCAAAACACTGCTGCCTTTTTGCGCTCTCCCTTAGCTGCTCACTTGTCACAACTTCAAGTATTTGGAGCTTAGCAAACACATGGGTTTACTACCATCAACGCCATCCTGACTGGTGAGGAGAACATGCAGGATTTAACCCCCTTCATCCAAGGATGACTTGTGGCCTGCCGTGTGGACATTGTGTTTTATGTTAGGTAGCTGCAAGAAGGCAATTCCTTACTTAGGGTGGACACTAGTTTCCTACTATTATGAGCTCAGGCTTTAACGTCCTTCAAGAGAGACATTATTTCCCCACTGGGTTCACCAAAACCTGGTTGGGTCTCCAAACCCCTCCTTTGTTTACGGGCTTTGCCAAGCGCGCCGTAGGGAATTTTATTGGGGAAGGAAGGGAGGTGGTGTAGGAGGAAACTATTACAAAGCTATATAACATAAACAACTTTCTCATGTAAACTCCAAACACCGCTTGGCACGGAAGAGGTTAAAGCTAGGGGTGGATGGGGGGGCTCATTAGGGCAAAGATATAAATAGCAAGTCGGGAAGCCTGGGGAGGGACACGGGGGAAGGGGAAGCGATTAGTTGACCCTAGGTGGGGTGGGCTCCCTGGGCTTGCTGAAAGCCCTCTGCTGCTCTGCCCATGGGGTTAGGACCTGGGTCCTCCCTGAGGCATCCCAAAGCAGGTGGATGCTCAGATGGAAACCCTGCGTAACTGACCGGGAGCCATATTTGTTCAAAGGTGAACCTGAAAGGTGTTTGGGTCACCTCGAGACTTTCTGCAGAGCCAGAAATTGCTGCTGCTCCTGCCTGCACCTTCCTGCCCCAAACCTTCGCTGGGCTCACCAGCGCCTGCCCAGAGCTGGGGAGCTGCTCTCTGCCTGCTCGGATGGTCAGAGCAGGATTTCCGTTTTCCTACCAGCCTTGGTGCTTCAGGCTTTCTGGTCTGTTTTTTGTCCAAATGGGAAACGCATAATGAGAAACTGTTTAAACAACTTATGGTACAAGGAAACTCGCTGGAGTAAAGTACAACATTATAATTTATTTCCAAGGAAATGATGCACTCTCCAAAAGCACTCCACTCATGCACTGTGATTTAAAGTTGCAGGATAATAGCTGGCCATCTTCAGTGCTGCCTGCAGCCCTCATCTAGGTCTGAGCGTGGTGCACGAGGAGGGCAGGAGTCTGCCAAGATCATCCGTGCTGCTGTCTGGTCTGGCCACCAGCAACCATTCATCAGCAGGTTATTGCAGATCTTTGCACACAGCGAGATGCTCGATGTGGGTATAACTCTGCTGGTGATGAGGCACCAGGCAATGTTATATAAACTCTGTGCCAACGGATACGTTAAGATATACACAAATGTTAACAAGGGCGTTTCCTTAACAATGTTTTAAACCACCCATAGCAGCTATGTGGACCCAGATGACAAAGTGCAGAGAGTGACCAAGCGAAGGACCATCTCCCCTAGCCCCCAGGCTGTGAGTAAGGTTGGTACCTCGTCACAGTTGAATGCCCAAGGTTCAGGGAGGGTCAGGCTGTTAGAGCTGTCCTGACTGTGAGTTTTCTTGCATGGGTGGGTCTGGACAGCCTGGTGCTGGTGAAGGAAAGCCCAGGAGCCACTGAAGCCCCAGAGGAATTCTCTTGTTCTATTTCCAGCCCTGCTTTTTAAGATAGGCCTTCAGATCAGATGCATTTCTGAAGCTTATCTGTGTGAATATTTGACTGCTTATCCAAACAGAACAAAAACCTCCAAACCTTCTGAGGTCCATCCATCAAAAGCCTTATCTCCCCATGTCACCGTTCAGCTCCTGGCCGCTGCCACTGGGAGCCTCCCACCGTCCGGGGCTCGGCTCTGCCCACCAGCTTCCCATCTCCCCTCTCCGGGCGGCTTCGCGGCATTATCCACGGTCACCTCCTTGGCTCCCTGCTGCTTCAGTGATGGCCTCTGCATTGCATGCAGGAGCGGCAGGCCTGGGCTGCTGCATGGTCTACAGCCAGCCAGCATCCCAACGGGCTGCATTTGCGCTGCTGTATCGCAGCCCGTATCGTCTCCATCCCACACACGTGTAGCCATCTGGGCTGTGGCCACAGCCACGACCGGAGCAGAGCATACTGACTCTGCTTGGCCCCAAGAAAGGAGAACATTTGTCTTGTTTTTATGGGATATTAATGAAGCCTGGATAAAGAATGCAGTCTCCTCTATCTGAGGTTCAAAGACCGAAATATCCAAGAATATTTCTGATCCCTTCTCTGATAGGAGGTTTTGTAAGAGGCTCCCTAAAATCCCAGCTGTTGTGTCGGGGAGGAGGGGGTGTCAGCCCTCACCACCTGTAAGCCACTGGTCTCCTCTGGCAGAGGCATCCTCACCGCTGCAGTGGGGCTGCTTGAGATCTCAGATAGCACCCCTAAAAACCCAGGTGGGCTCTGCCCTTTGGTAGCTGAGCACAGCACGTGAGCCACGGGATGCACTGGGAACACGGGAAGCGCACAGCAGGGGCACCAGCATCAGCAGCCCCGTGGAGGTTCCTGGCTGGGTAAAACCGCTGCACAGTTAGTCTTATGCCCAATTTATACAATATGTTATTCAGCCTTGTCAGAAGAGCCTTTGCAGGCTTGGTATCGGGGCCACAGGACATTTCTTGCTTTGAAGCTGAGCTGGCACAAGAAGTCGTCTGCAGTCCTGCTGTCCTGTCAAAGCCGTGGCCAAAAACAACAGGGCAAAGACTTTGGAAGGAGCCACCCATCCACAGCGTAAACGAGTTTAAATGGGGACCTGGCTGGCTCAGTGCTTGAGAACAGCTTTTAAGCGCATCAGAGGTTGAAATCCTGTGCACAACGGCGGGGATCAGAGGTCTCTGCTGCTTGGTACCGCCTAGTCTTGGCCCAGATCTAGACAAGCTTCGGCATCGGGGTGGGCTTTTCCAATGGGGACTGTTTTCCTATGGTCCTTTTCACAGGAGACTCTGACCCGTGGCCTGTTGTTCCTCTCCTCCCTGTGGTTTTAATTTTTTTCTCTATTTTGGTAGTCAGAAGGGTAAAACTAATTCCCATCTCATATATAACAATTAATTTGACTCAATAGCGAGAGGATAAATGTACTTTTTATACTGTGGTGTCTGATAAGCTATTTATAAATATCATAACACTTCTGGGTCATCTTTAGGGTTTAAAATAAAGTTTTAATTTAAACATAATTTTCCAGTGTTGACAGATATGATAAATACATTTTTGTTCCAATAAAACCTAATTTCAACAATGTTTTGCAAAAATCGTTATGAGCTGAGGATTATTCCCCTGATATTTTTTTTTTGCTTTGTTTGTCTCCATGCTCCAGTATTTATTTTAATGTTACATTCCATTATAGAAAAAACCATCTGTGACTGCAGTAATTCGTTCACCAAGCCCTCTGCTTAAGGGATGAGAGGATGCTCCTGAGAAGAACGATGGAGAGAGGCGTTACCTCGTGTCATAGAGGCTGTGGGGAAGTCGCAGCACCTCTCTGCACCAATAAGGGACACTGTGCCTTCCCTGCAGCTCCATGGGGGACTAAAAGTTACTGCCACTGGGAGATACCCTGCCTTGAAGGGATTCAGGACACTTGTTCTGGTGCTGGCACGATGGGAGCAAAGGGGCTTGGTGGCAGCTGGAGCTCCCAGGCCTCTGTGACACCAGTGCAGCGTGATGACAGCAGTACGTTAGCATTGCTTCAGGGAAGCACATGTTTGTCCAACGGCCCAGGACCAGAGGAGCCTTTCCCTGGGATCCAGTGGCACACGGGACTTCTTTTACACTCAGACTCCCCTACTTAAATCATTCCTCCAGGTGTGAAGATGGTGGCCACCTCCTCCCCTCCAGAGCATCGCTCCTCTGGTCCAAAGGCTCCTTTTCAGGCTTCGAGACCCGGTGGCAGAACCAGCCCTCAGGGCGCTGCTGCAAAGCCTGGTGGCAACTTCACAGCAATTGAGCTAACCTTGATATTCAAGGTGATCCCAAAAGAAAGCCAAGAGGGCACAGTGGGACAGACTTTGTGTCTGGAAGGTGAGATCAAACAGAAGCCCTCCATCTACAAGAGGGCTGCATTCCTGTTGCCTGAGCTAAACATCCATTGATGAGCTGAGTCCCTCCAAAATTTTCTCTGGGCTTTCTCTGGTTTTCCTGCTTTCCCATGTAAACAGCTCTGAGGAAGATCTCTTTTTCTGCAATCAAACATTTTCATTCTGCAGTAAAATAGCTCTTACATCAGCTACCATTGTATTGTGGATGCAAATGCAGCACAACAGAGCCCTTACATGTTGTGAGGTGAGTGGGTCAAATCCTGGGCTTGAACAACAAAAGTACAAGGAATGATGAGCAGGAAAACCAACTTGTTTTAAAGTGATTTAAGGTTGCTGCCTATCTTCTGAGCCCCACAGCTTACAGCCCATACTCCTCACGCTGCCTCCCTGTTAGACAGTCAAACAAGAGCTGATGCTATTTGGAGAGCAAGTCTGTGCTGGAGACATGCAAACACCGACGCTTGTATCCGCACGGACTGGCCTCCATCTGTGAGGAGCTCCCAGCTGCTGTGCTTAAAATACCTGGGAAAGGGGCATGCAGAAGGGGAGAGAGGTCTCTTTCTGACGGGTTGCCATGTCGCTCGGGCTGCTTTCATGGTGATACCTAGAGGACATCATCCGGCACAGCCAGTTGTGATAATCCTTTCAGTGGAAACAGGTGCTGGAGGATAATCCTGCTGTTTTTCTTGGTTATGGTTCTCTTCAGTCACTAAGACTGAGCAAACAGGATTATCACAGCAGCGATTCAGGAAGAGAAGTTACTGGTGCTGTGGACATTTGTTTCCAAGGCAGATTGCAGCTTTGCCAAGCAGCCTGCCCCGGCGAGGGCAGCGGGTGAGCCATCGGCACCGAAGGGATTCGCCGGCCGGCTCCTGTGGTCCTCGCTCAGATCTGTGCCATGCCCCTCGGGGAAGAGAGCCAGATCCCAGATGCAAAGCCCGTGCTCCCTACAGCTCTTCTGGAAAAACGCCTCCCCAAGCCCACCCATTGTGAGTGGGATGGAGACCCCACGGTCTTGCAGCAGCTAGAGGCATCGCCCCAAAACCTGGCCTGGGCCAAGGCACTGGCGGGGAAGGCTTGAGGCACTGTGGACCCCCCCGGGGTTTACGGTGACCTAGCCCTTCCCTGTGATACTTCAGAGCGAGTCTGCCCCTGTGTAAGCGCTGGCTCGTGCCTCCAGCAGACTTTAATGTATCGTCAGGTTTTGTTTTAAATCCCTGGAGCGCTGCACGCATCCATCTCCTCTCAGTCCTCCTCCACTGCTCTTGGAGACCAGCGTGGGCCCTGGTGACCCTCCTTGCTGTGCAAAGTCAGTGCCTCTCTGTTCCTGTTTTACCACCTTTTGCTTCTGCTGATAACAGCCCCTGACACCCCTCCCCGCCCCGGGCAATTCCCTTCACCACCAGGGAAGGAGGATGACACGTAAACTTCATGGCACCAGCCCTTACGCAGTGTCTATGCACAGACGTCTGCTCCCCTTTACTGGTTTGCTTCAGGACTTAGCTGACACCCAATTTCAGTAACAGCACAGCAATTGAGCTTGGCTTCATGGTTTTGTGGCAATCTTGACCCAAATCTGTTTTAAATAACAAATTGCGAAATAAGCATACGTGTACAGAGGCAAATACCAAACTGTAGGAATAGGAACTAGAGATGTGCAGCTCAGGAAGGGTTGTTAAAGCTCCAGCTTGTAGCGGTGCTGATAAGGCAGTTTCCAAGAAGTCGCCCAGCCCTTAAATTCTAGAAACTGTCTCTTCCCAGGTCAATAACCTTTTAGGGACTGAATCCTGGTGTCATCCTACAAGCAAACACGGTCCAGGCAGGACCTTCTGCAAGTGATATGAGAGAACGGAGAACCTGTGTTGCTAAAAGGGGTCCAGAAACTTTCTGGTATAGAAAAACACACAGTGAAAAGCACTTTTGGTAATCCTGGTAGTTTGGGAAAGCACAAGAAAATGTGCTTTTGACTTCATTCTTCTCTGGCCAAGTCTCCTCCTTGCTTGAGAGGGGATCGAGGTGCCCTTTGCTGAGCTGCTGCTCTGCCCTTCCCGTGCTGCGCTGGCAGCAAGCTGTGGTGCTGCAAGGCTTGGACTCCCTCCAAAGTCTCCCTTCTTCCCGGGGAGATATCCATCAGCCCCGGGAACAGGGCTCTGCACCCAGGCTGCTCCAACACCAGCTCACCTGCAGCTCCACTCCCTGCTTTTGACCAGCCTTAACTTCAGACCTGAACAGAGGCTCTTTGGAGAGAAGATTTTCCATATCATCCTGCAGCTCTGTTAGCAAAAACGTTCAATGCGGCTCTAGTGAGAACACCAAGATGGGGCTGATTAGACTCACGCAGTTGTTTGGCTCCCTCATTTTATGGGGATTTTTAAAAATATCTTATGCAGGTGCAGGAGTTGACATAACAGAGCATGCACCGTGTTAGAGTCCGTCCAGCTTGTGTGTAAACACCGCTGGTTCTTTTTTAAAACTCTTAGGAGCTGTTTCATAAACACAAAATATTTTGCTTAATTTCCAAATCATGTGCCATTTCCTTAGCAGGCCTGGTGGCGATGGAGGAGCCACCCATGCAGCCGCCGGCTGCAGCCCTGTGTCCTACAGAACAGTCCCTCGTCCCTGCCAGAGCTGGCAGCAGAGCCAGGCAGAGGCTACCACCTGCTGGACCTTTCTCATTGACTTCTTGCTCTGAACCTCCCCATAATGCCATTGACTGACAGCACTGACCACTTTCTGGGCAACTGCAGAAATGCTGTGTGCTGAGCATCGTGGCGCAAACACCTCTCGCTAGCTCTTCTTTGATAACAGAGTTATTGAGATGAAAGCCGCGTAAACAGCGAGGATGCTGGATGAGCAGCTTTGTGGGCCTGTTGTTTGTTGCTCATTTGGGGTGCGATGTGTGTTTTACAGAGTCTGGGTGTGCTCTTTTCCTTGCTGGCCTTCAAGAACAGGGGCACCTTTCTGAGCTGAGGCAAATTGCTAGGGGTTTGCCGAATTCGGGAACCTGACATTTCCCCATCGAAACTTGCTCCTACCAAAAAAAAGAAATTGGTCTTCCAACCAATTTAACTTCCAACCAGTCCTTAAGAAGTGGGAATAAAATTCATCCATACTGGATGGGCAGCTGCCTGAATTTGTGTGGGATCCCACACTTGCATGGGGGGTCTTGGGGGTCTTCATGGGAAGCACCCTTAGAGCATGAACCCAGCTCTGCTGTGCAATTGTGCATCATCATGCAGGCACCATTCCCGAGCAGCCAAGTCAGGTCCACAGGGCTGCTGCTTTTGTGAGGGTGCAGGACCTGGCCGGTGTAATCCAGGCAGCCCAGGGTCATGTTTGTCCCACTCAAGGAGCTCAGCCAAATGAGTCCTGTAGCTCACCCTGACTCCCGCAGCCTTGAGATTAAGGGACTTGGCACCCGCTTTGGATGGGCAAACTTTGGGGAACTTGCAGGGCTGAACACCCACTGCTGCCGACATGACCGGGGGGCTCGCGGTGCTGCAGCATGTGCATTTCTGGGGCAGAGACTTTGTTTTTGCACCAAGCACACTGAATGCTATCGGCGTAATTTCCTCATCTAGGCTTTTTTTGATTGACCTGCTCTACTGAGCTGCCCTGAGCCTCGGCAGGTCATGCTAGCTCGCACCTACAACGTGTCAGGCTTTGGCTGCCCAGTTAGCCAGGCTCCGGGAAGGTCACTGGAAGGACTCCAGTGGCCTCAAATAGGAGTTGACTCATGCCCCATGAGATCAAAACAAAATGTCTCTGCATATGAAAAAATATTATGGAAACTGTATCATTCATGCACAAAAGCCGCACTTCAAACTTTATCATATAAAATACATAATATTGTAAATAGAAAGAAAAATTGCATGAGGCCTGGTGCGCATTAAAATTGTTGGCATGTGAAAACGTCCTTTCCCATAAACACAGCTATTTTCTGGGGTCTGGTACACAAGTAGGCATGCAAAGCTAGAAAACTTGGACCTTTTCTGCACTCCTTCAAAGCACTCGTTTTCCATAGCAGTAATTCATTTCTAGGCTCATCCCTTGTCTTGACAAGAGTGACCCAGAGCAAATGCTTACAATGAGGTCATCAATATGAGGCGGTGTGACAGGTATGCTTCAGGACCTCATAAATACAGCAGCAGCACCAGAGAGTGCTGCCTGGGGGCAGAGAGAGATGCTGAGAGCACCCCATGGGCAGGCTGCAGCACTTGGCTCGCTTAGGTCTTTGTGGGACGTCTGACTCCGTGGTCAAATCCTGCCCCACTGATGCTGGCCAGGATTTGACCGTGATGCTCAGCAATGTGGAGTCTCTGCAATTCCCACAGCTGCCATCTGCGGCTTGATCGTATTCCAGTAATAGCTGATTGCCATGGCCCAGGGAGCAGGATTTAGCATATCACCTTCAGCAAAAGAGCAGAGGATGGCTTGGCATGCACGGCAAATGCAACTCTAAGGGAAAAAATGAATTAGTGTGGGTATTAACCAACAATTTGTCATATAGCCTCTCAAGCCAGCTTCTGATGCTGTGAAGTGTGCAGTGAAAAGCGACGGACGCCTGTGCATCTCCTCTGGCTCCTGCGAAGTTCTTCAGCGCTGGGAGCAGGTGAAGACCACCAAGGCTGTTTGCTGCTCAGCAGATGGGAGAAGCCGTGATGAACGCTTCCAGCTGCTGACTGCAAGTGGCTCTTTCCTCTGACCGTGGGGCCGTGGGGCAAACTGTAGCTCAGCCTTTCCCTCTGTGCTGTGCTTCCCTCCTCGGGCAGGAGCATCAGGAGCTGGCTGCGGGCACTGCAGAAGTGCCGTCTGTCTCCCTGTAGGCTGGACCTGAAGCATGTTCCCTTTATCACCCTGAATGCAAACACGTTCAAGCTTCAAACGATACAGAAAGCCAAGTGAAATAACCCACCTTGTCCGCTACTGCAATCAAATTACCCTTTTTTTTCCCCAAAACACATGCAGTTCAGGACAGCCGGTCACACCGGCCCATCAGTGATCCGCATGCTTACAGAGCACAAGAGCTGTGAGATGGCTGATGGGCTCTCATGCTCTCCTGCCCCAGTATTATGGGTTGGCTGTGGAATGTGGCTCAGCTAACTGGGCTATACTGGTTTCCTGCTGGAGTGTGTTCCCCTAACTGACATCAGGAGACATCCAGCTGCAATGACTAAGCTCTTCTTGCATTCCAGAAATCCGACAAATAAATGTTTCTTGAAAATACACTGGTGTTTTGTTCTGGGAAATGAGTGAACCATCAGCCTGGTTCCTTTTGTGGGGCAAAGCTTCACAAGGACCCGCAGGGCACTGCGCAGTAACACGAGCATCTTGCTTGCCCGCCCTCCCAGCTCGCCTCTCCTCCTTTGATGGGTTTGGAATGAGCTCTGGAGGTCTAACCTCGGAGAATAATGATGTGTGAAAGATCACTTTCATTTTTCACTCTACTTTTTTGGAAGGTGGAACATTTTACAGTTGACAGTACCATGCTAAAGCCTTATGAGGCAAGCAACTATTTTTAACCAGACGGAGACTATCTGAGAGTCTACTGCTGAATCATTTTAAACAAGGAAGAAATCATGGGATCCAAAAGTGGTGCTGGGGCGAATGGGGGTGGAAAGCCTTTCATGATGCACTTGTTCCAATAACTGTTCAATTACTTCCAGACTGTGATGACGACTATCTGAAAGTGCCTGTGGGCTCACTTCAAGTAGTGGCTGCATTTTACAAAATACTTCTGCTTTGAAAAAGAGGCAGGTGCTCAGGTTAGAGCAGCCTGAGAGGCTACCTGTGTTCGCTAACCCCCTTTGCACCCTGGACCATCCTCTGAGCCATGCCAAATGGGAGAAGACACTTGAGCATCTTGGCACTGCCCTTCTCTGAGCCCCCATCACCCTGTATTAGCTGGTTGCAATATATTGAACGCTTGTGGGACCACAGCCTGGGGTGAGAGGGGAAGGGGTGGCCTCAGCCCTGGTCTGGATGTCCTTCCACCTGGCAGCGAAAAGCACCATTTCTCCCTCCTCTGCCCACACCAGTGCAGAGGTGGCACTTCAAATAATGTAAGTTTGCCAGGTGAAACGGGCCTTGTGGAAAAACAGAGGAATTTTCTTCACGTTTCCTTTGTCTAACGTATCTCAGACTCGCAGCAACACCCCTTCTCGCTGGAGGGCTGGCAGCTATGGACCAAGGCAGCTCCTCACATGAGGAAAGGGAGAGCCAGAAAGTACATCTGGGTTACAACTGCCCAACAGGCCACGACCCAAACCGTGTTAGAAGCCTATCAGCCTGTTTGTGTGAATTAATGCATAGCCTATTTATACTCACTCAGAGCACAAGGGTGGTAAATGTGTACGTGGTGTTTAGCTTTGTTCTGAAGTTTGTAGCTCCATTGCATGTGCAGCATTTGGCCTCGGAGCTGAGCTGAGCCCATGTAGAAACACAGCACTGCTCGGGCACACCGTGGTGCCAGACTAAGGGCTGGGAGGAACGTTTCTGCATTTGACCCTGCCGTGGTCTGCAAGGCTTTGTGGTCTGCGATGTTTTCCCATTTGGAAGGGGAAATCAAACCTCCTTCCCTGACCTACTTCACTACTTGGTCACTGGCCTGTCTTCTCAGTATCATTGAAACCATGGTGGGACACGTGTCCTCGGCCCCCTTTAGACCAGTCTCTTGGTCTGATTTCCCAAAAGCTGCTGCTCCGGGGTTCCTCTGCATTGAGAACAAAAGTCAAACCCTGTCCCGGGTTGGCACTGCAGCATGGCTGGGGCAGAGCGTGTGGAGATGACACCAAGGCATCATGGAGAGGTCCTGTGTCTGCTTGTCGCAGAGCAAAACTTCGTGTCTGGCTTTGGGGGACATGGGTAAGTTCGAATGAACTCTTTCTCTACCAAGCCATCAATATCATTTACAGGAGGAACGAGTGCATATCAAGAGTAGTTTTAGCTGCCAATTTGGTGGCAGCCTTGGATGAGGAGCCTATTGGCCACGGTAGGTAGGTTGCAGCTGTCTCTGGAGCCTCTGCTGCACTGCATTTGCATTTGCAAACATCCTAAATGTGAGCTATAAGACCAGGCGGACTTCCTGGTTGCAAGGACTCACAAGCAAATTTAGCCAAAGGGACTGGATACATCCCCTTTAAAAAGCCGCCAGGGTCAGTGTCTGCAGCATGGGGAACGGAGCTCAGAATAAATGATCCTTGAGCTCAATGTTTTTAAGAGCAATTGCGAAGCGAGAGGAATGCAGCACGGCCTGCTGCGACCTCCGCCAACCTCTGCACAAAACCCAGAGCACTGCAAAGCCCCGGCTCCATATCGGGTAGTTACAGCTGTCACCATAGCTGTCACCTTGTAGTTTTTCTTTTACTGTGCAATGGAAAGAAGTGAGAAGCAGGGTTTGCATCGCTACCCGTGATGTTAAACGCAGCGCGAGCTGCCGAGCTCACACGTGTTATCTGTGGGGCACCGGGAAGAGAAGACTTGCGTCTCCCATGGGACTCAGCTCCCATGTAGGGATCTCCGTCCCTGGAGAGGCCCAGAGCTCCCCTTCCAGATCCTCCTCTTCTCCCTTTTCCCCCTGGTTATTTCTGATCTCACCCATCCTCTCCGGGTACCGCTGCGGGGAAGGGATGGCTCCCTGCCCACCGCCAGCCCACCCAGCTGGGGCACACTGCAGCCGCATCCAAAGCTGACCCTGGCCTTCTGCTTGAGGGAACGTGCGGTTCAGCCGATGGCACCGATCGGCATCCAGCATGTTCAGGCTTGCACGCCACGCGTGGCTTATCCTGTCCCTGCGCTTGCAATCTTGAGTAATGGGGCCTGACACGTGTGTTTTTCCAGAACGCAGTCTCTTCAGATCAGATTAATTCTGTGATTTCCATCTGCTTCCTCCTCTGCATAAACGATGAAGATTTCCTGAAGCTAACGGCCAAGCTTGCTCGAAGCTGGGACATTAAAATTCATCTGCTGTCCTTGGGTACTTTCTGTAGCCTGATGACCCTGGGTGCTACTTCTCCCTTCTCGCCTGCAGACCCGTAGGTCCCAAAGCTGTAGGCAAAGAGGCATTTTGGGGGGGGGAGAGGAGGGCAGGGCAGGGTGTGAAGTGACTTGTCTGTGGGTTTGAGCCCACCTGGAGGCTCACAGGGAAAGGTCTTTGCCAAGAACCTCCCTGTTGAGTTGCTGCCTGTGCGTGGGGCGAGGGCAGCGTCGTGGGTCCAGCCTGGGGTCCACCACAAAGGGCCTGGAATGAGTCTGCATCTGCACCCCGCTTCCCCGGTCCAAGGGGGGGACCGGCGGTCACCCAGGCATTCCTGAGGACATGGTAACTGAGGGCTGTGTTTAAAAACACCAGACAATCCCTCCTTCCCAGTTTGAGGGGGTGCTCATTGAATAGGATGTTTGTATTTGAGCCCTCGCAACACAGTGTCCTGTAGGTCCTCTTTGCATTAAGAGGAACTGAGATTTTGATGGGAACATCTGCTGTTGTGCATGCATTTCCCCTCTCCCGCTTATCAGGGGTTGCACCATGTTGCTTATATTAAAGTCTGAAATACAGATGAAGCTGTGAAGTGTGAATAATAAATGCTGCTTGTCAGTAGATATCCCAGAAGCACATCCCATTAATAAAGGGTATTGGGTGAATAAAATGCCTTTTGCACCCTGATAAAGACATTTTAGTTCAGTGCTTTTTAGCAAAATATAGGGTTGGGTCTGAGACAGGATGTGTGGATCTACATTTGCATTTTCTCATGTCTAGTTCTATGACCTGACTGCATTGCTAGTACAAGTAGTGCTGGCACCACAAAATTTTCATAGCCTATAAAAGTCACGGAGCAGAAGCCTAGAGAAGATACCCTGTATCTGTGTCCCACCTGCAGTGCAACCACCAGTACTATCTTACAGGTAGGATATCTCTTGATCGGAGATCTCAAAGCTCTTAGTGAAGTGTATTCCTTCTTTTTTAAAAAATGCTAATCATGTCCTTATCCAGCTTTTTGTTTGAGGAAGATGTAGCGTCCAGGTGCCCAGCTGCAGCTTTCTTGGCTTGCTCTGCTCACCAGTTGGGTTTGTTCTGGTGGAATTTTTAAGTGTGGTGGATTTAAAACTAATTAGTTAAAAATTTACAAACCTGAGCGTGCAGTCTTTGTGCTTGCTTCAGTATCACCCCCCAGGGACAGACCTGGTTGATGCTTTCGGTAAGGTCGAGTCCCTCCCTTGTTCAGAAGGTGTGTTGCCTTGCAGTGAGAAGGAAAGCAGCTGTAGCCACATCTGCCCCATCGGGCCCCTCTGTTCTAACACTGGTTTTACTTGTGCCTGCTTTTATGTCCTTCCCTTGCCTGCCAGTTGTGAGGTCTACATCCCTGTTACACACACAAATGTTGGTGCTTTCCTTCTTGATTGTTCTGCGTGTAATTTAGATTCCACCAGCAGCATTTAGATTATGTCATTGCATCATTTTAATGGTGTTTTTCTTGGCTGCAGGTTTGATTTTCTTGGCACTGCAGTTAGGGCATCTTTGCAGACATGTACACTTGTTAGCCGTACAGTCCATTTCCCTTTTTGTGCACCTTGCGCTTGCCTCTGCAAATCCCAACTGCAAAGTACTTGTTTTGCAATTCTTTCCTTGCTTGTTCACAACAGCTAACGCAATTTCTCTTCCCCTTTAATTTTCATACATCAGTACTTATCTTGGATTAAAGTTGTCCTTATACTACACGAAATCTTTAAATTTTTATTTTTGGTAGCAGTGCCTAGAAGATCCAGGCAAGGATCAGGAACGATTCATGCTGGTTCTGCACAGGCAAAACCCAATGCTCCTGGTCCCCAAGTGCTTCTGCTCTAACCTTCACATGGGACAACGGAGGGATACGGACAGGAAAACAAGAGCATCAGGAAATGATGATGCAGCATTACCCAGCATGATAGACCTACATGCTTGGCACAAATCTTTTTCAGACCTTTGTCAGCAGCTGTGCAAAGGGATTTCAAATGATCTGTGAAAGATAACTAGGTACTTTTGAATGTTTTTTGCCACTGCATCCACAGCTCTACTGCCACATTTTGCTTGTCCTTCTCTGGATGCAGACCTTCCCAACAGAATGGATTTAGGATTGTATTTTATCCTGGGCTGTTTAGCAAAGCCCATTCCTTACTCCTGGCAGTTCTGCTTTCAAGGTGTCTCTGGCTTCCCACAACAGTAGTGCAGGGGTCTTAATGGATTCATTCAAATCCTCACGTTTTTCATCCCCAATACTATTATAACACAATTTTCCCTTTCTTGCAAGAGCTGACAGTCAAACTGGACATGTATAGTTTGCCAGTACAGAGTTGTGTTTTCTTATATTACCAATTATATTTCTTGCCTGTGCTTTCTGTAAAACAAAACCAAAGCAATCACCCCCCAACAACAATCTTTTTCTCCTCTAAATTCATCAGAAATCCTATAAAGGCCTTGTGTTAGAATCTGCATCTTCCTTTTCTCTCCCCCTGCCCATATATTGCTATTTCTGTGCTCTCTGCCCCTGCACTCCCAGCTCTTAGCTGCCACGGCCACAATGCCTGGCCCCAGCAAGCCCAGTGCTGACTCCCAGAATAGCCCCGTATGCTGGGGGCAAATACGGTATGTGCCATACTCCCCACCACACAGAGCAAATTTGCCAAACTCTTGGCCTCCAGGAACCTAGTAGCAAACTAGAAACACAAGCAGCGTGCTGCCCTTGTGACTTCTTGTCATAAGATGTAGGAAGAAACAGGAGAAAAAATTGACCCAGCGATTACTCTGCGAGAAAGCGGTGCTGGAAGCGCAAGGTTTAACTCCCTGCACTGCCGTCGGGTCCTGCTCCTCGGTGGAAACGCAATGTCAGTAATCACGGAGCTGAGTGAGGTCTGGCAGGGGCTGGGGACCCTGGCTCCTGCACAGGCAGCAAACTCCCAGAAGCCTGGCGAAGAAAGAGGGGAAGGGAAAACCGATGGGGTTGGGAGCTGACACATAGCCCTGCACAGGCAGACGTGTTCCCAGAAGGAACCCCCAAAGTAAATACAATCGTGCAAGCCATTTCTGTGCCACACTGGCAAAGAGAGACAGACTTCTCTGTTTCTTTTTCATACATACCCACTCAAAAGTGCATGTTCTGGATGCCCCGGGGTTAAATAAGGAGAAGTTAAGATAATGCTGTCAGCTGCGCTCCGGATCTGGGCTTGCAGCACCCTGAGTTCGTTCCGTGGAGGAGAGGCCGTGATGCAAGCAGGGTTTGTTCTTGTGCCAGGACGGCCTGTTTTAACAAAAATATTTCTCCCCCCGCCCAGCCCGATCTCTTAGCCTTTCACCTGCTAGCCAGTTCCCAGCCCCTTCCTCTCCCCTGTACATTGATTTTAAGCCTTTTCTACGTACGGGCAGCTCCCCCCAGCCCGAGGTGCCCAGAGGAGCAGCCGGTGAGGGCTGAGCTCAAGGCAGTGCTGGGCAGGGGGAAGCAGACGCAGGGGCTGCTCGCACCACTTCTTCTCGCTGCTTTTGCACACCCAACTAGACCGTTTCCCTGAAGCTGTAATTAATAGTGCCCAGCCCAAGCCTTCCTCTAAAACCCATCAAGGGTGCAAAACCAAACTGAACCAGGGAATTTTTTTTGTAAGCATGATGTTTTCATGAAATAAAGTCTTTGTTCAGGCCTAGACGCAACGTGTCACGGACCAGCCCAATTCCTCAATTCACGGGCAAATTGCAGGTAGGAAAGTCCCCCGAGCAAAAGTCTCACCGCAGGGTCTGCTCCACCTTCCTGACAGCACAAGCTGGGTTTTCTGGTTGCCTTCACAGCCTCAGCTAACAAAGCCAGGTCTGGCCTCTCTCCAGGGAAGACCAGCTCCTTTTCCAGTCCTGCCTCGACTACTCCGGCTGACTTTGTCCCTGCTCAAAGGTTTGCCCTAGCTGATGAGCTGGCACGTTGGTAAGGGAACAGGAGCTCCTTCAACGTCCCTGTGTTGTTGCACGCATTGGGTCCCTGGTGGCCAGAAGACTGAAAAAATCACAGGAGCCATCTCATGTTGGAAACCACATTAATTTTTCATCTGTATATATATGTACATGAGGGATCGGGAGCCCAGCTGACCTCCCCGGCAGCTGTGTCTGAGATGGGCTCCTCGCCGTTCCAAGGTGCCCGCGCAGAGGACGGTGCCCGGCCGGGAGCTGCTCCCCCCTGCCCCGGTCCAGCGTGGCGGGGACGGGGGGCCAGCGCAGGAGCCTGCGAGGCTGCTCTGAGTCACCCTTTGGAAGGGCCTCGCTTCCTTGTGCTCCGATCCAAGGCTGCTTTCTTGGCAGAAGCCTCCCCCAGCCAGTCAGTGGTAAACTCGCTGCTTTGGTTGGCTGGTTTGGGTTTTTTCCAGTGTTTGCTCCGATACACAATTAATTAAACGTAAGTGCCTCCATTTATTGCTCTCTAGAGAAACCCTGCTGGCTTGTGAGCCCTGGCCTTTAGGGACATTCCTATTGTTTCAGCTACCACCAAAGCCAAGGGAAGCTAAATCACGCTCTCCTTCAGTGTGATGGGAGGGAGCGCACCCACCACCGTGCCTTGGCATGGCTTGCGGTTGCCCAAACGTCTTCAATGAGACACACGCTGCAGTGGATTTGGCATTACAAGGTGACCACTACCAGCAAGGTCTGTGCTCCGTCACCAACCCAGGCAAGGTCAAATCGGTTTGAAATAGTTGACTGGTCTTTCACTGTCAACAAGCAGCCTTGGAAGATTGCAAGGAAAGTCTGAGAAGGAAATGGTTTGACGTAATTCAGGTAACAAAAAAATGTAATCTGCAAGCCTCGTGCTACAGGCTTATGGCCAAATCTGTCACATCTCTTTTCCAAGGGCTTCACCTACCTGAGGAGCGAAGGTAACTTGATCCAACCCGTGTTTTGCCAGGTCCTGGTTTAGAGGTGCACCTACATTTTTGAAGTCCCAGCGTGGTAGTCATTCCCTGCCGGCAGCCCATCTCGATGCATTTGGTATCGGGGTTGCATGGCCCAAGAAAAACCACGAGAGCTTCAAAGCACGGCATCCAAGGCCACGGGTACCCAGACTGGTTTACGAAGCAGAGGCTTTCCCCGCCAGTCCTTGCAGATGGGAAACGCCTGCTTGGCTCCAGCTGGATCTTTCTAGAGTCCAGAAACGGCTGATTAAAGCCAAGTGAAACAAGGGGCTGTGGATCCTGGGGGAAGGTTTACCTGGAGAGTTTTGCTGCCAGCCATCCCACCTCACTCAGAGATCTCCGTCTCCACAGCACGGAGGACACGGGAGCTGTGCAACCACCTCTGAAACGCTGCAGGTCACAGCACAGCATTGCTGGGGAAAACACATACTCCTTGCTGTGCCTCAAAAGGCTGAGCAGTTCCCTGCAGTGTGTCAGGAGCTGCTTCAACTGTTGAATAACAGCTTGGGAGCAGGTGGACAGCTGTGGGCAATAACCTCACCCCTGGGACAGTCCTGTCTCCATCTGCACCGCAGTGGAGACCTGTCCCCTACACCAGCCACCCCCACCGGTTTGATTGAGCCCTAGGGCCAGATCAGACGCATGGCAAGGGGAAGGGACCAGCAAAAGGGCATCGCCAGCACGGCTGCCAGCAGCCTGTGTCACTCCTGATGTTAAGCCCGCGACAAGCTGACAGCAGCTCGCTCCCGATTTCTCACTTCACCTTATAGCTGAAGATCACTTCTCCAGAAGGGTGAAGACCTTAAATATTTTCCAGAGTCCGTCTAATCAATATTTCTCTGATAATCTAATTACTAAGGTGAAGCCAGACCAGCTGATTATTACAAGCCACTTAACAGCATTAACAGGTCACAGCTCTGAGCCCAAGTTCAGTGTTTTTCAACCTCTTTGACTTGCCAAAGTTTCCAGGGAATTTGCAGACCCACAAAACAGGTTTAGGCTGACCGGCCCTAGGCTTGTTTTTTCAGCCTGTAACTTGGCCATAGGCTGCTTTTACCCACAGTGTTGATATAAGGGATTCTCACCTTCCTTTCCCCTGTGCCAGGCCCTGACTGGAGTTCCGATCTAATCATTTTCGGAGCATTTTTAACCAGCTGCTTTCACAGTGCAGCCTCACAAGCCCTTCCATCAGGATGCAGACCACAGCTTGAAAAACATTGCCCTGTATTCACACCTTGCTTCGAGCCACCTCCATCTTCAAAGTTCTGAAGAACTGCAGGTTGAAGGGCCCAGGGCAGCATTTAAGGACCCACCAGCCACCCCAAAGGGAACGGCTGTGGCTGCTTGGCTACCTCGTGTAAAACACCAGCATTTTGGTTAGAGCTCGCAGACTTCTCCGTGCTTTCATCTGCTGCTTTTCCTTATTCCACACACATGGGATTATTTTTTAAATAGAAGCTTCTTAAGAAGCCCACAGGCATTCAGACCAGAATGGATTCAGCCTTTTAGTCAGCAAGGTGCTTCGCTTGAGGCACTAGAGCAGCCCCACTCAGATCAGTGGGCAGATGCATGTGGTATGGAGCCCTGCAAAACCTGAAGGCCAGAGGATTTCCTGACTATAGGGCATCCACCAGAGCAGAACAGCAACAAACACATTTAACAGCATATTTATACACATCAGATGAGAACAACTTGTTCAGCAGCACTCTTCTACTGAAACAGTTACACTTATGCATGCAAAGATCTTGCAAAATCTGGCACCGACCCACTGTGGTTTAATGCAAAATAGCCTAAAACCAACCGCAACAACAAAAACCCAGCCATACTTCTCCATTAAAAAAAAAACCAACCTTAAAACAGAGCAGAGAAAAAAAAACAGCAGTGCTGATTTCCTATTTTGCAGTCAACTAGACAAGTAAACTGCTAGCATTGGGTTATATATTCATTACCCAACAGCACCAGCATGAGACTGGCTTGCTTCAGGATCAAGTACTTCACGCTACTGTGCTGTGAGAACCCTTCCTCTGCAAATATAGTCGTGCCGTGTCAGCCTCAAATACAGACCTATCTGTAAAATGGGGGCAGGAAGCTGTTCACCAAATGGCTACTTGCAAATACCACCAAAGCCAAGATCTATATGTGAGCTATCTGTATTAGCTTCAGGCTGTTGTTTCCAAACAGCAGTGCTAAGTACTTGGGGAGCACAAATAAATCTTGATTTTTGGTCACATCTGTCAGCAAGAGCTGTATTTGCTATCAGTGGAAAGCTGGAAGAAAAACAGTGAACTGCAAAACAATTCCAGCAAGGAGTCATACAGGTAACAGTAACCAGAAAACTTAACTGGAAGCCCTCACCCTGATCCTAGGAAGCTAGTGGTAGTTTGCCATTAAATTTCAAGAAAATAGGACACCTCCTTGTCTCACTGAAGGTACTCTGGGAGATACTAGAATAAACTCCATAAATCATCCCCTTCATGGCATTCTTTTTTCCCTTTTTCTGTCTCTCTACAATCAGGTTGCAAGGGCAGGTCAACACATACAAATCTGATTCCCACACTTTTAACATGAGCATAGCCACAATGAACTGCCAGCAACCGGACAGCATCACTTTTTTTTTTTTTTTTAAAAACAATATCATGGCTAAAAACCAAGCTAAATTAGATCTCTGCAAGGGAATAAACCAGAGCAGCAAATAGTGTCCCAAATGTAGAGCTGTGGCCAAGGGAACCAGCCCTTGCTACTGGGACTGTGGGGTTGTCAAATTCACATGACACAAGGGAAAAGAGGACTCCAGCATCAAGGCCACTTACCAGGACTGGCAGTAGCTCACAGCAGTACTTACTTGCAGCATACCTATCACCTGTCCTTAGGACAGAAAAGTCCCACCCCCGTTTCCAAGAGATGACAGTATGAAAGGTGTGCAGCCCTGTTTTCCCTGGCTTTGCTGTTCAAGCTGACCTGCAGTACCAGAGGTACATGGCAAAGATGCACTGCCACGTCTTGTTTAGATAGCGCAAGAGAAAAGTATGGGCTGGCAGCAAGCATCGCCCTGCTAAGCTGTGGGTAGCAGCAATGCCTCCGACTGCAGATCATGTTATATAGTTGTATCTACTTGAGGGGAAACAAGAAGGGGCTTTTATGGTGCCCTCCCAGCACGCGTGCTGGCTAGAACAGTTTGCTGGCAATTAAGCTGCTTTTAGCCCAGAGCACTTGTTTACAAGCATCACGAGGACATTTCTGCACTGTGAGAAGGAGAGACTCCCACTCACTGAAGATGACCACCCAACATGCAGCACGCTGGTGCCACCACCACAGGCCTCTACCGAGAGCTATCAGCACAATCCAGAGTTAAGCAGCAGTAAATAAGCAATGGTACAAACCACAGACCCAAACCAGACTGTCATACATTTGTATGTTTATTATTTCAAAGTACAATATATACATAAGGTATAGTGATATCTTCAAAAACTTTATACAGAAACAGGTATCTACAAAATTAAATCAATAGACATTCTGTGTATATTCAGACAACATACATACATATATTGGAAGATTCAACATAGTTTCAGTTAGAACACGAAAATGGGAAGGAAACCCCCATCCATCTGGGAAAAGCTCTAAATACCACCCAGGTCCCCCTGCAACGCTTGACAGGTTTCAGGTCGTTGTGGAGACACGGTAAATCTGATTTCTAGTGCCACCTACTGCTGACATTTACCATCACAGCCGGTTCCATTGACAGCGGGAAGGGTGGAGGAGGCTCATTCAGACAGGCCTTGTTCTCTGAACCCCTTCCTAGATTTGGGTCTCTGCAGCATGCGGGCACTCAGCTTTACACTCGGTTCAGTGGAAGCCAGAGATCTGATTTTTTAATTTTTTTTTTATTTTTTTTAGTTATGAACAAAAATATTATAATGAAAAATATTTCAAGAGAGTGTAACTTCAGTTTTAGTAGCTGGAAATACTGCAGGTGATGCCAGCAACAAGTGAAGATGATAACTTATCTGAGGAATAAATCGGTCTCCACTGCCTTCTGGAGACTAAAAGAAAAAATATCGTACAAGTCTATATGGCAGAAAACGAGTGCTTTCTATAGCATAAAATGGTATTCTTCAGTTCAGAGGGTCTGGCTTTAGACAATGACAGTGCTGGATTTAACAGAGGGTGGAAAAGCACAGGCAGCTTTCCTGTAGGGCCTCTAACAACAACTGGATGTGCAATGTTTGAATTCAAAGAGCACCCTGAATATTTAAGAAACAGATGTTTAAGCCTGTAGGACACAACTAGCTACAAGCTTGGTATTTTCAAAAGCAGCCTGTGGCAGTTACATGTCTAATGGACACTGAATTTCAATGACAGGTACGTAGCTAACTGCTCCAGGCTGCCTTCAAAATTAGTTTATCAGTTTCTCTCTAAAATTCAGTTTATCTAAGGACAGTTTTCAATCTCAGGCTCATAATATAAAGTTTCCAAAACAAGGGTAAGTGAAATGCGATTGCTATGCAAGCCTTGCACCCACTCTGCACCAGCTCGTGCTCACCTGTATGAACCGCCCCGCAGAAGCACATCTTTTCACAGAAGTGTTCTTGTGAACACCAGCACCGACAGTATTACACTCCTGACAATCTACCCTATGGAAGCAACAGACAGGTGACTTGCCAGCAACATTCTTATGGCTAATACACCACTGCCTCTCAGAAATGAGCAACATTATTAAGCAAAGTTGCTGGCTGACCCTGTCAGGCATTCATCACATTTTGGGCTTACTGGATAGAGAGTCATTTGCCACTGTGCGAGCTAGAATGAAATTTTCATCTATAACAGGTATGTTTAAAATAATGCCTGCAGAAGATGACTTTGGTCCATGAAGACACTGCACAATAAACAACGTAATATTTTGGCTGCTTTGTGTGTCTCCATAACCAAGGAAAGTCTGAGAAGCTACTAGTGCTACAGAGAGGAAGCAGCATTTCCAGCAGGGCAGGACAGCTAACTAGGTTTCTCAAATAACTTAAAAGGAGAAACAACCATGCCAAAAAGAAATAAGAATTTCCACAATGTCATTGCACTTATTCCATCTGCATCCACACTTCTCCTTCATTCACATTGTACACCTGGAGAACATACATTAAATGATTACAGTATTAACATGGTATCGAAAATACTGGAGTCATTCAGCTGAATGCTTGAAAATATCCAGAGATCTGGTACATTAAAGCATGAAAACACAAACATACAAGAGCTAAGCTATGTTTTAACATGCAAATTTTTCTAAATACTTTCAGCAGAAGGTCTAGTTCAGTCACGAATAACTGCCTGTTCACTTCCTGGAAGCTGGTGACAAATCTGTTTCAGCAGAGCCAGGTAGTTTCCTCTTCACATCACTTAAAAAACAGTAAAGCAGAGGTAGTCCCATGACTGCACTGGTCCAAATTCCCTAACGTTTCAGATAACCATTGCTCTCAGGAACTAGAAAAATATATGTATAAAAACCCACCCAGATTAAAGGCTCACAGTTTCTACAATGCTCGGTCAGGTTTTAAGTAGTTTGTTTCCACCTTCCCTTTCTAAAGAAATACTTAATCCTTTGACGCTGAAGGGACCTGCTATCCAAGACTCCTGAAGCTCTCTAAACCACAAACCAGGTTTTGATCCCATGAGGACTTTCACAGATGCCTATCTTTAAAGTAAAAAGGAAGTCTGTCTTGAATCAAACTACTCAAACCAAATCAGGCCCTTTTGCTCAATTTGGTTCATTACAAAGCTCAAGTGACTCAGTGGCACCTGAAAATGAGTACACACCCTTAAGTCACCTAGATGCTTTGATAAATTATCCTCCTGTGTGTGCTGCCAGATTCAGGCCCCTTGTTTTGTGAATGATGCAAATGGTGCCTGTGGTAAGACAAATTCTGTGTCCCACCCCCCCGCCCCCAAGTATCCTTTCTAATTAAAATAGCTGAAGCATTGCTATTGTAAATGTACATTGAATCTTTTTTCATGATAATAGGAAGTTCAAGTATTTAATAAAAACCCAAAGTACATATTTACACTGTGATCTGGTCAATTCATTTTGGTCAAAAGGCAATAAATACAGAAATCTATGCATTTACTGCTGCAATAGATATTTCAAATCCTGTAAATTACTTATCCTGGAATTAAAATATGAACATGATGTCATGACTAACCAGAATCTTGTCACCTTGATACTCTTCCTCCATCACCCTCTCAGACACTGAAGGATTGAATAACAGTTCTCAGTTCATGCCATTTTGACCAACTAATTCTTCACAACAGTAGAATTAAGGAGTTGTACTGTGAAAGTGGCACAGAAATCTGTACAACCAATAGATTAAAATCCCATTTAGATATATTTCCTATTTCTTACTATTACTTTCACTAGCTGGTCTAGCCACAGTTAATGAGAAAATTTAGTTAGCTTCCATTTGTCTTTGAAAACAGATTTTCTGACCACGCGAAAACAGATGCAATCACGATGTCTACCTGTACATACGTAACAATGGGCAGTTAAAACTCCTTACTTTTTAAATGCTGTTAGTTATGCAGAAGGCCAGTGAACTTTATTAACCAATTATCTGATATCAGACTTCTTTAGATCTGTATGTCTGAAGATCAAGGGTTTACAGGATTTATTGAATTGACATTTGATTCAATTATATATACTCAACAACTGAGTTTGAAAGCTTCTTAATCCCTTAATTTTACTGTTGCTTCTCTTCTTTTGGATAAAGAAACAAGCCATTGAATGTTAATCTAAAGCAGAAAATACGCAATATCATGGCCACCACTTAAAAACCAAAATTTTGTTACAAAGCATTTTTCCATGCGTATGTCAAAAATGCTTAATCAACCTAAATATCACAAATAATATGGAAGAAAGGAAATAATGTCTGAAAGCCCTTAAAGCTCATTAACATTGGATATGTTCAACAGCAACTAAGACAGAATTTGTTGTATTTTTTCAAGCTCCATCACTACAAGACTGATTAATTATACCGGGCAGAAATTAAAATCTCACTGCAACTCACTCAAAACATAATATGCACTGCAAAGCATCTGTATGTCATTTCAAATAAAAGTTTTAGATAAATGTAGTGTGTAGTAAAATTCAGCAGCACCTCAGGCTGGTATTGAGTAGACAGAACCACACTGATGCCAAACCCCATAGATCTCTCACACAAGTAAGGACAGCCTGTATGGTTAAAGGCTGTATATGCAAAATACCGGATGCTTGTGCTGGCAGGCAATCAAATTTCAGGAAACATGTAAAAAACAGTGGTCTGTAGCACCTGCCTTTTCTGCATCTTCATGTTGGTTATTCCATAAAAGTTTTAGTTATGTCTGCTTTATTCTCTGTTCCAGTTCATGCTTGTGTTTAATAAGCCGTTCTATTTCTGTTCCTAGAGTTTGAAGGTTTTCCTTTTGGGGAGGAAAAAAAAAAAAAAAAAGAAAAAAAGATAGGGTAAGTTATACAGGGAAAATGAGCCATTTGGCACAAAATGCACTAGTAAGTTAAAATTACTGTTTATGTCAGCAGGTTGGTACTTTCAAGTATCCAGAACAAGCACGAATGATTAGACAGAGTTGGAGAAAACCAAGCTCATTTCCATAAAGGATGCAAAGCTCTCAGCAAGTCTTTTTTTGCAGTTACTAATACTCTACAGGCCGCCTAGACAGCGTTCAAGGGGAACGATAATTACAGGAAGAGATCTCCAACTTCTGCAGAACACTGCTGTCTGGCTGGCAGCCTGCACAACATTTTCCAGCCTGCCATCTTTCCCGTGCAGCAGACATGCTGCCCCAATAGCTCAATAGGGTAGCCAGCTACTGGCACAGGGCGAGCATGTAGGGCCCATGCCCCTGGCTCCAGGTGACTGGGGAGAGCTTGGAGAGGCCCTTCCCCGCTGAATGCACAGGCAGCCCAGAATTCATTTCAAGAAGCAGCCTGTTAGTGCAGCATACTACACGGGTCCCACAACAGAGCTTCAGCATGGATCATGTTACATAACTCTCTGATTAACCCAGTGCTATCAGTGGCACCAATTCACAACGAGCTGACTTCTGAAAAGCCTCCTCCTTTTAACAGCATGCATCTCTTTGAAGGCAGTATTTCAGAACCTCAAGAATGTGTGGAAGAACTGGCATAGCTACTCACTTTCAATGTAATATTTTTCAGTAATGTATCTTCCAACACAGCCTGTAGCTTCCTGTTTATCTCTAAGGAGAGTTCCAACGTGAGACCACTATCTGCAGGATGAGATGTGTACAGAGATGCCATAATCCCACCCCGTCTACTCAAGTGTACTTTGTTGAAGTCAGAGGCCTCTGATGATAGCGTTCCAGCTTCTTCCCGCAAAATGTAACTCTGAATAATTCTGGGGGGAAAAATAATTTTAGAAATATAACATTACAAGGCAGTGAAAAGTCAGCCATGGAAGTAACTTCAGATTCCTGACATAAGAGTAATTTTCTTTTCAAGCAGTACTGTATTAATGAAAAGGCAGTAAAAATCAACTCCTGCAATTTCTAGGTCAGAGGAAAACCTGGGATACCAACAGTGCTATAGGAGATGCTGGTAAGCCGAGTCACTACAATGCACAAGGTTTACATATTTAGAAGTATTTTGAGAAAGTAATATTGCTACTGGAGCAAAAAGGTACTTAAAAAATGCCTCTACTTTTTCTTTGCTGAAAGACTCCACACAGGTAATCTTAAGCTTTCTACAGATGAGGCAAAAATTACAAAGTCTCTGCTCAAGAGTCTTCACAAGCTGTGATCATGTTCTGTGGAATGGTACCAGATGGGCATAAATAGGCTCGTTAAGCAAAGGCTAAACTTAACAGACAACTGTACTTTCCAGAGGAAGGTATATGCCACAATTTCTTCCCCTCCTAACTGAAGTTCCAGACATCATCCTGTAAGACAAGATTCCACTTACATGGAAATCCTGTCTCATGTTAAATACTGACCACTTTTGGCTCAGATAAATTGTTTGGTATGCATGCCAGACTACCATCTGGAATTATGCAAATTCTCCTTCCAAAACAAACACTTATAATCAGCACCCTTTTATGCACATGCAGAGAATGGACTCTTCTGTTAGCCAGTGGCAGCAGTCCACCTCAAATCAGCCACCTGGTGACCATTTTGCTACCAAAAAAACCACTTGCACCAGCCTATTCCTCCTGAAAAATTTTAGTAATAAACAACTTGACAATTACTGTAACTGCTGGGGAAAGATAAGGAAAAAAAAGGTCAAGACTAATCCTACCTTTGAGATCTACTTTCACTGCAATATTTTTGTTGTTTTAAATATTTCCATTTAGACAATTACTTGTCTTGCATAAAATCCAGAATACTTGTCTAGTGTACCAGCTCAACACTGAAAAACTGTACGAACAGAATCCAGAACATACTTTGTTTTTTTCCTGATTTCCTCCACCAGTTGTTTAATGTGATCCTCCATAAACTCCATCTTTTCATTTTTTCGAGCATGTGCCTTCTGCAGCCTTAGTATTCTTTCAACCAAGATAGACTTGTCCACCTCTGGGAAGCTATCCACAGCTACTGAAGATCCAATATTCTCAGGTGACCGATCTTCATTGCTGCTGCGCGCATTAAGGGACCCTGCCAACACATACATATTTGTAAAAGCTCTTTCTGCTTTCATACCAGGTAAAATGTCTCTGCTAGTGCAGTGCATGCATTCATTACATTTCAGTAGCTTAGGGTATTTTTTTCAAAATGTCGGTTTCCCTTATATGTTTGTGGGGTTTTATATAAACAATCCTTATACCATTTAAATGATTCATGCTGAGACACAGCAGTGTAGTCCCCTAGCATGGGCATAGCTCCTTTAGTATAAGCGTGCTTACTTCAGTAATGCTTACTCTTGCATAAGTACCTTCATATTCATTAATATTGCTTTGTACAATACTAAGCTGATTTTAAACATACCTGATTTAGAGTCCACTAAAATTACAACACCGTGAAAACTGTACTGACTGGCTAAAGCCTGATGTATAAACACTCTGCAGCACTGATCACTTAGAATTAAGTATTTTCTTTTCTTTCTGTTCTTCTCTCCAAGTATTCCTCTGTCATACAGTGAGATTACAGGACACTTTGACAGAACTAACCCAACTTAAAACCCTGTCCTGGTTTCAGCTGGGATAGAGTTAAATTTTCTTCCTGGTAGATGGTACAGTGCTGTGTTTTGGATTTAGTGTGAGAATAATGTTGATAACACATTGATGTTTTAGTTGTTGCTAAGTAGTGTTTATCCTAAATCAAGGATTTTTCAGTTTCCCATGCTCTGCCAGCAAGGAGGTGCACAAGAACTTGGGAAGGAGCATAGCCAGGACAGCTGACCTGAACGAGCCAAAGGGATATTCTATACCATAGGACGTCATGCTCAGGATATAAACTGGGGGGAGTTGGCCGGGGGGGGGCTGATTGCTGCTCAGGGACTGGCTGGGCAGTGGGTGGGGAGCAACTGCATTGTGCATCACTTGTCTTTTCTTGGGTTTTATTTCTCTCTCTCTCTCTTTTTGTTATCTTCCTTTTCATTACAATTATTGTTATTATTATTATTATATTTGATTTTCTTTCAGTTATTAAACTGTTCTTATCTCAAGCCACAAGTTTTACTTTTTTTTCTCCTGATTCTCCTCCCCAGCAGGGGGGGTGGGAAGACTGAGCAAGTGGCTGTGTGGTGCTCAGTTCCCAGATGGGGTTAAACCACGACAAACCCAAAGATACTGAGGAAGAAAACAGATGTTGTTTTCAGATAACCACTTCTAACTGGATAGAAAGTAATGAATTTTACACAAATACACTGATGCCTCTAAACACGCTAACTGATTTATCATTTACACAGTTGCAACTGTCAACAGTGCAGTTAAACAACGTTGGAAGCCACTGCTCATTTTTGTTTTGCCTCTGGCAGCATTTAAGAGGGTTCTCTATAAACGGGAGTCCTCTAAGCTTCCTGCAAACATAAAAGCAACAAAATACAAAAGGTAGGCATTTAAAAAGAACCAAAATATATAAACATTATAAACATTAAACTTTAATCTTGTAATAAGAATAAGCACCTACAACTGCATTCAGCCAAGTGCATTTTGGTGCTTAAAGGCTATTTTGTCAGCTTTAATGGGAGGCTGCCCACACACTGCATATGCACAAACCACAGAAAGAGCAAGGATCATGGCAGCACACCACGGCAACCTTATTAAGATCAAAGGATTGTTTTGGCCACCCTGCTATGTGCTACATTACCTGATGAACTGGAACGGCTCCCCATGCTGCTTACTTCTTTGTCATAATTACCATTTTCCATCTGATCCAATTTCCTCCGTGCTAAAAGTATAACATAATTATGGTTACCAACAGCAGATTAAAAACCAAAAATCATAGTGTTACACAACATACAAAAACTCTAATCCTCTCTGATCTGCACCAATTTAACATGGCATGACAACTGAAAGGTAATGGTAGCAACTATAAAAACCCCAAAACCAAACAGCCCCCCTCCCCTCCCTGCATACAACCATGAAGCACCTGGATGCAACATTCACCATGATCCCTACACCCTGCAGCAGTTGCCAGTTGAAGCAGGTAATGTCGTACATAGGAGTAACTGGGAACAATAAGACTTAAATTTGGTTTTACTTTTGATTAGGACTGCCATGTAAATAAGTACTGAATGACAGAATGACAACTCTGTTCCTGGATCTCATAACTATATCACTATGGGGAGCTCAGTGTAGTACTTGTGCCAGAAACATCACTCATTCAGTTGGGATCAAGAGGGAAAGTGCACAGCTGTTCATATATGTACAAAAAGAGACATGGAACTTGTCTTGCACAATACCAACAGTATCTCTTCTTTCAAATACATTTTGAACAGATTTGATTATATTCAAATCTATTTGCATTCAGAGCATATGCATTATCAGGTATTTAATGATTTCTGTTTGTTGACAAAATTAGTCATCAGTCTCTCCACATTCATCTTTAAAAACTGAAGCGCTCTGTTTAATATACTAAAAAATAACTGTCACCAGCGATGTCTGATACAGTCAGCAACTAGGAAACTTCTAGCAACCTTTGAATATACCCTTACACAGGCCAGGATCCATATATACCCACAGTGACATTTCAGTAGTCCCATACATGGTAACAAAGACTAAGCTCTTTTGAAATAAATCTTCCATTTTATGTCTAAATATAACTTTTAAAATGTATTTAAGACTGAAAATTGACACTAAGGCCTGTTTCCTATAACTGCAGTTTCCACGAGATCTAACTTGCTTGTTCACTCTCATTCTCTTTAGGGACAGGGAGAGCTTGAAGGGCTACACTCAAGCAGTGGGCATACGCAGACAGTACCCTAGTCTCTACCAGACACTGTGAAGTGGCTTACAGATGGGGCTGACTCATTATATCTGAAAATAATTTCAACCTAGCTGAAGTTGCTTTGTGAGATCTTTCAGGTTTGCTGCATGCTTGCGCTTCTGGGTAGCCAGTTCATCTTTCAGTTCATCCACGTGGGTCTTCAGCGCTGTTAGTTCTTTCTGCTCTGAAGCTAGCTGAGCCTGTAGTGTCTCAACCTCTAGCTTTCGCTGATCTTCCTCCTTGTGTAACTTGGTGGCCTGAAATTGTAGTTTTATTTTCAGTCATATACAAAAAAATTCCAGCCTAACCATACTGTAGGCTCAACAGCCTTAACTCTGCACTTTTCACCTGAGAATCATTCATATTTTACATCTATTATTTAGGCTAAACACTACCACTGCAAATGAATATGCAGCACAGTGCAACACTACAGTAAGACTCCTGAACAATCTCCAAAACTTCTGCACGATACAGTACAGAGCCAGGCAGAGCTGTACAGTGCAGTCACATTACCTTCTGTGACACACTAAGTATATTAAAAATGCCATTAATCTCATAGTACAAACAGGACCTAAGAAACAGTTTATAGTAATAAATTTCACAGACAAATTACAACCTTTTGATTGTTTCAGTGACACTTGCACAGAGAATAACTCTGTACTCCCAGGAAGAGCAACACAATAACACTCCATTCCAGTGCAGTGTGCCTCAGGATTTCTCTCCTCTTAGAAACACGAGGTGTTCATATCCTGCTGCTATTATTCTATCAAACTGGCAAACTCAACAAGAAATTGCGATCAGGTAAAGGCACAAGGTGGAATTCATGTGCCACGTCTTTATCGGTAACAGACATCTTACTAGTGCAAAAACGAAGCTGCACACCGTACTCACCAGATCATCTTTAGCCTGTTGAACGCATTCCAGCTGATTCTGCAGCTCTCTTTCACTGTAAGAAAGCTTATCCAACTGGCTCTGTAAGGAATTGTTTTCAGACTGAAGCTGTGCATTCTTACTGGTTAATTTTTCAGTGAATATCAATAGCTCAGATTCTCTTTTCCGACTACCTTCAATGTCCTTCTGGAGATCAGCTACCAGAGAATTGAAACCATCTACTTCTTCCTTTAAAGCATTGATTTCTTGTTCATCTCTGTCAAAACAATAGTATCTTATTAGGGATAACCTGAGCTTAACGATATGAAACCTTACTGAAATAAAAGCATTCAGGTCAAGACCAAATAAGGCAGAGGAACAATTAATGGCCCTGGGGCATCTGTTAGTCACTGGATGGCTTTAAATGCCAAGGGAGTTTGCAGATTCCATTTCATGACATGTGCAGTGCTAAAGTGACAGATAATTGTAACCCACATGCAGAAGGACATGTAGTCATTAGCTTCCACAAGGAAGATCATCTCTCTGTATTCAACTTCATGAGCTTCAGTATAGGGCATAAACAAAACCCTCAAAAACAGATGCTGCAGATAAGAGGAAGGTCTGCAAACCCAACAAAGGCAGTCATTCTGTAAGAGGACTTGTCTTTAAGAGATAGGGAAATACTCCGTTTTGAGCTTCTCCAGGACAGCAGTATAGTGACTTCTGAAACATCCTTATCCAAGCAGTGCAGCTCCGATTCAAAGGACCTGTCTTACTCCATTATTCCTCCCCCAATCCTCTACAAAAGTTCTTGTTTCTACTGAAGCACTCCCATTAGGAGACATTTGATCTATCACCTGCAATCCATTTGAGTAAGAAAGGCTGTATCTTCAGTTATGATCAACATTTTAGAGAAAGTGATTTAAATTAATTCCAAAATTAAACAGCTGTTAAAAGAGTTATGGACTAAAAATGTCCTCCTCATTTGCTCTTGTAATATTATTTCATTAGTTATTCAATCATAGGATGTTCTACACCTTTCTAAAACCTTACGTTCCAACATCAGCAGAAAACCCCTCACCTCTCTTTCTCACAGGGAGCATGTATATTCAATTTTTAAAATAAAATTAAAGTTATACAAAGCAAGGGCACACATCTTACTTAATTCCCTGTCAGACAGGGTAATTACCAGGAGGCTCAATTCACCTTAAGTCAACAACCCCGTATCAACATGTTTCTTCAAGTAGAGGTGAGGCTCAGGCAATCCAAATAATTAATAATTCTGAAAATGAACTATAATTTTGCAAAACTAAGTAAGTATATTCTACTAGAACTCCACTACTATAAATTATATACTTCCAGCTACCAAAATGAGGAGTTCATGTGGTTAATGACAACGGAAGTTAGCTAGCTTTGCACTACCAAAGGATAACGTCAAATATATTGCACCCTGCATTTATAGTCTGTTTTAGGCTAAATCCACCTTTCAGAAGACTTAAGACTGAACAACTACACCACTGATTTTTTCAGCCATTTATGCTGCAAAATATCTCACCTATAGTTCCCATTTAAAAACCTATGCCAGAAGGCTATGCTTCTATTTTACATTTCCAAATTATGTTGTTTCCTTATGACAGAAGAAATCTCTAGTTAACAGTCAGGGTTGAACCAGACAAAATTAAATGTTTAGACCATCCTAAAAAGAGACCTCTAGTTTATCCTTAAAGTTCTCCAATGAAGGGGACCAGGCAACACTGGAGGTAATCAGTATCCAGCTCAGCCATAAAGTTCTTCCCAGCATTCAATCTAAAATCATCTTTCCTGCAAAACTCTTTATTTTTATCCTTCCTCCAGTGAACAAGGATAACTGAACATTCCCTTTATAATGGCCTTTTACACATTTAAGGATGTCTCCCTTCCGTCTTCTCTTCCCCAGGCTAAAGAAATCTGCCTCCTCTATTCTCATCAGGAAAACAGGTAAGATTTTGTGTGAATTAAGATGAAATTCCTTCCATTTGCTTCCAAGAAAGTGAAAGGCTATAAGTTTATTTATTTTACACAACAATAGGAAAAACAGAGGTCAAGATTCCAGGATTTCTTTTTCATAGATGGTAACAGGAATTTACTGGTCCAAGTTTTAAATCTCTGGTTGAGACTCCACAACTTTATCAAACATTCTAAGGAGTACTGGAAACATGTTAAAGTCATTCTAAAAGAGAAATAAAAGACAATATGAAACTTGATGTAGGGATAAGTATCGTACAGGAAGGATACTTAAAATAAAAATTTATCCAAATTAGACAGGAATGACAAACAGCTATTTAAACATGTCTCAATTACTGAGAGGAAAAGATAATTGGAAAAACACATTTGTAGTTTCACACTGTGATCACAGTCATTTAAATTCATTTGGCAAGATCCCAAGTGAAAAATAACTGTTATTGGTCAAAGTGTAAGCTTCAGTTGTCTCTAACATATTGCAGTTTCCCTAGAAAGCCTGATGACACAGTGCCAATACAGCTGACCAGCACACAGCAAATGGAAAATGCTTCATTCTCTAAACCCTGAGGAAGGCATATAATCACTGAAATATTTTTCAATGATAAATAAGAACTGTTTGAAAGCACAGGAGGCACATATGGGTGGTTATACTTATCTGACATTTGTCTATCTCCATTTATGTAATGCCACTAGAATCAGTGAAGTGGATTACATTTATATATTCTAGTCCGTATGTACCCTATACAAACATGACTATGTTCAGACACTCCTGAAGTGTCCACAAACCCAACTCTTCTCTGAGATTATTTCCCTTGCATTCTTAAATGAGCACTTTGACACAGCAGAATGAATTCCAGTCCATTAGAAGTACAAGTGGTCCCTACTAGCTGAATGCAGCATCTGTCAAATAAATAAAATTCTTCTTGTTAAATACTTTCATTCATCCCCCACAATTTTCCAGCAATCTATCTTTCCAGCTTAGTTGCTTTTCCCCAATCTTTCAATAAAACAAGCACTGGGCTGACACCTAGAAGACATAACTTCCTATAGAGAATGCCAGAAATCAAGCACTTCTTATTCTAATAATGAAAGATGTTGAATTAGATTTATCCATCTCAATCGCCTCATCTTATAAGAGGCTACCAAGATTATCTCTACCAAGAATATCGAGCAATATTGATTTAGATTAGAAAAACACTTAAATTAGGACATGGATTCTTCAAATTACAGTACATTTTAAAGCATCAATAACTTCAATACAGAAAAACTTTCCACATCCCAGATAATCTTTCAAATCATTCCTCAAAATGCATAGCTGTACCTCTGATGTTGATCCTGCAGACGATCTACAGTTTTGACTCTGTCCAGCAAATTCTGAATTTCAGTTTTCTGTCTATTAATGATTTCTTTATACTTGGATAACTCATCTTCTGTTCTTAAACGCTCATCCTCTAGACACTTCACCTAAATAGAAAAAAATCAGAAACTATTTATGCTCCCAAACTTCAGAGCTGAATTATTCTGATCAAATGTCTAGATTACTGTACAAAGCTCCTGTGTTAATTCTAGTGGTTCCAAGTAGCTTAGAGCAATATCCCAAGTACTTCACATCAAATACAGTCAGAAAAATAAAGACCAAAAAAAAGAAAGGAAAAAAAAAATCAAATTAAACAAGTGTAACATTAGTTTTGTCCAAAGACTCACACTTACCAGTTTAATGGATCAGGATTCAAAGACATCATCTTTCCCCAGTTACCAGACCAACCCTTTACTATGTCTTCCTCCCTTTTTCTAAGGTCCTATTGAGCTAAATCCCTGCTCCGGAGAGAGGGACTGGCATGCTAATCTATAGACTGTTCGGAAGTTAAGGATAGTATATACTCCTCATCAGAGATCACATGTATGAACTCTACAAGACTAGTCTCACAGGTAGGAAAAGTTTACAAGTATTTCTCATTTTCCAAAGTTACTACCTTTACAAGATGTTTACTAAAACGTTTCTCTCAACTTTTCAGTCAAATGAGGTGCATACCATGAAACATTGCTGTACTATGGATCAACTGATACTCCCTAAGAAACGCTACCCAAAGTCAACAGTTACATATCCCTTCTAGTCTCATGCCAGCCAGTCTCTAATCACAGTTTATTCCGAAAGACGTAAAAATACAGATTGAATAGTCTTGTTCCAAAACCCAACACTATGCCTTTAGCCCCACTGCAATCCACCGCAGCACACATTACCTTTGTTCTCAGTGTTCGAAGCTCATCCATGCCTTCTTTAAATGTCCTCTTCAAGTCTTCCAGTTCTTTTATTTTTGCATGATGCACCTTTTTAAAGAGTGAGAAGCTCCTTGAGAAATCTAAATGGACAGTGGCATCTCCTGGGATGTCAAAAAACATTTAGGCCAATGCTGGCCACCACAACAGCTGAGATGGCTTAAGGCAGAACAGGTGCCCTAAAGGTTTGTTTTACTTATTCAAAAAGCAAGGTCAAGCCTAAAAGCTTCTTTATTCTCAGAAGAGCTGAGAACAAAAAATGAGATTACACACTCTATTTTCAAGTGTACAAGTTTCTGGTTTTAGGTGTACAAATCTATGCCACAACAGCCCCTGGGGAAAGTTCTAGGCAAACTGACACTTGGTTAACTCTGAAGATGGCATACGCACATATTAGCTGTCAGCAGGTACTAAATCACTACAGAATTTAGCTTTTGGCCTAGCAAATCTCTATATGGAACAGAGGCTGCTCCATGTCTCTCCTTGCCATATAGCTTGGCAAAATACTGGTCAGAGAAAGGCCTGCCTGTCATCTGAATTTGTGCTCTAAATTACAGCAACGTTCACGTTTATAAATGAAAGAGCAGTTATTTCATCCTCATTATATCATACTTTTCTCATAACTTTGTTTTTAAAAAGTGAATCCAAGGTAATAGCTATATACATCCTCCAAAAAGCAGGGCTGGAGGCAGACACCTGGGATGTAGTATTAGGCCAAAAAGAAAAATGTTTGGCAAAAATTTGAAGCAGCTTAAGATAAGATTCTCAAAATTAAAAACTCATGGCATTCTTAACTACTAAGTTGCCAACTGTGTTGTCTCCACACACCACATATTTACCTCCAGGTGATCAGACTTCTCCTGAATTTGTTTCTCTAGTTCTCCTTTAGTTACTCGGAGTTTTGCATCCAATTCATTTGATTTAATTTCTTCTGACTCCTAAAAGGATTGAAGAAAAGTAAGTAGAGTTTTAGAGTTTTATGTTTCCCTTTCTAGTTGCTGAGCAGACGGCTTTTCATATCACCGAGTCTTTTCTGTAGGTACATAATTCTGAATATGCCAAGAAAGACCCCCACGCTGCATGCCAATCAAGACATACATTTTCCCTTTTATTTAACAATTTTCCAAGTAAAGAAACCAGTGACTAGTCATCTCAGCTTTGTAGCTCGCACAGGATAATTCTTCCCTGATACAGCTTAAGACAGAAAGGGAGGAAAAGACGACTCAGGTGCTAAACACTAATTTCACCTCCTGAGATAATGTGCCTACTTGATAGGTTTTTATCATTTCTTGACAGTTTTTCCTTATCTGGTCTGCTTCTTCTTTTGCTTCAGTTAATTTTGTCATTGCATCTTTGAGGCGTTCTTTGGTTTCCTACAAAAACAGTAATAAATAATGGCTTAAACATATTTATCTAACTTAATCTGAGAAAAGCATTTCTCATAATAAAAGTTTCCTATTTCAGTATGGAAAGAATTAACAACAAAAAAAAAAAGTATGTCCAGCATTATTTTTCCTCTTGCTTCCATTCAACTATTACTTTATGCAATTTTGTTTGTTCCAACACTGGAAGCACAACAAAAGGATCTCTCAGTTATGTGCTATGCACATTTTCAGAGGATAGATTTAACTCTATCACATAAAAACTAAACTAAGGGGAGAGTTAATTCATACAAAAAAAAAAAATTAAAAATCTGATCACCAGATTAAACAGAATCCCCCCCATACATTCTCCCCTCACATCCTTTCAACATTTCCATTTCAGTATCAGTATCTTTAAGAGCACTATTCTGACTTTTGCTGCAGCTATTCATATTAAACAAAAAACACTTCAGAAACAGATTTTAATACTATATAAAAAGTAAACAGTATATCAACTATACTCCTCTGACTATATTTTCATGTCATAAAATCAGTACCACTTCACTAACCTTGTGTGAATCCATTTCTGTTTTCAATTTGTTCTGAGCCCATTTTACTTTGATAACATGAGAATTGATTTCTTCTTTCAATTTTTCTATTTCTCTGTTGAGTCGAGTGGCTTCACCGTCCTAAGAAGATTTCATAGATACTATTTTATGGATTAAATCATCCAGTGCATCTACAAGACTCCTGCTCAAGTGTCACATGCAGGGTTGTTTTTTTTTCTTAATGCCTGAATTTTGCAAAAGCATGCACATACTTGAGAGTGCTTGATAATGCTTTAGCCCATAATCCAGTGAAAAAAAAACAACATTACTGTTCTGGTTTGAATAGCAAGGTAAGGCTGCATCACTGTTAGTATACATTAACGTTACATATCTCTTAAAAGACAAAGCACAGTCTAGAGTTCTGATCTAAAATAAGTATCTCCTGGGTAAGCTGCACAGTCCTCTTTTTCTTCTTTTCTGGCAAAAGGATGAGGAAACACAGGTTCAAAGTGGTAAGGTCGTATATTATACAATGCTACAGAAAAAAATTGTGACACCAATGGCTCGGTATTACCAGCTATACAGGTGCAGACTAGTGTGAGAACTGACAGCGAAATGTATGCAAGTCAAATCACTAACCCGTGCCAAGAAAGGATGTTAACAGAAGCAGACTGCTGGCAAAACGTTCTATACCAGTACCCACAAACCACTGCATTAAGCCAAATTTCCAAATTGTGTTTCTGAAGTAATAGGCTCATCTTACCAAAAAAGTTTAAAGCAGCACAATTCCTGTAAGGCTCTAGTGTAATCCTCAGGAGTTATGAAGATAGATAGTATGTTAAGTTTTGTTTAGGAAACCTCAAGTCAAGCTGCCACTTCCAGTTCATGTGTGAGAGGACACTGAGGTGATTTTTTGTTTCAGAAGCGTAATTTTTGGGACTTCTATTAAGGTGTGTTTTTCTGATCCTTCTGTGCACAGTACAATCACTCAGAAGAGGCCCAAATCAAAGTTTGAACCCTATTTATCAATTTTTTGATCTTTCACATGAAATAAAATTGTGAAGCACAGCTATGAAGCACAATACAAAAGACCTGGAAGAGGCTGGTGGGAATTTCTTACTGGCTTCTAAAAAAGAATGGCTAACTTTTGGAATTGGGCCTGAAAGATTCTATTGCTTTCTTACCAATTTTTAGTAGTACAAAAGAGAAAATACAGAGTGAAAACAGAAAAATAGCAAAAAACCCTACAGCCTTTAAAAAAAAAAAATCCAAACAAGCTAGAAATTCCCTCAAAATCCAGGCTCTGCAACAAGCAGTCTTTTCAATTTTGTCAAAAAAAACCCCTAATGTTTCACAAACTAATATTTAGGGAAATATTAAAAGGAACTTCAAAAAGATGACAATGAGAACTCAGTAACTTCTTCCCCTTCCCTTGAAGGAAAGGGGTTTTCACAGCTATACAGCAAACCCAAATGAAAACAGGTTTCTTTCCCCAAGTACAATAGCAAACAAGTGATAAGGTTGTTCTGATAGTGCTTTTAATCATTCACTCAAGCCATACAGCAATACTTAGAGCACCTTAGTTTCATAGAGCTGGTGCAATCTTCCTTTTTCCTGGGAAAGTTGTTTGATTTTATTAGTATGTTTTTCTATTTCTTTGTTTGCATCTCTCACTCTTCTCTCAAGTATCTCCTTTTCCTTTCGGAGGTCAAGGGACTCCTTCTCCCCTCGGACGTATTTCATCACCATTGTTTCCTTTTCATGGCGTGCTTCTTCACATTTCTTGTTTGCCTTGAAAAATATTAAAATAGAATGAATCAATCTTGTATTTCATAATTAGCTTTTATAAGACACTACTGGATATTTTCAGTATCGCAATATAGTAGCATAACAAAGTAGGACTCAAAAGCTCCAGTTTTGCAAAGGCTAATGGTTAGATCCCACTTGAGTACTAGAATTACTCATACTTCTAACAGTAAATATATATCTAAGCAGTTGCAGTTTCACAGCTAAACATCTCAAATGAGTTATCAATACATTAGTAATCTGGGATATAATTTGTTGTTTCAGAAGGAAAGAAGTGTATTTGCTAAGTTTTAGTAACAAAATAATTTTGCAAATACCCAGTACCAGTCCTCTGTCTTCCCTCATCCACATGCCAATTGCACAATCATTATTCAGTGGCTTATTTTTCAGATGGCTTATTTTCAGTGGCTTATTTTTACAGATTCCCCCTGCCTCAGCACTAACAAATTCAGCCTCAAATAAAAGAAAGAATCAGACACTGAGCTTTAGAGTTTAAACAATAGAGAAAATACTTGGCATAATATGATACTAAGGAAAAAAAATCATCTCAGTTCTCAGTAATACATGAGACAAAATAAGAGCTTTGTGCTGGAGTTGAGAAAAATATTAATTTTGTGATAGCCTGCCTGAAAAAAAGCCACTGCCAGCTTTTACCGCCTTTTGAATCAAGATCAGCTTACAGGCAAGGAAAATGAGATTTCCTTGAGGGCTGAATCCCATACATATAAACATACACATTAAAAAGAGTTATCAGGCACTCTAGAATGTTAACAGTTATTTATACCTTCAGTGATGCCAGTTATCAAAAATGCTACTACATGCTAGTAGTTCCAATTTTGGAAATTTTTGCCTTACCTAGTGATCTAACAACTGAAGCTACATTTCCTACAAGAACCAAGTTTGTTCATAAGATGTTCAATAACAGTTTTTTCTATTACCTGTTCCATTCGAAGGGCCATCTCTTTATGCAACTGCTGAATAGCATTTTTGGCTGCTACATCTTGAGTTAAAAGTTTGTCTTTACTGGCTTTCACTTCTTTATTAAGCTCTTCCATTCTTGCTTCCAGCTAAAAGACAACATTATGAAATAATTATAGGGAAAATAAGACTTTGATCATGTCTTGTACAGGCAGGAACATTCCAGACAAAATTAGATGCTTCAGCAGATATTTACCTGTATTTTACACTTCTCAAGCTGCAACTATCCATATCAAGATCTAGCTTTGCATTACAGCACAAGCATGAAATATATCAATTCTCATCTTCAGTGAGACTAAAGATGCATCAAACCAAGTAAACATGAGGCATAGCAATTTACTACACAAAAAATTAGACTGACAGCAAATGCTGAGATGCCAGAGCAGAACTGGCTGCTATCTGAAGTTGCTTTACCTTCCACCCTTTTTTCGCTATCCCTGTGCCATATCCTCCACCATGCCAGCAAAGCAATCATGCATCCATACGGAACTGGACTAGGAATTAATTGATTGAAAAATAACACAGCAAATAAAGAGGACCTTAGTCATTATCCTGGCACTTTTTTTAGCCACCTAGTGAACAAAGTCGGAGACCTGATCCAGCTGAAGAGTAATTACAAATGTTCAACTGGAACACTTCCCAGTGCATGTTCACTTCACAGCCATGCAAGTCCAGTACAAGAAGCAGCAGCACTAGTGCAAGAGCAAGTGGTGGCTACATAAGCTGTAATGCTGCCCAAAGGCTGTTCAAATTGTGCCTTAACGACTATCCTCTTGTTCCAGGGCAAAGCCAATTCACCAAGGTTAGGTTTTTTTGGTTTGGTTTGGGGGGGCATGGGTGGGGTATAAAAAAGTACACAAAGTCTCAGGGTCGTTATCTTACATCTTTGTGCAATTCCAAACTGCTACATAAAAGGCAAGAACAACTTAAAATGCTTCTGTTACCACAAATGAATTGATCATACCCTGTTCAGCTTTGCAAATGAATCATTGCTCATAAGCAAAAAAAGTTTTACACATACAAGCATGCACATACAGTTTGCTTACAGTTGTGACTGCAGCCAAGCTTTCATTTACTTGAAAGCTACCAGAAAACACTAATTCAGAAATCGTAACAATAAAACACTCGCACCACAAATGAAAAAACTCAAGTGTTTCACTACAGTGTATCTTACAACTCCAGGTGCTATCCAACTACAATATAAAAGTATAACACTGAAAACCAGTATTTTCTAAAATCACTTGCAAGCATGTAATCAGATTCTAATTATCTGACCAGAAACAAAAACAAACTCCTTCACAAATATTTGTTTTCAGAATGGGATAAAGCAACTGCTGCATGATACAGTTTCACGAAATCATACAGTGCTATCATGGAAATGCAGACAAGAAAGAACAAGTAAGCTGCTCATACCGATTTATTCGGGCATATGCAATTCCAATTTGTAGCTTAAAAATAAGACTTTTCAATTCCATTTTCAATTACATCATGGATTTTCAAAGATTCTTTGAAATTAATCAAAGACAGACTAAGCTTCTACATATGTGAATACATTCCTCTGGAACACTACAAGCCTGACACACTGCTTTGAGAACAGATTTCTGTGTGATGCAGACATTAACAAAGAAACTGGACAACGAGGATAGTATCACCAGTACTTTGACAAACAGAAATTAGTATTTTAAATGCTATCTCTTGCCAGATTTCTAAGCTGTAATCTGTAAGGAGTTTATAAAGCTGAACAACAACTGTTGGAACATTAGCAGATAACTTTGTAACAGACAAGCAGTGACACCTGATGTGATACCTTTTCTTCCCACACTAAAACCAGCCTACATCAATGCACATTCTTATGCTCCTCTTTGGCCTGTCATGGTTCTAACAATTCCCTGAGGAAATGCCTGTATATAGTAACCAATAATATCAAAATAATGTGCAAGACCACAGTTAATATGCTCCACACTCTATACACATTCCACATTTTGTTAATATTTAACAACTGTAACTACACCCCCATCCACTTCTGTTAGCAGACACAGCAGTTAACAGAAGATAAAGATGACGAATTAAAAAGATCTCCTTTATGACTGTGTAAGAGAAATAAATCATCCTATCAGGATAAAAGACTGAATATGTCATTTTTTGTAAAAAGGTTTAAGAGGCCTTCAACATGCACTGTCTCCAGCAGGAAGCCAAAGTACACAAAACCCACTTACCAGGGCAACCCGCAAAACAGGAACTCTCTTGACTTGTTCCAGATACACAACACTTAAGTGATGTCAATCTAGAAAGTCAGTTTATCCAAAGACACTAAATGCTTTTAGCCAATGAATATTTCTTGGAATGGAAGAGCAGATGTATCCTCTTAAAAAGCTTAGGATAATAAACACAGGTATTCCTTCCTTCTCCTTTATGCTACCAAGGATGTCTTGTTAAACAGTGGCAATAGTGACATTGTATACAGGTGAGATACTAACCAGCATTTCTGTTTTGTTATCTGTACCTGTTTAATAATGTTGAGGTGCTGCTTTTCTGTTTCTGTTCGTTTTTTCAATTCATCTTTTAAATTGTCCTTTTCTGAGCAAATATCCAAAATCAGTTCCTGATGTTTTTTATTTTCTTTTATCAATCTGTAAAAACAAAAAGAAATTAAAAACAAGGTACAATAGTACTGGGGTTTTTTGTTTGTTTTTAATTTTGAGATATATGGGTTCTGCTCTTTGATCTGCAAATTTTATTGGGAGTTACAGCCAGAAACACTAATGAAATCCACAAAAGCCTTACAAAAACAAAACAGAATTATGTTGTACATGTGAAACTGAACTCCAAACCAGCAAGCAGCATCTTTCTTGTGACGAAATTGCTTGTTTCCAGCACTTTGGGGTTGTTATGGCCCATGGTGACATGAGACACTTGGTACCTCTATGCAAGGACAGAACTGTAACTGTTAATAATTTTAAGGTACTTGTAAGACAGTAACTTCCAGTCAGATAGCTCTGCAAGTCAAATGTCTGAAAACACAGATACTGTATTCATTTCATGGATTGCTCAGAGTAGGCCTTGAAGTTCACAACCTGGTAAGAAATGGAACCCTGATTTTTTAAGTCCTAAGTAGGTATGTAACTACAATAGTGTCCATGCTTATACTCCTTATAAGGTTCAATTTTTTAGCAATAGTTTGTTCCTTTGCAGCTCAGCTGTTTGCAGCCTCAGTTGAAGCTGACGTATTTAGTCTGACCTCCTAGCACAGCAACAGAAGCTAGTTACACATAAAACTCAGAAGTTACACTGTCAGAATTGGTGAATAAACAAGAGTCTCAAATGTATTTAAATGTTTGAAGATACAGTTAGATGGTGGATATTTTAGGCCACCAATTGCATGAATTTATGGGAGGCATGCATTTACCTGAACAAGATATTTAAATATCCCTTTACACATACACTTTCATCTTTAGCTCCTTTCCTTTGGAAAAAACCCTCTCTAAACAAACTAGTCTCCTAAATTACAAGGAATTCAAGACCATCAGTGAAGGAGAGCTTAGCACTTCTGGTTTTCAATCTATTAATGAATATTCCAGGATTACAAATTCTTCATTCACACAATTGCTGCTCACCTATATATCTTAGATCTGATCACAGGAGACAACTGGGCTATTTCCAGAGCCATGTTACAAGAAATTCTGCTGATCGTAAACTAAGGGACAAAATCAACCCAACCCAGAATGTCCTTTGGAGCAAACATAACATGTTCCACAGCAGTTTTACACTTGAGGTGAGTCCCCAAGAATCAAAAGGGTGCAGCTGGGATAGCAGCTGGCAAAAAAAGATACCAAAGACATATTTATATAAAAAACTTCCTGTACGTATACATAATATATACATATATCTATTTATATAAAAATTTGTCTCTTAGAAAGTAATTGGTCCATAGCCAAAAACAGTGACTTGCCTTTCAGTTTACTGTAAACAAGTAAAACACAAATATCTCGTTAACTTATGATCTCCTGGAATGACAACCATCTACACACCCACCACTTCAGATTCCCACTCCTCCTCCGTAATTAATGAATGTCTTAACTATGCATTCCTAAGCTTTCCTGTCATCAGCTGACTTTTCTCACATTTATGATTTCTGTCAGAGGTTAACTGGTGAGATGCAAGAGAATACTTTCCCTCCTCTGCTTTTTGGTCATCTCTTCTCCCTCTGCCTGGTTTCCCTCCCTTTGATGTCCTCCCATACCATGGTATCAGAGTGCCTTATATGAAGAGTAGGACACTCATTTCTAGCTCTGCAAGCAGGAATAAATTTGAAGTCAGAGGCTACATTTTGTTAGCAAAAACACATTTCTAAAGGGGTAACAGAATATGAAATGCCAAGCAGGGAATCAAGAAATCAAGCAATGAACTGGCTTTTGATTAATATAAATATTCTCCATATAGCATACTGCCTGGCAGAACTATTAAGCCCAGTTTATCATAGCAAAGTTTATAAGCCATGCATTTCAAATGCCCTCCTATAAAATGTGGTAAGACAGTAGTTTATGTATATATGACATTTCCAACTCAAAGAATAGCTCTCAACTGATTAACAACTTTGCTGGATTATGACAGGAGAATGAATACTACTTGAAAAAGAAACAAGCAATTTCAAATTCATAAATAAAATGCACATTGCAGGAGTTAGTAATTACAAAGACTCATTTCTCCAAAGACATATATGGACTGAATGAATCCTGGACTATTTTTATATCACCGTTACTTTTACAATATTTAAGTAATTCTAGACATTGGCAGGCTATTCAACTGAACAGTTAGCTATTCAGTTGCTGCCAAATTCCACAAGAATCCAGAGATCCAAGGACACATTTTTATTTAGAAGTACATACCACAAGTAAAAATAATTCCTCACTTAAAGAACATAATTTAAAAAGCTCATTAACTGTCCTTATAACAACTCACAAGAGACTACATGTTTATACCAAAATGTTGTATGCAGTTGTACACAACACACAACCAAATTTTCAGTACACACCTCCAATTGCGATGAGCATACTCAAATACTCACTTTTTTATAGTTTGTTCTTGCTCCAGGTATTTATCTTGCACACATTTTTCAAACACAGCCAAGGCATGTTCACCCTTCCGCACACCATTTGGGAATTTTCGTTCCTTTGAAAAATCTGTAGATAAGAGTTCAGACTCTATTTCCTTTAGCAAATCCTCCTGTGAGGAAGTCTGATGTATTGTGGAAATAAGCTTCTTTGTGCAGTCTGTGTCGTAAGGGCTTTCTGAATAGATTTTATCACTCGATTTTTTCACAAAGTCAGACTCCTCCCTTAGGTCCTGTAATATTTCCATTAATGACTGTTCTGTCTGATTAGTTTTTGGATCTTGTTGTTCAAATTCTTCACTAGATAAATGTTCTGGTTTTGTGGAGCCTTCTACTTTTCTTTCAGAGCAGGTATTGGCACAGCAGTCTGCCCCTCCACACGGCTGCTCCTGTCTTTCTGCCAGGTCCCCATTGCCGCTTACATCAATAGCTGTTGAATCGTGGTCTGAGGGCAACAACCTTGATTCCCTTTCCAAGACACCAGCATCATCTCCAGTATAACTGATGCTTGAGCAGTCCTTCATTCCAGATGTTTTATCAGACTTCTTATTATCTGGGGACCTGGAAGAGGCATCATCTGACAGATTGACTGGCTCCACCTTGCTTTGCATTTCTGGTAAATATCCCTCCATCATTTTCCTTTGGAACTCTAGAAGTAGAATTCACATTACACAACATATTATATTCAAAATCAAAATGAAAAGAGACAGAGAGGGGAAGAAAGGCTACTGGAAATTAAAATTCAAAGGGCAAAAATATTTAGATATATAAGTGTCTAAAGTTGTTGATATTCCAGCCTGACTTTAAGTAAACGCTTCAATACAAGTTTTTCTAAAAGAAGGTGAGAAATCAAGGATGGCAAACAGGAAGTAGTAGGGTAGTAAATGCCAAGACAATAAAAAAAAAAAGCAGAGCTTTTTAGAATTTATGATTCTATCATTTAAATCCACAAAAATTCCAAGTAGTCACCTCTGAAAAACACTTCAGACATAAAATAAAAACAACAACAAAGAATCTAGAGCCTTACAGCTTTCATTTTCCTATACATGATTTGAAAGCAACATCTTGACTTACTAATTTTTACAACATAGGGTGAACTCCCTCATCCAGCCAGAATATTCAACTTTCTTACCATCATGTCCTCATTCACCACCCAGACACCAAAATGTATCTGTACCCAGCAACCTAAAGGAAGGGGCTGGGGGAGGATGGTGGTGAGAGTCTCTTTTCCCATCTGCTTTCAAGCAGCCAAAATCCCTTGCTGTAAGAGCACAGATGGTCTGCAGCACATTTGTGCTCTCAAAAAGTAGCTTGCAGAGCAAACATTTGAGGAGTCGAAAAGCTATGTAGGAAGTGTTCTACTAGAAGGACACCATATTGAGATCCAAAGAGCCAGAACGCTTATGGAAGAGCCTGAATATAATGCTGTATCTTCTTTTTCAGGAATCCCAGGTGATCAGGTGTCTGGAAAGACTGCTGGCATTTTTAGCAAGCACAAGAAGCCCTTATATCATTTCCGTTAGCAGGAAATCATTACAGCAGTCATAAATTTTAGATGCAACCCTATCCCCCGATACTGGATAAATTAGACTATTTAAAAACAAGGGAATTTTTTCATTTATAAATTCCACTCTGCTATTCCAACAATTATATCAAAGGAAGCAGTAACACTGCCATCTTGCAACATCAAGCTTGTTTTCATACTTGCTTTCTCATTTGTTTAGCAGTCTCTTACACTGTCACAACAGACCGAGTCATTCAGCTACACGCTGCAGGCCCTGCACTTTGACTTGCTCTGAAAGGAAACCCTTTGTGCTGCTTGGCTCCACTCCTCCAGAGTCCTGCCTTATTAACCAACACTTAGTACTGAGGCTTACATTGTTAAAACAGAGGGATACATGAATCCCATTAGGTCTGTGACTAATTGCTACCACTATCACCTTTCACTATTAGGTCTAAAAAACAGATAAGGAAAAAAAAGAACAGCCTCAGCCCAGCTGTTTCTACCAGGAAATACCATTAAACAACCAACCTACCACTACTACCTGAAACCAACAGTTGGGCTACAACTGCCAGTTAATCAACAAGAGGAAGGCATAAGGAAAACTGAGCATAAGGCTGAAAGTATGAAAGGAAACATATCACGACTAGACAGTCACAAATCATCAAATGACAATTACACATGTTTAAGTAACAAGCAACCACTTTTTCTTTTTGGTTTCAAAGCAAAAAAACTCAATGCTACAGCCCCTAAAAACCAGTACAAATCAATAGGAACCAGAAAACAAATGGGAAGGAAAGCTACAAATTAAAAGAGAGATGGCGAATGTATGAATTTTTATACAATGTGAAACATTTACAATGACTCCCCTTTCTACAAACAGATCTCCTCTGATACTAATAAAATCCCTGACTCCCCCTTCCTTCAAAGGATTTATGCTTAGGTCAACACTGGAGCCAACAAATCCATCTTGGTTTGTGCAGCCAAAAACAATTGCTCTTTTGGTACCTATCCACTTTTTGATAACTTCTGCTAGTAATGAAAGTTCACAATGTACTACTGTTATTCTAAAATAAACAAAAAAAAAACCCCCTACTGACAATCTCAATCTGCAAGCAAAAAGAATGACCATAACTGCACGAAAACCCATTCAGTTTGATAGTAGCAGAACACACTAGTAGTACCTACTTCATTAAAAAGCTGTTAAAAAAGAGTGTTTTGAGACTGGTGCATCTAACACAGTCACTAACCATAAGATAATTTGCAAATGATTCAGTTAAAAGGCAAGATAAATTCACCTTTTAGTATCTGTTCCCTCTTGTTACAGGTAGTTTATAATCCACACACTCAGCTGTAGAAAGAGACTGTATTAGTATAAAGCTGAGGTACAATTTTTTTCTATAGCAGTTACTCTAGTCTAACTTCTTGCTACCACTTTCTCTGGAACGATCAGAGGGGGTTTTTGGCTCATTTTAAGCCTTTTCTAAAGTCCTTTCTAAAGCGTTATAAAACCCCAAAAATGTGCTATTGTTTGATGTATTACTGCCTCAAAGCTGCTCATCACTGCCCAGATGCTGAAGTTCACCACTGCCACAAGAAAAGAAGTGGTAAAATCAGATATATGAACATTCATTTTAGTTAATATACCTAAAATCTCCAGTCCAGTCAGCAAACTGGATGGTATTTCTCTTCATATGAAAGCAACTGATGAAAAAACACAGCCCAGTTAAGACAGTACATTTGGGAAGGATACTGTTTTCATCTTATTGTGTTACTTTCTTCTGTAAATAATACTGTGAATTGGTATTATAGAGAAAGATTAATATTATGTGGAAGCAGAAACACAATTATTTGCATAACTCGATTAGTCACAGAGCAATAAAATGCCACCAACTCGGTATCCGTGATATCTTACACTTAGTATCAATCATACATAAAGCGTAGGTTTTGTATCAAATGCATAGGGAATTTGAATAGTGACTATACAAATCAGTTAAAGCATGAAAAGTAAATTATGATGATTCAGTGTTCCCTGCAGACCTACTCTAATTTCCAGTGGTACCCAGAATATAATTTACCACATTAAGAACGTTCACAGACTTTCCAATTCCAATACACTTGATTTTAGCTCTATCTGCCCAAATCTATCTCAATCTGTTCACAATCCAAGATTTTTTTTTTCCCTACTGCCACTGGATAGTACTTGTGTTCTAAATACTAACTTTTAAACAGAAATAAAATGTAACAATTCATCATAGGATCACAATTTATCTTCATGTCAGAAATATCCAAAGAAATCATGTGGAACAACTGTCAATGTAAGTTCATCTTGATATTCAAATGTCTCTTGAATACCCAAAGTTTGTTGTGCCTACCTCAGGCAACTGAATATAGCATATACCTCCTTCATAAGGCCAGAGACAGAAAACTAAAGAAAAGGCTACTGCTTTGTAAGCAAAAGGTTTTGTGTGAAAATACCTTGAAAAAATCAACTTTGTCAGTACGTGACTGTTTCACATCAAACATACAAATACAGCAAGTCACAGATAATACCTGGACACCAGGTACACATTTGATAGCAGCTCCATGTCTTTCCAGGTTTTGTATTCATCTTCTATTATCTTACCCATCTCCTTGTAACTGACTCTCCCAAAATCAGGGAATTAATAATGTTATAATATCACTCTCTTACAAAATACTGCACTAGAAAAACAAAATAGCTTAGTGCCTTTTATGATTTCTTCAGAAAGCATTAAAAGCAATCATAAAACGCAAATCCTGACTCAGGCAGATCAACCTTGTTAATGCGTCAGACAAGCAAATCATGGTAGATCAGCATACAGCATCTTGAGTGATAGCAAAGTGCCAGGTGAACACTGGCCAACCTTCTTGCACTGTTTTGATAAGCTTCTACCTTCAACGAATTGCTCTGCTCCTTCCTCAGGGTTGATCATCATCTGAACAGTATGGCAAAAGTGTCTTGCTCCTCAGTCCCTTCCACGTGATGTTTGTCTTACCCTCACAGTGTATGTCCCTTCTGCTGCCTATGCCACAGGAGAATGCAATCACTACCAAGTCAACTTAAAAATGCCCAGGGTAGGAACTTCTCAAAGTACTATTTGGAGATTAGCCCAGCCCAAGCTTGCCTGCCTGCATACCTTGAATAACAAGCCATCTTGTGAAACTGCCACACATTTAGTGTGGCACGTGAAAAGCTTTCTGTCGCTGACTTGTAACACTTTTTGCTGCTGTGACAGGACTCTTACCACCCGCACAACTGGTTTGACCAGTCCTCCTCCTCCTCTGTTTTACAGCTGACAATTAATTTGACACTCTAACACACCTTCCCTGCATTCCTGCTGCTATTGTAAAGCTAAGGAGACAGCCATCTGTGTTTCCCCACAATGCAGTAATACAAAGCAAAGCAAGTGGAAACGCATCAATTCAAAACCTGGTGATGTGGGTAGCAGAGAATGAGCAACAGGAACACAGCTCAGCCAAGCTTCCTTTACAGCAATAATGGGCCCACAGGCCCAGTTTGCACAAGCAAACAAAACACCTCTCTGCATATATACATCAGAATATAGACAAGTTTTACCCTTCAAAAACAAAACCTTGCCTTTTTTTTTTTTAAACAGACACTGTTTTTCTCATCATAGATGCATTCTTCAATGAAGCAAGGAGCATGCATAGTTGTTCCTCATCATCCCATGGTACGCAAAAATTTTAAATCTGCATCAGCACATATTATGTCTGTTTTAAATATTACATTAGTATTTGGAGAAGTAGTTAAACTGCAGCCACAGGACAGACAACATTAAAGGCTAGTACAGGCAAGGGTTGCAACCATTTCTCACACTACTATAACTGAGATGTGCTTATCTGCTAAATTGCTGATAGCACAACTGACCGGAATCAAAAGCAGAGAGCAGAGCCTGCTGATACAATGAGCGGACAGCACACCAACTTTTTAAGGCAGAAATGTCTCACAGGTAAGTAAGGGAAAGCAAACACTCAGGAAATAGTATCTTTTTTATTCACTTACTTTGTTACACAACAGAAACATCCTCTATTAACTGCTAATCAAATGACAAAAATAAGAACAAATATGACAATCATTCATTTAAGCTCTTCAGTGAAGTATCTGATACAACATAAGTATTGAGTATCTAGGGAGAACATCAAAAACCTTGATACCTGGTCCTGTAACACGCCAAAAAAAAGAAGAAAATGTTTCTTCTAGCTACCTTCAGTAGCAGTCATCCTAAGTGTTCGTTCAGCCCTTGCCCCATGCATAGATATGAAGTTACAAACATACAAAACATCTTGAAGAATCATTGCGTATAAAAAAGGTAAAACTTGCAGGTGAATAAAATGTACAAGCTGCTAGGATTTATCTGGGTACTTCCATTTACATTCTATTGTCTGTAAGTAATCTATCTTAAGGTTTAAAATTACTTAAAAATTAAGTCAAATAATGTTTAATACTTAGCTATTTTAACAGTATAGACCTGCTCTGCAAACTACCAGAATACAGGACAAAGGTTCTTGCTCTACTAAATCAATCTGCTAAGTGGACAAGTCAAGTAACTTTTTCTTATGTAAGATTTGGTCTCACTCTTGCAAGCTGAGTATGTACTATGCTGCATCATGTCAGTTGGATTTCTGGAATAAAAAACTCTAATAATGGTACTACATCATTGCTATGAGAATTATGGCAATTAGGTACTTGTTTATAATATAATTTTTACAGTGAAATGAAAATAGAATTTCCAGAAGAGCCATTGATATCATGTTTGAATGCTAATTTGACTGTTTATTAATCCAAAATTTATTAAACTACATAAAATAGCTGTATAAGAAAGTATGTGATCAAACATTCATATTCAGTTCCTGCACTAATACCATAGCAATTACCTGGAGAAATAAAAAGCCAATTAACAGCTAGAAGATACATGCCACTAATTTTAAAAGCTCCTTCAATTCAAATTCTGATTTTAATACAACTATACATTCTGATAAATTAGGTTATGAGAATTAATCTTCACATGCGGTAACAAAGTAATTTTAATTATTCTTGGTTTAGCATCACTCTTCCAAGTATACTGTTAGACATGACATCAAATCCACAGATGTCAGAACACAAGCCAGGAATGGAGAGCTTCTACAGGTACAACTCTAGAAACAAGATTACAAGTAAAATATATTTCAAGCAATACCTACACTGAATCACCACACTAACTCCTTTATTCAACTTCACTGGAAGAACACTGTCTGAAAATTTAAGAACTCTGTGCTTTTCTGTAGTAGCAGACAGCTAAGGCCTATCATTTTAACATCAGAATTTAAGCCCTTTCTCCCTCCCTCTCTCTTCTTTTCTTTCCCCTCTTTCTGCCCATTACCCACTACAAAGTGAAAGAAAATGCTGCAATAAAGATGGAAGACAGAGAGGGGGGGAAAAAAAGGAGTATCAGAGTTGTTCCTTTCCATACATGCTTTAAGAGTAAATTCTCACTTCAGAGTCCATTCACCGGCATGGAGAAAAGCAGTTTCTCTAACAGTCAATACTCCTCCTTCCTCTGCTGAAAAGTACATACACTTTTAGTTTTTAAGGAGGCTGTTGACACCCTCATCCCTTGGCTGTCCATCAGGTTACCCACTATACCAGTTGAAAATCTTACCCCCAATTCCAGTACTGCTAATTCCCAGCCACTAGAAGGTAATTCATGATGAAAGCAATTCCCTGTATGCTTTCTACTGTCTGCACAGATCTAATTAGGAACACATCCTTTCCCAGCTATAACCTGCTATTCTGTTATTACAGGCATGCACTGAGAACCTGGTACATTTTAATTCAGTATTATGCCATTTCAAACTGCCTGTCTTTTCAATCTTCTTATGGAGCACAAACATGATTCTTTTAAATCCCTGACTACAAAGGACTTTCCTTAAGCAGATGCACTATTAATGCTAGCATTTAATTTCATAAAATAGCTTGACCCAAGCTATCAACACTCATGTAAATAGTCAAGGAGGAAATGACTTTGTTTCACCCAATTTCAAAATACATGCGAGATGACATCTAAACACACTAAATGACAACTATAGGAAGCATTTTCTGAGGTGTAGCTGCCTAGAAGAATTCACTAACAACAAGGGAAAAAAAGAAAGTGTGTGCCTTGTCACCTAGTAACTATCACAATGGGGCTCTTTTACAATAAACAGATTAAAGAATGACAGAAGTGTGTGCCTGGGGTTGTTCTGTAAGCAAAGAGATTGACTGTCAAGGTCCTGAGAAATAACAATCACTGCTATAAGAGAAAAAATATATTTAAGCTACAAAGCTTAAACATACTGCAGAGAAAGGGGCAAAAAAGGCAAGGGGGGACTAATGCTTCACAGGTATGTGCATATACAAAAACTTGTTCAAACCAGGGTGGATTTTGAAAGAAAGTGAAGAGCATTGAGGTAAGTGACTCTGAGGCACAAAACCTTCCGAGAGGGGAGCAGTAACAAGATGTTAATACAGTAAATGCAGTTCACTGGACACCAGGCATATTGAACCATGCATTATATAATATAATGGCCAGTAGCAGTCAATTGTGTCAGTTCCTTTCAACAAGAACGGGTTTTGCACCGTCTTTGGGTAGATGTTCTTCACTCATAGCTGTGCTCCTAAGTGAGACCTTGTAGCAGAGTCACTGATGAAGAGGGAATCACCTACTGTCCAAACAAGTATACATGCAATCCACAAAATAGTGAAAACACAGTTCTCGCATCATCAGCTAAGACCATGCATGGTCTTCTCCTCCGGATATGTAGAAAGCATCCAGACAGGTTTTATAGGACATGAAACAAGCTCATTTTTAAATAGAGGTATTATTTAAATTTAGAAAGCCATCCTCTTTCCCTTTCCACTTCATATCTGTCACACCACAGTACTCAAATTTCCTTTAAGTAATAGACCAAAGTCTCAAAATGACCCAAAGCTGTAATACAGATATGATGCATTCCAGAGAGTAGGTGGGGGACAAGGAAAGGAGTGATGAAGCACTCCATGGCTCATGGGCAGATGACCCCAACAGTCAGCAGGGACCCAAGTACCATGACCAGGCCAGGCAAGCAGCTAAGTGACAAAAGAATCTGGTGACACCAACACAAGCAGCCCGAGTTCCTGGAACTCCCTACCGCTCTTATTTGGATGTCACCCAGCACTCATATAGTTGCATTGCCACTGCAGTCTGTGCTCTAAACTTGCTAAGGAAACACTGCATACCTCTAAGCAAAGTCCAAATGTTTACATGAAAAAACCTAACTAGAAAAGAAGCCCCTTGAAATTGCTTCAGAGCAATTCTCTTTACATTGTCATTTGAGATCCGTACTTCCTGATTCTTTCTCAAACTGCACTGGATCATAACTCACAAAATTGCTGCTGTTACTCTTCATTCTGCTTGAGAAGATGTCATCTTCTCAAGATAAGCTCCACTGGAAATTCATCATAATCTAAGTAAACACCCTTAAGCAATAGTCTCCTCAAATGCTCTGTAGTACTCACTAACCTTCCATATTGGTTCTGGTTTCTGAACTCACAGCAAACTAAAGTAAATTAAACTTCATTTATCTCCTTTACTATGCAATTCAGGTTTAGTGTGCAGCTTGCCTGTCAGTTACTGGGAGAAGTGACACTGCTTGCCCTTTGGCCGGCTTCTTATGAAGATAGCTAGAAAAGGGGTTTACTCTTAACACCCTCAACCTGCCCAGTGAAAACAAATCGCTACTTCTTTTTCCTAGTCCTAGACCAGAAGACTTGGGCAGCACTACATAACTCAAATAACCAGCTGTCTATTTCAGGTGCTGTGTTACTGTTCCCTGTACCAGATTCCAACTTATCTTCAAACACCTCTGCTCTTCAGTGTCTTCCTCTCCAATTCAACCAACAGAATGCTCATTTATCTTTTTTTTTTTTTTTACACAGATTTTTTTTTTTGCTAGCAGATCCCAATGTTGTGGGAGCAACTGAGGAAAGAATAGCTTCATTCTGATACTGGAGGTGCCAGATGCAGACACGTACAAATCATTCCAGTTTTGGCAAAGCTGGCTTTAGGAAAGCAGATGTACAGCTTGTCTACATATTTAGAAAGTTGTGGGGTTTATCTCTGTATATAACCCAGGTGATAGATGAACAAAAAAATCTTTATCTCAGTTAAACCAGTTAGAAATTTAATGCTTTCATGATGACTGCCCTGTTTGTTCACCTGCAATTCTCCAGACAACAAAGTGAGCACTGAGGCACCTGAAACTAGCTGGTCTCAACAGATACCAGAAACTGTTTCCCCTACTTTCATTACTCTAGCTATCAAACATCAAGAGGTCAGTTCATTGATATGCGTTATAGCTGAAGATATAAATAATATCAACTAAGCTGTGCAATCTTTCAAAGCTGATCCAATAACAAAAATAATAATTAAAAAAATCAAGACATACACACACACACAAAAAGGCTACTAAAAAAAAATCCAAACTAACAGCTAAATCTAGAATTGGGGAGTCTGGAAGACAGACTTCTTTTAAAAGTGAGAAGCATTACCCCCATGGACTTATAGCTGCCGAAGAAAACACTGAATTTTTTTCTGTTTCACCCAACAGTAAATTAAAATGCAGTCTTGTGAATTTCCAAGAGGAAGTTACACACATTTTCCAGTTACTTTGAAGATTCACTCTTACACCTCAAGTCACATTGTAATACATTGTCCCATTACTCCAGCCCTCCAACTACAAATTAAAGCTCTCAGCAACACGCCCAGACACACCTATGGACATACACTGCTCTCCCAGACTCAACTACAAATGAAACTTCCATTACATGTCTTACACTGTTCCATGTCTTGACCTGTAAAAGCACTGAGCACCAGAAGCTCCCCTTCTTTAGCAAATACACAACTTGGACATGAGCTGAAACTTCAGCTCTTTTTGCTAGGACAGAAACTAACATTTACTTCGCATGCAACTGAGGACTGACTTTTAAATTCAGTCATACTGAGCAATATGCTTCAAAACGTGCCTTTTTTCTGACATGATTTTCAAAAATTCATATAAAGGAGGATCAGCAGTGTCCTATATCTATCCTGAGATGGCAGGTTCACACTCATCCCTTGGAAGTTGTGATTCAACAATCATTGTGATTTTAAAAAGGAGTAATATGACACGATAGTATACATGCAAATGCATAATCAACTTAACTCTGTCTCCTGTTCACTCATGTTAAGCACATGTAATATTAAATTCCAATCCACAGACTGATTTTTACAAGTGGTTCATTACACTCAAGCAGAACCCCAACTCAGAAGCACCTCTCTTCATGTAAGCAGCTACTAAAGCTCATGAAGCAAAGACAAATACATAACTTTAACAAAACCACATTTATCATTTATACTTCAGTAATGTGTTGGCTCTTTCCCCAATCATTGCAGTATAGACTAAAGGCCCTGGTAAAGAGATTTTTTTTATACTGCCTTATGTTTCAACTCATGCATCTATGAAATGAAATACCATATGATTGAAGTTTCAACAGTCAAAAGGCTTTTCTTGATACAAGTTCTGATGTTCATCAGAATACCCCCCAAGAGAAGCAAAAACTGCACATCAGCACCTTTTGAACAGTTCAGTTACAGACTCACTTCCCTCTTGCAGGTTCCTGGGCAACAAAAAAAGAGTACAAGTGATTTAGCCAGTCTTCAAATGCAAATTCAAGTGTTAACACGAGATGCAATATAATCCAGTCTATCACTGGAGATGGACTTTATTTCAAAGAGTTAATTAGGATTTACTGGCTGAAGAATACTGAAGAGAATTATAATGATTTTTAGAGTTTTCATGACAAGTCCCACATGTATGAAGCAACCAGCAAAGACTTGGAGTTCCATGCAAAAAACTTCACAAATGCCATAGCATTTATTAGGAAGACCATAATTTATTTGTCTGAACAGTTTGTTCCACAAAGGACTACTCCTCTTCTTTAAATATCATGCTACAAAATATTCTATTAGAAACATAATCTTAGATGAATCATAATAAAATAATAACTACTTTCTATTATCTTTAAACACATCATCCTAAGACAGATACATTAAAGTAACCATTAACAACAGGACAACTGGTAAAAATCACAGGAACTGCCACTTCATTTCAATTCAGGTTTAATTTCCAACCTATTACACTCAGGTAAGAGATGAAGCTGCAGGACAGCTTACATGCTCTTACATGTACAATGACAGTCCAACAAGACTGCTGAAGAAACAACTGATTTTGGGGCATGACTTTTTTTTCTTCTTCTAGTTGTGTTGTCCATTGTAAAACCCAAGATGCATCGCTTCAAGAACTTCTCACATCTTTACTAGACAATAATCATTATTTGAGCAAACTAAAATGCTTTTCCAAGTCAGTGCCAACCTGTTGGCATTGCACCAGAACTCTTGCTAAAAAATTTACACGACAATAAGACTAAAAATAAAATGGAAGAGAAATTTTACAATTTGTGTCAGCAGTTAGCTGTAGTGTAGTCCTAATAATACTTTCACCTAAACTAATCTGGACAGACTGAACACACCTTTCTGTTTCACTTGTTGGGTGAGGTTTTATGTTTCTTTTTCTAAGGCAAAATATCCTCAAATTGTGTCTACTGCTCACCACATTGACTAGCAAAAGAAAATTTCCTGTTGTTTCCAATTAATACCCAACTTATGAAAGATATCATGCAAAATAGAGATAAGAACTCCATCACAAATGGCTTTCCTAGACTAAGAATTATGCCACCAGATAACACTGCAAAAGAGGGAAACTTAAATCCTAGAGATAATTCTATTTTCAACTGAAATTTATAAAGAAATGAGGATTCAGCTAAAGAAGTTCTGTTCTACATGAAAAGATATAAAAAGCAGCTCTACTGTATACCAGCTGTGTAGAGGGACAAATCAAAGGTTTCAACTAAATCAAAAGGGACTGAGATAGAAAGGTCCAGAAAACCAGGTATTTTACATAATCTAACGTTGAGATGTATAAACGTGAAGCCAGAAGGACTGTTTGAAATGTGTTTGGTTACATCTCCACACATAGAGGTAATCAGAGCAGCAAGCCACCTAAGTTTAGAAGTGATGAAACGATAAAAAGAGATGAACTGGAATGAAAAGCATCACAACATCTAAGAAAAAGTCAGAAAAAGAACAGCTTAAGAAGAGATGAAGTTGATCAGCACTGCCTGTATTCCATACAAAACAGAGAGGGTGGCCATGAAGTCGCATACACTGATGGCCTTCCTGTATTTACAGATCACACATATAGGAAACAAAAGAAACACACTTTAGTCCCACCTATACTAGCTCTCCTAATATTAATTCACTTTTGCCCAAGACCAACTACAAGATACTGCTCTAATTTAGAAAAAAGATTATTGGGGTATCACCTAGTACTGCCAAGAAGGAAGATGGAACATAACATGGTCCCATCTACACAGAAAAGCTAGAGGACTGCAATACAGATAGGGCAACTGTGACTCACAGTACAAGTGGTAAAACTGGCCGTGTACTGGGACACAGAGTCCTCCAGCCCAGGCATAACGACACAGCTCCCTGATTCAGCTCACACAAAGACCTGCTTTGATGCACATGCTTGAAGGGAGGGGAGTGGAATGGTGCATATACACATTGGGTACTCTCAGGATTTCCTTGCTTTTAACAGTTTAATACTTATATCAATTATTTTTCTCTTTTTAAATCTGACTTTATATAAACACGGATTACATACAGTGTCAAGGTGCAAAGCTCAGCATTACTATCAATTCTTTTAACGAGTCAAGTACATTAGAAGACAAGGTTTACTCAAACTTTATCATTGCTTTTCTTCATTTATGTCATGAGTTAGACAGTTGAACAATTCCTTCAAGGCACCACTAGGTTTTCTACCAATCTCATGTAAGTAGTTAATATTATGGTCATATTAACTCCACATACAGAGTCAAGTAACAGCACAACTCCAAAATTAAGTTCATCAGTTAAGGTTTAACAAGAGGGACTGGATTTGTTCCCACCACAACACAAGTCACGGGGTACACCTTGAAAGTGTTATTTTTTGTCATACTATTCCCAAGGTTCGAAGCTCATGTCTTGGGGAAAACAATATACTAGCAAGAGCATTCTTTTACTGTGAACTTCAAATGAGACTTGGATACTTAAGGGTTTATGCACAGACTTGTAATCTCCTGCTAGTAGCATGTCTTCAGCACAGAACAACTCTTACTCTTCTAAGTAAAGAAAACCAGTCTCACCTACACCACTCAGCAACTGATGAAATACGACAAACAGCACTACTGTCACCTTTCAGAATTTTAGCATCAAGCCTTCAACTCTGTTTTTCTTCTCTCTTCTGACACAGATTTGTTTCTGATGAGATTCTCCCCACCCTCAATTTGAGGCAGCAGGGTCTTGGTCTACAACTTGGAGATAATATTGGAAAGCATTACAGGTAATTCTTGGTTTTGGTAACAGGAAAGTAAGTTCAGAACAAGCCAACTCAGAACTAAGTACAGGATATTGCCAACTACTGGAGCCCACATGTTAACAAAAGTTGCAGGCTACTGCTTTAACATATTTGTCCTGCTTGGTAACACTACTGCATCCAGAAAAGCATTTACTTTTTTCCATAGCTCTTTAAAAAGCCAGCTTCAGGAAATTCAATATTAGCCTCGGTAGTGATAAGCAACATCCCTGCTAATTAGGACCAAAGAAACCATTCTTGGTATTTGGTCCTTCAGTCATTTTCTCAACACTTTGAAATAGTGACCCTCACAATATTAACAAAAATCTGTCAACAACCCCAGATCAAGTCTTATAGAATTATAGAAAATATTGTTTCAAAGCCAAGGCAAGAAAGAATGACTGAAGAATTTCAGAAAAAGAAGAGGACTCAAAGACAATACAGAACAAGTTTACTTTTTTTCATAAAATGGATGACATTTCAAACTGACAGTCTCTTGAAACATCTTCAGACTTTCAGTTTCTCATACTTCTAGAGCTTAACCATCTCCTCCTAAAGTCAACGGCAACATAAGCATTCATGCCAAACAGTAATCAGAGTGATTACACTTCCTAGTCGATATAAAAATGCAGCTGCAGCTCATGCTGTTTCAACAATTTTCTTATACAACAGAACATACGGGGACACTGGTCACATGTGGTTTTTTAGTGTATTCTGCTTGCAACATTTTAACTTCTGAAAAGCAGTTTTACAAGATAAAGTAAATCAACAATAAAACCAGACTACCGTACTTCTAATCTTACATACAGATTTCAATTCCACAAGAGATCTTCTCCTGGTCTGCACAGAGTCTCACTGGAAGTATACACATATCGGACTCACCTGTGCAGACTATTTTCCAGGACAAGAGCCAAAATCCGCAAGCCTACATCATAATCATCTCGCTGAAGTTGCAGTAAAGCTTCCTGCTTTCAAACCTAGAAGGGCAAGCAGCTTTTGCAAATACCACCTCCAAAAACAAGGACACATACTCTACCGCAACACTGTGGCCGGCTCTAAAAAATAACCTTCATACTGGCGTAACAGTTGCTGGGTTTTGTTATCTAATTATTTAACCGTAAAGTGAAATCAACATACGACCAACGAAACAGGACAACCTAATTAATAACGTGGAGAAGAAACCTGGCAAGAAACAAAGAGACTACGAGCCAGCACAGGAGACAGAGCTACCCGCTCGGGAGGTCCTGACTTAGAAGACGCTGCTAAGGCAGGACTTTCCCCCCCCCGCCCCGGACCTCATGCCACTTCGCCCCTCTCCTCCCTGCGGAACCCGAGCCTCACCCACAGACCTGCA
>NW_010972620.1:4502945-4508932 GCF_000737465.1 Haliaeetus leucocephalus | reverse complement strand
AGCCCGGCGGGGGCAGCGCCCTCCCTCCGGCCCGGGTCGGCCCGGGCGGGCTGCGGCCCCCGCGGGGCGGGAAGCGCCGCGGGCCGGCTCCTGCAGCGTTGCCGTTCGGAAGGGGCGATGGGGCGAACGGCCGCTCCCGTCAGCGACCTGGACGAGCAGGCTTCTTCTCCAGGTCTCACCCTCAGAGGAAATCCCCCCCACACACACACACACGTTCGCGGTGAGGGCGGTCCGGCGCTGGAGCCCGGTGGCCCGGAGAGGCTGAGGCGCCTCCGTCCCTGCGGGTGGCCCGGAGCCGTCTGGAGCAGCCCGGAGCAGCCCGCGGTGACGGCCGGACCCTTCCGGCCGCCTTCCCTCTCTCCCTTGGACCGCCGGTGCGTTCCCTCAGGTGGACGGGGACGAAACGGGCCCTCAGCTGCGGGTGCTGACAGCTCCGGGAACTGAAGCTGCTGGATTCCACACCCCAGACCGCTCGGAAAAGCGTCTGTCAAGATTACTTCAACCGGGAAGGTGGTTTGGTTTTTTTCTCTTCTTATTTAAAGACACTACCTTTCTGGGCAAGGGATCTCGTGTCGGGCGTTTTGTGGTGCTGCCCGAGACCGCTGCCATATAGGAGGAATCCTTCACCCCAACAGTTTTTGGAGAGATGGTCACAGAGGTACCTCCCTCCCCTTTTTGCAAGATTGGCACACAAGTAGTGACTAATAGAGTCTCTTCTTCCCTAAATAAACATCTACTTTTTCCAGAACGAACCCCCACACACGACGTCAAAAGCCTCTGCACCCACATGCCATCTAAGAGTAAATCCAGCAACGGTAATAAACAGAGTCCAGCTTCAGTTAACACCTGCCGGTACTTCATGCCTTATTCTGACAGGATTAAAAAAAATGTGAAAAATTTGCTGGGCATCAAAAATCTGGAGTACATTTCAGTGCTGGGAGCAGCAATTTTTCAGTGGAACACAAAGCTTTTTTGGAATCCAGAGCACTCCATAAATGCCACTTTATTTTATTTATTTCATAAAAAAATAAATCGAAACAACTACCTTAGCAGACAAGCTGTTAAGTGAAAACACTTGCATTTACTATAGCAGATCAGCTACAGTTAGGCACTGGCATCTTTCCTGCAGGTACTTCTTAAACATGACAATAGAAAAGCAAGTTAAAATCACGGAATAATTTGGGTTGGAAGGGACCTCAGGAGCGTATCTAGTCCAATCCTCTACCTGAGGCACAGCTAACTTTGATGTTAGATCAGATTGCTCCTTTATTTTGGCTAAGTTACTTATATATATGTATAAAACCATATGCATACCTATATGCTTTATACCTATAAAACCCAGCGATGATTTCTTCAGTTCGTACCTTGGATGACTTTGAAAATAGAATGTGTTGCATAACTTTATGTATTCACATTAACTGGAAGCGTTATTTCAGAGCAAGGTATTTTTCTCCTTATTCTTTCCAGGCATTTGGAATTTCAGAGCCACAAATGCAAATTTTGGGGTCCTAGAAAATGTTCCCTTGAAACCTTTTTACAGATCCTTAAAAATAACACAGGAATCTTAGAGAAAATCAATGTACAAACCAGTCAGAGCTATCATATCTATAAACCTTTGCATGTTCATTATTTGGGAAAAGATAATACTGCTTCCGATAATTAAACAATATCCTAGCCATCACCTCTAAAGCAGCACAGGAGTCAGATGAAGGCACATGTCTTTAAAAACATTACTTAGGTGAGAGCATAAACGAAAAGTACATTGTGGAAAGAACTCGTGGCCTCAGCTTTAACCTCCAAATAATACTTTGAAGGCAAAAATCTCACCCTCGCTTTGCTCATAATATGCTGTGCATTCCATATTGCTAAAAATACATTAAAAAATCAGGTGTGGAATAGAGATAAGCAAAACATGTTCCATTTTCAGAAAGCAGTGCCATGCAACACTCATTTGCTAATTGCCATGCAGCCCAAGTCTAAGCTTTACTTTCAGAAATGCTCCTTTGCCACTCCAGCTCCTGTTCTGCACCTGAGCGGCAAAATTCACCCAGCCTTGCTGCTCTGTAACAGTCACTTCAGTGCCCAAATACTTCTTATTTCGTCTTCTCTTCCAGTTATGTAAAGGCAACTGCAGAGATACCACTGTACTCCGGCCCCAGTCCTTCTAACATTTATGCTTCTGCTTTGCTGTATACTTTGTCTGCAGTCCCACTGACGTTAATCGTGTGGCTTAGTGGGTCCCACCAGACCTGGCAGAATTTCAGCTGATTTTTGCCTTTTATTCTGGATGGTTTTTTCAGCAGGACTGAAACCAGGTTAAGAAAATTGAGCCTGGTTAGTGGAGTTCTTCCTTAAAAGCAGGCAAAAAGGATTTTTTTGTACTCAGCTAGACTCCCTACGACTCTAGTCCCAGCACTGATGGTCAGACAGTTCTGATTCTTGTAATACCTGTGCTTAGGCCAAATTTTCATCTGAACAGTATTTTATCTCCAGGAGGCAGCCACAGATACTTAGGGAAGGATAATGACAAGACATTGAGAGCGCCCCTTCCCCAAACTGTCTGCATTCATATTAAATAAGAATGACTGAATTACTGTACCTCTTAGTTAGCCAGCCATAGCTCTCATTTGGCATGTACAAATGCTGAGGAAGACAATTTCTGAGTGAGAGAATTTATCATCTGAAATACAGACAGTCATGCACAACAGACTTCTGCTGCAGACATAAGCCTGCATTGCAGAGGCAGAAGCAGAATTTGGCCCGTATTTTCAAAAGGTTGTAGTTCTGGCTTTAGGCTTGTGCCTTCTTATCTAAGAAGAAGAAAAGCAAGAGTTCATGTAATTGCTCAATTTCCAGCTGATGTTTGTTAATTATACATAGCATTTTTATAGCTTTGCCCACTGAAGGGGCTTACAGTTCTATGCTTTCTCCTTCAACTAAAAAAGTGTTAGCAATTCCACTTCAAGGGAGAACAACAAGGTGGCTGAAGCAGCATATGTGCTGAATACCCCCCACTCCTCTGGGACCACTGTTTTTGGAGGGCCATGGCTGGCATTGCCAAGGAGGAGCTGGGAGCAGAGTCCAGGTTGCCTGACGCCCATCCTCTGCATTCGTCAGAAGGCTGGTCTGTTATAATGTAATTACGGCAGGCTGATTTGATTCCTGCATTTCACATCATGGCAAGACTACATAAAGAGTTATTACCTTCTTCATTAGGAATCACTCTCATTGTCGAAGTATTTATTCTAAGCAAGCACGGTTTGCCAGGGGTCTTCAGGGAGCACCATCCACAAAGCCCCAGGAGCCCTGTCTTCCCTCCCTGTGTCAGGTAGGAACAGCATCTCTGCTGAAGCTGCAGTCCCAGTGCTAAGGCCTTGCCACCATGATCATGTCTAATCTATGCATGGTAAATCCCAAGTGTGACTGTGATTATGCAAGTCCTCTGACTATGTTATACCTGGAAAAACCTACTTTCATTGTATGTTGTTTGGACTGTCATTTGTTCAGCATGTAGCAGAGTGGTGTCCCAGCTTGTTCCTGGGCCCTTAGATCCTACAGATTAGAGCTAATGACACACTGGTAGAGTTATTACAGAACCTACATGTAGGCAAGCCCAAAGCTCTCACTAAAAATTGCAGGCAAGCCACATCAACCTCCTGCAGCTCCTGTGATGTTGCTTCTGATCAGCCTCCATGCTAACAACGCTCTCCCCAGTTACCTCTGACACTCCTTCACATTTATCTTTTTCCACCGCTGCAGCCAGACCTGTTATTTTTTCTTTTTATAATTAATTTTACTGCTGTCATTTCCTGCCCTTTCTTGTATCCTGAGACATGGGAAGTCCCAAATGACTGACATTTAAAAAACAAAAACAATGAAAACAACATTTGCCCTGGCTCAATCATTCTTTGCAACTTCTAAATGCAAGAAAACTTTGTGCCAGTTCACCTGCTGATAAAGTTCTGTCTCCAGTGGGATACTTGATTTTCCTTTTCATTGCATCCTGTCAATATACTTCCAGCACAGTCTATAGTGTTAATTAAGTGTCATTTCAAAAGACTGTTCAGACTGGCAGCATTGTTTTGATTCGGCAGGCCTGGGGGATTGAAATGGCTAGCCAGCTAAATGTAATAGAAACGTGGATATTTTAAGTCACAGTCTAAATTTTTTCCTTTTTTGAGAAGTTTGAATGACAGAGAAGTATTTCTTAATGCCTCACTAGCATTAGTGCTGCTTAGGCACGAGGATTATTGGGCTAATCTTGGGGACAGAGGAACAAGGTGCAGGGAGGTAATGGAGGCTGTATGATCATAATTGCCCCATCTCCCCACATCATCCCATGTGCAACTGTGCCTACTCTGATATGCAATGCTGGGCATCTTGGCAGATAGATTTCCTGAAATCCCACCTAATCCTACCTAATTTCCCCTCCTGCTTTCAGAGCAGCCTCCCATACAGTCAGCTTCTACTCAGACTGCAGCGGAGGGCTGGAGATTCATTGGAGCCAGGAAGAGTCTTTCCTCTGACTTTGGTAGGGAGTATCTAAACCACCTAGCAAAAACTCAGCAAACCTTTGATGCGTTGTTCCCTTTTCTTTTGAGAATGGTCAGCAGGGAACAATAGTTTGGCAGACAGGATCCTAGACTTAAACATGGAAGATTTAGACTGAAATGCCATCACAGCCAGATTCCAAATTACTTGAAGGCAAAATAGCTGTGCTTCAGTTTCTTCTCTGTGAACAGAGATAATTATTCCCTGCCCCACAGAATGTGTAAGAATAAAATCCATCACGGATTTTATACACTTTAATAATAAGTACAAAAGTGTAGGCACTAAAATAGACCAGATTAATTTAATTTTGGTGAAAGTTTAATTGCACAGCACTGGAAACACCTGAGAGCATGTCTAAGTAGTAGCATAACTGCAGCAGTGTTGAGGATGAAGTATGTTTTCCAGCGTAGGTAGAGACATGAGAATGGGAAACAAAAGAAGGAAAGGGAAAACACCTTGTATAGAAAAGAAAGAGGAGAAAGGACAAATGAAAGCAGAGAATAGGTTGGAAATGGAAGATGAAGTGATGTATTTTCCAGGCTGCAGGGCAAAATTCAAATATTTTAGAATACAAATGTATCAATTTGATGTATCAAATTTCATCATTCTTGCATAGATCTTACAGCCAGCTTCTGAATTTGTATGAAACAAGGTTGTCTAACTGATGTCCTGAGAGAATTTTGATTTTATTGGAGAAATTACAGAAAGCAGCTATACACCTTTCCTGCTGCTGAACTATGAACACTTGGCCCAAGGTGCAGGTATGCCTGCTGCTGTGGAGCACTGACAGGCCAAGTCAGGAGAAGCCCAAGGCTGCTCAGGCAGAGTCAGAGAGGCGAGTATAACCTGTAGGTTTTTCTGAAATTAAGAGCTAAGGACAGTGCTACTCATTGCTCTCTGTAGCTAGTATTTTGTAACTCTTAATTATTTTCATCTTGTTGTGTCACTAAGAGCAGTACAGTACACGGATCCCCAAGGAACGCCTGGGGTTACTAGTGCAACCATGGATGTTTCACTGTCCGTCACGCAATTTTGCTGAAGACTGAGAAAGCCACTGGTGCTTTGAGTAATAAAATAAAAGCAGCCTCTTGCAACACGCCAGGTGTAATACAATTTATGACTAACACATTTTTTTGGCCAGGGCTCTGACAGCCATGCCACAGTTCAAGCAAAAACCACACAGCCAGCCGCCAGGACCAGCAGGGTACTGATGAGCAGGTGCCAATTAAGGCGCCCACCCACCCACCTGCCCCTCCCGCAGCTGGGCGTCTCCTCAGCCCCTCTACTTGTCGTTTAATCACACACGTCGCTCTAAAACACGCGAATCCGGGGTGTGTGTGGGGGGGTGTTCCCTGGCCGTTCCTTTCAAGGTAAGATGGCGGCACAGCCAGGTGAGCGGCAGACAACGGCGCGCGCCGGCTCCCGCCGCCTCCGAC
>NW_010972620.1:4472905-4502863 GCF_000737465.1 Haliaeetus leucocephalus | reverse complement strand
TGGTGGTGGTGGTGGTGGTGGTGGGGCCTGCACCCGCCAAGCCGTGGTTGGAGGCTGTGAGGTGGGGATGCTTAATTTTAATCTGGGTTAATGAAAATAGCATGTACCGGCACTACTCAGTTGCGAAAGCTGATTTGTGGTGGAGTTGACTTCAATGTCAATTCAAAGACTGCTCTGCTTTATTTGCAAGTTCATTTTAATTTGATTTCACCTGCATCGTGTAGCAAGAGAGTATTTTTATATCTAAGGTGATTATATTGCTTGTTAACGTTTGGAAAGCAGGTGCCAAAAGTTCATTTTGACAGAGCCAGGTGCTGGAGTTTCCCCTCAGGCATTGACTCTGCCCACTCAGAAGCTGGTGGTTGTCCCAGGGCTTTGGGCCTTCTTGGCCTGTGGCTGCGCTCCTGGTCAGGAGGAGCTGGTGTGTGCAGCTTATGCTTCAGTGGAGGGGCGATTTATCTAGAGTGAGACACATCTCGTGTGAGTCCGGCAAACCTAATGTGCAGGTGGTGACGGCCACTGCTGCTCGTCAGTGCGTTCATCTCCTGAAGGACTTCTTGTCATTTCATCTGGAGTGTTTGTTGTTGAGATCTTTAATGCAGAAAGTATTTTACTTTTTACTGTGCAGATTATAGAAATAGACAGTCAAGAATTAGCCTTCCAAAATGGATGTTTAAATATACCTTCAGAACATGACTTAAAAATACTTTGTGTGCCTGCCTGAATTAATCTTTAAATCCATGCTTTCTTCATACTCTGATGTGAACATTTACATGATAGTGGAACTGCTTCACATGAAGAACAAATGTAATAAAGTTGTTGTGGAGGTTAAACCAGCAAAATCACAGGTGCCAACTTCCAGTGTAAAAGCTCTCAATTTCGAGGCTGAGTTTCTGAAACACCTAACAAAACCCCAGCATTTTGTGAACAAACAATACAGGGTATTTTTTGCCAAGTGTAGAAACGGTACAGAAAGTTTTAGTTGCATCACAAGTGCAACAAAAGAGAGCCTTTGTCCAAAGCTTGACAAAGGTATCTTGACTTTGTTCTTCTGTAATTGTGTATATGTTTGATTATCAATAAACATAATCAGTATGAGTGTGGCTTATAAATACAGCTAACTCCTAATTATCCAAACTTGTGTGGGCTGGAATGTTTCAGATAATTGAAAAAACAGGATAATTGGAGTACTAGGGAATTTGGCACAGATATGTGCAGTGGGAGTTGGAGTTCCCTCAGCAATGTTTCTTGCCTTCATCAGTGCCTTGGGACTGTCTGATCCGTGTTCTCTCTTTCACTCCAAATTGTGAGGGAGGGGAGATGATTCTGGGAGATCTGAGATAGCTTGGTATGCAGCCATCTTGGGTTTGGAGAGTTCATGAAATTTGATTTCATGTTAGGCAAGAGTTTTAGCTTAGGCAAATTTTACAAGATTAACTTGCTTTCAGGTGGGAAAAAAAGGCCATGTAAGCTTTGTGTTGGCTCGGTGGAGATCTTGGGCTAATAAGCCTTCCACACTGAAAAAAGTTCCGAACGGCATGTGTAGCCTACAACTGAAACAAATTTTTTGTAGGTAAATGAGTTGTACACTTATAAAAACATAGTTCCTGGTATATTGGTATGCAGGCTTAGCTGAATGTTTGTCTTGTAAGACTTGTTTGCTAAAGAATAAACTCTCTGGGAAGACCACAAGGCTTGTGAGGCAGTCATTGGAAAGTCAAAATCTCTTGTTTCAGAGTGTTTTGTTTTTGAATACTTGCTGATGTGACAAAACTATGCATAAGTATAAACTTAACATAGGCCACATGTTCAACAATATTGAAAGAAACTTGTACTGTTTCAGCTACTGTAAAATTGCCTATTCTGAGTTTTTGCCCTATGGATATTGGAAATCCTGTAAATTTTGTTGTACATGCTGAACAGCACTAATTGAAACAAATTTATCGATGGAGGACATTAAGACTTATCAAGTGATAAGCACAGAGCGGTGAAACTGTTGCTTTCATAATACCACTGATGGTAAGTTTAAATAACATAGAATCAAAGTTATAACAAGAAGTGACTTCCAGAGGGTATCATGGTCCTAGCATCTCCATTTGCTCCAACATGGTAGCAGAATAGTAGGAGTAGGTAAGAGCCTTGTGTCTTACTGCAAATACTCCATAACACAGGCCTGCATTAGCATTGTTAATCGGATCCCTTTGCAAATACTTCTGCTTCTAGGAAGGTCCATGGAAGGCATAACTGGTAGAGGGAACTTGCTGTTGAGAACTGCAGCTGATAAAGGAAATACTGTGAGTTACTGCACTTTATAATTGCCCCAAATACTCTTGAGCATTTCTAGATAGCAGAAATGATCAGCATGTATTGCTCTTTATAGAACTTTGAAATTTTGATTCTCTTTGCTACATTTTGGTATATTAGAATATTCTACCTTAATGGGCAGCTTTTTATCTAGTAAGGATCACTTAAGATTTTTCTTCCACAGGTGTCACATTCTGATTTGATTCATGAGAAGCCGAAGAAATTGCAATATTCCTCTGAGAATGTTTTCTCTATTGGCTATGATAAGAGTCTCTTCAGTTCGTTACTATTACCCCCTCAAATGAGGACTTGCCATTATTGCAGTCTGTTTGGTAAGTGCCTATTGTCCTGTAGTCTGTGATGCATAGTATATTTATCAGTGAAACTGGATCAGAAGGTTTGCTCAGACATGTCTTAAAATGGATGTATATTTTTATCTCTCAGATGCAAGTATAGTGACTATTCAGAACATAGTTCTGATAAACAGAAGAGAGCATCTCCTTAATAAAAAAAAATTTTTTTTTTCCTTCTTAAATATAGAAGGAATTTGAGACATCTGGGGCAGTAATGTCTGATGGCTATATGTGAATACAAATACTTATTTGTATGTGCTTAGTACTGTAGTGGAACCGTCTTGTAAAGCAGTTATTAAATAATACACGGAGCCTGTATCTTAAGAGCTGTTGTCTCTTCTGATATAGATGTTTCTCTCTGACTTTTTTTATTTTTTAGGATCCCTCAGATGTTCACAATGCAAGCAAATATACTATTGCTCTGCAGATTGTCAGAAAAAAGATTGGCCAGCACATAGTGTTGTATGCAAGCCAATTAAAGAGAAGTAAGTTTGTTAAAAGTTCTGCCAAATAATCCTTACAGAAAGACAATGTCCGTCCCAATACAACTTAAATGACCATGTAAAGGCACTATTACAGTAAAATATGCTGCTTATTCTTGGGCTAGTACTGCGTTATCTCATACCTGTCAGAAAACTCAGCTCTGCTGCTTTAGAAGGGTGACTTGAAAGGTATTGTTGGAGTACTTAAGGTGTTCTGTAGTGTGACTTAAAGCAAAAGCATTATTTTTACTTGCGTGAGAGCTATGTGAGGATGCAGGAAGAATACCAGCTTGTCACATGACTTTGTTATTGCTGTCAATGACGTAGGGAAGGGAGGAGAAATGAGACTGTACTTTTCAGCAGTGGCATGGTTAATGGATTGCATTTAACAGGCTCTGAAGAGGCGCCCTTTGAATCTAACTGTAGCCTCAGTGAACTTCATGGATGTTTTATCTTTGAGTACAGCTCCAATTAGAAGAAGTTATCTGAGCCAGGCCATTCTCTAGCTGCTCAGTATTGCTTTTTGACATGCCAGTTTAGAAGTTCAAGAGATCACTCTGATCTGTTTCAGTTAAAGTAAGCACCATTAGGTTGTGACATGGTACAAATTGACTGGCTGACTTTGGAACAGTTTAGGGGAGTGACTCGGTGTTTAAGCTGACAGTTTCTAGCAAGGAGTGATGATTGCAGTTCAGTGAATCTGCAACCAGGTGTCCTTAATCAAAGTTTATGAGAGATTTTTTTTTTTCCACAAGTTTTGTGACAGTGACTGAATGGGGGACACACAGGGACAATCTGTCATATATGTTATCTGGGTATTGCTTATGTAATCAACTGATACAGCAACTTTTTTTTTTTTGCGATTTTATAGTTCTTAAGGTTGGCTTGGGAATACAGTGTTAGGAGAACTCTACAACAACAGTGTAAAATTTCTTCTCCATTTTAATCAAAATTAATGTATTTTTTGTTGAGGGCATCAGGAAAAACACACCAGGTGTTGCATGACAGGGAACTAAAAAATTTGCAATCCTGCGTTTTCTTGGAGGACGAATAAGGGTTGACAAAACCCACATACTATGAACACAGCCTTTTTGTTCTATTTGCAAGTAGGTGTTATGAATGCTACTTGTCTCTTTTTGATTCTTCAAAATTAATATCTTTTTCTTTGATTACAGTGTAAGTAGTAACAATGGAGGCAAGTTACCTGCTGAAACTGAGAAGGGAGTTTATCTTAAGGTATAGAATACAATTTTCACTATGTCTTGAATGGATCTGCTATGAGCTAGTTGCAATATGCTTAATTTAACCTGTACAGGAAACGAACAAGTTCCAAAGATCACAATCTACTCCTTTTAGAAAGATTAGTGCTTCAAATAAAAAGTTACTGGGAGAAGCATTAAAAATGTGTTACTTCTAGAGTCCTTAGCAACACTATCAGACAATTTGTTTTTTGTTTGAAAAAACACTTGTGAAAAAGTTAAAAATCAAAACATATATGATGTTGCTAGAGAAATATTTTAGCTTGTAGATGTAGCTCGTCCAATTCAGAAGACTTCTGGTGTCTTGTTTTCTGCATAGGTCATGAGCTGATGCTTGGAGCCTTGTAAATTATCTGAGAAATACATTCAGTGTAGTATTGTACAGTAACAGATGCAGATAAGCTTTTGTTTCTTTGCTGTAGCAGGAATTAAACATGATGCAGTTCTCCTTTGTAATGTTTTGAAGCCTCTCTTGATCTACTTTCAGCCAAACATTTCCTGTAGTGTTCCTATGAACCCTTCTGCAGGAGATCGTTTTGCTGTCTTCGTGGTTTCTTAGGATGATACTTATGAAAGCGAATAAGTGTGCAAACCTCCAACTAGCCTCATGTTTGCACTGTACAAGAAAACTCCTTTGTCATGCACTACTTTGAAGTAGCTCATTCATCTGTTTAACTTTTTGAAGGAATTTAGGAAGGAGGCTTCATCTTGCATCATGAGACTTATGTTAGTTCATCCTGAATAAGTTTCTGCTGTGTGTGTACTTGTGACTGTGTTCTAATAAAACTGATCAACTGATAGTGAGGGACCTTTATATCAGGAGGATGTATAGTATGAATAAAGAATTTGTAGCCAATTTATTTTTAAATAATAGAAGGTTTTATTTTTCCCTGGTTCATCTTCTGAAACTCAAGTAAGTTCTGCGGAAGTAAGAACTTGTATTGCATATTGAACAATATTTAATGTATTTTGCTACAGTACTGAGAGAGGTGTTTTTATGGAGAATCTTCTAGAAGGATCTTTGTTGCAAGTAAACAATTAATTTGGCAGTTGCAACAGTAGTCTCGCTCATCATGCGTTGTCTGCAGTATGTTGGTCCAAATGGAAACGAGGTTTTTGGTAAGGATGTGTATGAGGTTATTTTTCTAATGTTTTTAGGATGTCACAGACACAAATGGTGTGCATTAGGCACTAAATGTTTAGACTTTTTTAAAAAATGGATGCCAACAGTTAAAGCAGCAGCTATAACCTAGTCTATGGTATTAAGGCTACAAGGAAGCAGGTAGAATTCAATTGCTCTTATTTATGAGAGCATCGTAAGCAGGAAATATAGTTGAGTTGTCCTGTAAAACAGATGTGGAAGGAAAGGGTGAACGTGTGAGACTTCAGCACTTGTTTTTCATTGTCTGTTCAGTGTATCTCTGTGATAATCTTTATTTTTAAGAGTCATACAAAGTCTGTAAGACTTCTTATTAAAAGTCAACAAAAGCACCTTTTTACATGTTTCTTGAAATGATAAGAAGTTCTTTTTTTGTTTGTTACTACAAGGAGCTACAGCGGAACAACTCCATTTTAAACTTAACATGTACCTGTTTTAAATAGGGTAATTCAATTTCTGTGGATTCTCTCAAGACAGAAGAGCGCATGAAGAAGATAATGCTTTCAGATCTCCAGACTCTAGGGATCAAAAAAGCTATGGAAGTACAGGTCCTTTTATTTTGGAAGTTTCCTACAATGCTTTGTTAGGTTGCATTTGAAGCCTTGTTAAGCATGATAGCTCTGTGTCACCTCAGCTCTTTGTCTCATTTTGCTCATATGTAAAATTCCTTTATTTTTATAAAGATGAGTAAATGCAAGTAGGGCTGGGGAGGAGTAAGTAAGGAAGATTATTTCGGTGCAGGTGAACATCACTGGTTTTGTTCCCTGCAGTTAACTACTGCTAGATTCAAAACAAAAGAACAAAATCAGGTATATGCATTTATTGAAATGAACACTGGTCCTGAATAATGTACTGTAGGTTCTTCTTGCTTAATTATCATCTGCTATGGCTTTTCTCTTTAGGGTGTAGTAACAAAGTTCAAGAGTCCAAGTGAATTTTATATACAGATGAGTTCTCCAGAAGTTTTAGACCAGATCAGTAAACTTTCTGTGAAACTGGAAGACTGTTACGCTAACACAGTTATTCAAGAGCAACATACTGCTATCAAAGGGGAAGTCTGTGTTGCAAGGTGTTCTTTGGATCAGGTAACATCTGAATGTCCATAAAAAAAAAATTTTATGTTGAGCTTGTGTTTTGCTTTTATGTCTCTGCCAGTGAAGGCTGCTAATTAGAGATCAGTTTGTTGTGGTGGAATTGTAGTAGTAACTAGTTTTGTAACACCTGGAACTCAAATTTTAAGGTACTGATTTTTTTTTTTTCCTCCCCTCTAAAAAGTTCACTTCTGTTTGTTCATGTACTTGAGCCCTGTAGGTGCTGTTTGTCCTACTGTTGCTTGAAGGCTGTGTGTGTTCTTAGTGAATTTAAACTACTGTAGTTAGAACAGTTTGGAATACAACTCTGCTTAATTAAGGAAGTTATTCTTTCTTCATTTCTGACCTGAGTTTTCTGATTGCATTTCTATAGCCACATCTAGTTCCTGCTTCCCTTCCCACCCCTTTCTTGTATTTCTTCCCCTTTTTCTCCTCCATTGTTAGCAGATTCTTGATTTACTGTATGGTAGCCAAGATCCATAGGAGTAGAATTTTATCTTCACAGCAGTCAACACTACAGTGAGTTGTGTTCATCTGAGTCGCTTCAGAGTTGGTCAGTGCCTTTATTCATAAACAAACCTGATGAAGTAAAGCAAAATACATTGTGTTTTTACTAAGATTATAATTTATTCCTGCACAGACCTGGAATAGAGCACTGGTAAAAGATGTGGATATATTGCAAAAGAAAGCACAAGTATTCTATATAGATTATGGAAATGAAGAAAATATTCCACTCTCCTGGATTAAAGCTCTGCACAAAGACATTGAACTGTTGCTTCCTCCATGTGTGAGTTCTATTTTCCTAACAATAGCTGAGGTATTTTAAATGAATAGCTCTGAAATGAGTTTAACTCGTGTCTCAGTGTAACTGTCATTATTACAGTATTTTGTGGTTAGTGAAAGCGATGCATAAAAACTGCTATACTACACTAAGTTCACCTTCTGAAATGTTTCCTAGCTATTTCATAGGAGTCAGGAAGGCTGCCTGGCTTTTTTCTTCCTAGTCCCAGAATTCTTGGGTTCTGAGCTGATAAACCCTGCAGGGCGGTTAGGTCCACAGGTCCTTTATATGCTGGAGGACAGCAGGGGAAACATTCTGCCTGTGTATTCAAATCTGGTCTCATGCAGTAATGAAAAATCACTTGTAGTTTGGGCAGACTTTGTTTGGCATAAAGACAGCTGTTGGTCTGAGTTCATTGCCACACTGTGTGATTTCTTCCATTACAAAACAGATGGTCTTGCTTTAATCTGTGAGTTAGACTAGTACGTTTAACTATGCACAAAGAAGAACAGAGAAGCATTTTTCCAACCAGTGACAACAATGACTAGCTGCTATTGGAGTAGTCTTTCATAGCTTGTTCACATGACTCTGCTGGGTCCATAAAAAATTTTGAGAGCTGTTTGAATCTTGGCTTAAAGCCCTTGGTGTCTGCTGAGGGCAAGTTAGGACATGCACCTGTGGTCAGATGTGATGTGTGATAAAACCATGCCTTACATAAGACATCATAAGTAGTGGGAGAATCGGGGGAAAGGTAGTTTACAGTTTGAACTTAATTTCCTAATTCTTAACTCTCTTGTAAAGAAGTTAGTTGAATTGATAGTGCTTCAGATTCCAACAGCAGCTTTAACTTTAATATGCAAGGTGATGTTTCTGAGGGCCTTAATTATTTAGTCACTTCTTCTACAGGGCAAAAAAACCCTTATCCCCTCTTGTTCTAATTGTAATTCTTTCCAGGCCATTAAGTGTTCCTTTGCTAATTATGATCCAAAAGCAAAAGGATGGAATGAAGACATCACCAGCTTTTCTTCCCAACTCGTGGGAAAGCACTGTTCAGTAACTGTTGTTGATGTATTTGAGGAAGAAATGATGTTGAGTTTTGCTGTAGATGTTGTTCTTCCAGATTGTGGTACGTACTTGGTAGTGTGGGTAAAAAAAACCACCACCATTGATAAGTCTTACGTGTTCACTTTCCCTCCCCCTACCCCTGCCCAATATCTTTAAAAGAAGAGATTTTTTTCTTCTGCTCTCCTCTCTCTTGTCACTCTCCCAACCTGCCCCTTGATTTTTTTCTTTTTTTTTTAAATTTTCTTTTGTTTCACCTTTCCATATAGAGGTCATTTAAAATGTCTGTACCTGAAATATCTTGTTATGCTTAATAATCTTAAATTTTAGTAAGGTTACTTTTCCAGTAGAGTTGTAATAACTTTGGCATTTTCTGGATTATCTTGTTTATTTTTCTGTTTTAATAGATGGATGCAAATTTGGGACCACATTGTTCCTTTTATCTCATGCATTTTTAACTCTTTAAAAATGATAGTATCAGTTTCTAGTTTCCCTAAGGATTTTACCAGCTTTTGTTATATTTTGTACATGCTCACTAAAAAGGTATCCCAAAGAAAGCGCAACCACTGGATATTGTTGTATCTAGTTGGAGAACTCTAAGCATGTTTATATTTCTAACTTAGCAAGCCTCAGTGAATAGACAAGCAAAGCACCTGACCTTTGAGGAGTCTGAATTCAGATTTTTCAGTTGAGCTGGGGTGTGGCTTTGATTGTGGAACCAGATCAATACACAGAAGGTGTGCCTGTTGTCATTATTTGGAGGGCTGATTTGTTTGTGTGTTTTTTTCTGGCTGCAAAGCAAGAACAATATAGTGCTAAGAACATACTCTTTTCATTGATATGCAGCCCACAGAGACTTTGAAGGAAGTGATGGTTGATCCTTTTAGCTTTCTAAAATTCCTGATGTGCAGGAAGCTTATCTCCACATCATAGTCCCTGCAGTCTATAAAATGATGGTTCACCTTAGTCCTGTGTAAATTCAATTGATTCAGGGTTGTGCTGGGCACGTTCCATATTTGGTTGCTTTACAGTACACTAATGGCAAAGCAATGTAACTTGCCAACGTCTTGGAGAGAAAATCACAAAAATCTCACTGCATTCATGAAGTGTTGCACGCATCTATTCCATGACCTTACAAGCAACTTAAACATCTGTATTCAGATTTTCAGTTGAAATAATTATATTGAAAGCTTGGAATACTGCTTCATGTATCAGAAATGGAATATGTAGTAGCTAAGAAACTCAAGATTTCTTTGTAAGTCTTGATAACTCGTTGCATACTCAGTGTTGTAAATATGGAGGTAAGTTGTGAAACCTTGTGTGAAAAGCTGTAACCAGTTTTTCAGCCAACAGTCTTTAGTGACTATGAGTAAATGTTGATTGTTACTGCTTTGCTCATTTTATTTAGTCAGTCTTGGAGCTGTGAATGTCTTCAGAAAACTCAAGCAGCTGAATTATTCTGAAACTGCTTTTATTTTACATTCTAAGCATATTAAGTGCTCAACAAATAAGTAGAACATTCTTACCTTGTGATAGGAATATAGGTCAGGCTCAGAAGATGGTTCTGAAATAAAACTAAATTATGACTGTCTTGTATAGTAAATTATTTTGTTTCTTACATCTGTGTTTTAGGGGACTGCCTAGATAAAGTGCCTTTAGAAATTAGGTCTGATTTAACTCCAGGAAGTAATGTCAAAGGGGCAGACACTCCAAGAGGTAAGCAAGCCAGTCAAAGCTCTTAGAGATGGAAAAAACTTGGGGAATTTTAAGTCTTCCCATGTTGCATGATATTCTGCATGTTTTAAATACTCTAGCTGTTCACTAGCATCACCTCCTACTTAAAAACATTTGCTAGTGGAGCTTCCTTTGGTTCACTAGTGACAGCACATATGCTTTTTAATAGTATAAAGTACTTGTTTAGTGATGATTATATGAGCATTAATTTACTGGATAATATGATAGGAGCCTTCAAAGTCCAAAGAGTCAGCAAAAAGAATAAACTGCTTCAGCATATTTAAACTTTGTAGTTTAATTTAGCACAGTTTTTAAGTGCCTGAATCCTGGCTGGTGAGGTTGCACATTTCAAAGTCATCTAGCTTTTGAGCAGTAACCTCTTGTTTTTATTGTGTGGTTTGATTTTTTTAAATTTTTTTTTAAATGTACAATGTCAGACAACCATTCTAAGGGAAGTAAACAAAAAATACCTGAAGATGAAGAATTTCTTCACTGTGCTAATTCAGTTGCAGAGTGTGTCTCTGTACATATCGGCGATGCGTTTTCTGGTGTGGTTTCCTGCGTTCAAAATCCAGAAGAATTTTTCTGTCAGCAGATACACAATGCCCGTAAGTGATGCATTGAAAATGGGTTGTAAGATATGACATTTTTCTCTTCAGTAGAGAGTGGCTGGAGGGAGGTGTTGCTGGTCTTGTAGTTTGACCTGAAATGGTGATTCCCAGTGGCATTAGGCCATGCCTCAGTCAGTTAAGAGCTATGGTGTTGTAGAGGATGTTTTTGGCAGCATTACCTGTTAATATTTCTTATGAACCTGTCAGGTGATAATTTGTGGGCAGTCCGAGTAGTGCAAAGTAGAAAGATGGTGTGGCATAGATTTTAGCAATCTGAAGTCAATTTGTATCACAAATATTTAATGTTAAATATGTTCTTTCATGTGTTCCAGAAGTGTGTGTGAGTTTGTAATTACTTTGTTTATCTCTATGATGCCTTGTGGCTTTACCACTGGAGGGAAGTGTTTCCTTATAGGCTGGGCGCGTGGACTGAAATTCTTTGTTACATAGTGTGGGGAGAATATATGAGTGTGAGAAGGGCAGATAATAGTGCCTAACACTGCTTTGGTGTCTTCTAATACAGTAAAACCTAAGACCCTAAGTAACACTATAGTGGGCCAGAGTGCTAGGCTGCATGGACTTTTGGTGCATCTCCCACAGCACCCGTAGATTCAAGTCTGGGGAGAATAAAAGCAGAGTAAGTTTGTGGGTTGTGTGTTCCTAGAGCTATCTGAGCCAGCCTCTTTTTTTTCTTTTTTTTTTTTTTTTCCCCCCCGGCTAAAAGGGCTTTTGCAGCTGGATGTGGTCTGGTGTATCTCCTACAGTGGATTTCTCTGTGTACTTGTGCAGCCTTTTAATTCTGGGTAGGCTCATAGCATAAGCGTGTCCTTTGGCAAGAAGTGACGATCTTCATCTGCCTGTTGTTGAAGAGCTGTCTTCCTTGGTTTCTTTCTAGCATGCCTCTCCTAGCTTGGTTTTAATTCCTATTGGCTTCAGTTTTGTTCCTGTGTTGAAAAAGTCTGTGACTGGTTTTCCCTGTCCGTTCTCTTTACCACTGTGATTCCTCAGACTCACTTGAGGACTCTCTTCGATCTTACTGATTGAAGACTTCTAGTCTCATCGCTATTTGGCATTATTATGTGAAATAATCTCCATTGTATTACAAGATGTTCTTCCAGGCTTTGAACTTAAGATTTGTGTACTTTTGTAATAATTACAAGATAGCATATGTTCCAAAACCTGTATATTTTAACATCAGGTCAACTTGCTGAACTTCAAGTGTCTCTTAATGAACATTGTGACAGATTTCCCAGTAGTCCAGCTTTCCATCCTGCTGCTGGAAATGTGTGCTGTGCCCAGTTCACAGGTAAAAATGGAGTGAAAATATGACTCTTAATTTATGTCACTTTATTACAAAATATAAACATGTTTTATAATTATGTTTAGGAATGTTTCATATAGTTTATTTTATTTGTGTCTGGCTTTAGCTGTGAATAGCATTTGGTAGTGATTTAAAAAAATTATTAATAGCAAATGGTGACATCTATAAAATACTAGTTTAAAAAAAGACCATTAAATGGTCCCTTCATTGAACAAACGCTTGACACTGGGTTCATTTTTGTATAAAGGAGCTTTTTAAGACACCATGAAGAAATTTGTTTTTTTATAGGTTGGTGAGCGCTATTTCCTGTGGCTGGAAATAAATACAGGCTTGAAATTTTAGACCCCAGTAAAGGGACAGAAGAAATGGGATTATATGTAACGATGCTGCTCTGATAGACAACTTCTCAAAACATTATTTAACCAGGACCTGGTAGTCCTGAACTGTATGTTCATAACTTAGTTTGCACCTGACAGTTATCCCTGACGTCAGGGTTCTACAAGTCTCATGACAAAATTGAATCTTGCCTAAACATAGGCTACTAGTCTACATAAAGCAGTGTTTTGTGCTAGGAATTGGTAAGTCTATATGAAAGAAATACTTTTTATTTATTAGAATCTGAAGTCCTGTTTGCCTGAGTGCAGTAGGAAGATGAATGTCTTTTCCTCACAGATCATTCTCCTTTTCATCCAGCTTTTAACAAGGAAAAAAAACTCCATACATTGCTGTTCTTAGGCCTTTTTTCTGGTCAGGAATGTTGCTGCTGTAACTTCATGTGATTGATAAACATTTCTGGTCATTTATTTCTTTCCATTTCCTGTGGTTTTGCTACTTTGAATAAATTAGCTGTGGTACTGAACAGATAAGTCAAAATGAATGGTTTTTCGCATGTTCAGAAAAAGCTATTACTGTCAATGAGCTCTCTTGGCATTTGAGTGGGCACTGGTTCCAGGTGCCTAGCTAGGGAAAGCTATCAGTTAGTACCTCAGATGTCTTGATAAACTTGAGTAAGCTTGTACTTCTATTTCTCAAATATTTTAATTGAATTAAAATACTTAAATCTGCTGTGTGGCCTTTGAATTGCGTGTCATCGTAGTCAGCTGACATACCGTTTGCTGTTTAAATGTGTTGAATTTAAGCACTACAGCCACATAATGTAGTCAATTATTTGTTGCAATATGTATTGGGGGCAGGGGGATGTTCTTTACAGAAAGAGTAAGTTTGCAACACTCAACTCATACCAGGGGCGATAGTGGTAGATATTGCGTCCGTAAGGGTTTTGTGAAGGTTTGTGTGAACTGTAGTGCTGCTGTTTTATGTTAAAATTGATGTTATATTTTTATATTGGTCTGCCCCAAAAATGATTCTGTTCTCAGAAGTTAAAAGCAAGTACAATGAACATCTGTATCTTCCTTTGTAGAAGACAATCTTTGGTATCGTGCTGCTGTTATAGCATATGTTTCTGAAGATACTGTTTTGGTGGGCTACATAGATTATGGTAATTGTGAAGTCCTTCCACTGACTAGACTTCGTCCTATGATTCCAAGATTAATGAACTTGCCAGCTCAAGCCATAAGATGTACCTTGGCAGGTATGAAATAAATAAGCTATTTCAAACTGGATAGAGGCAAAATAAGTGGGGTTAGGTAACAATCACACCTGTAGTATCTTATATTGAAATATGGGGAAGGATGGAGATATTTCTGGAATTCTTAATTGTCGTAGCATATCTACAAAACGTGACAAATCTTTCCTAATGTACCTGGTGACCTGCAGTTGTATGTTTGGAAAACTGTTATATTAACATACCTGTTAGGTCTTGCCTGTGCTTTTGTTCTAAGCAAAATTCGGTCACCTACTGGATTTGTGGAATTCTTAAATCTGTTGTGGTTCTAACAATGCAGGGGAAGGTAAATTTTCATTTTATATCTTGAAATTCAGAACTGTATCTGTTGTTCTCCCCTGGGGCAAATCTAGTGAAACTACTAGTAGACTTCTCTCCATACACTTGTGAAATCTGTGAAGTTGGAAAGGATGTTGATGCTTCCTAGTTCATCCTTCTGTCTCCAGCCAGGATCATAATCTGTTTTTATTGACATACTTGTTTAACCTGCTGTTGGAAACTGTTTATTTTCTCTATCACTATGCAAGATAGTCCCCCCACTTTGCTTCAGTACCCACCCTTTAGAATACTTGATGTCTATCTTTCCTTTACAATACTTGATATTTAACCTGATTTTCAAATTTTTGGTAAAGTTCAGAGCAGTGTTCTAGCTTCTTACTTTGGAGGAAAACATGAAACTTGTGTGTAGAGATGGAACTAATGCATATGGAATGTGACCTAAAGAAATCTGTTTTCTGGGGCAAATCATGATGCTTATAGCTGATAAGGAGTATTCTAAGACTAAGAAAGGTCCGAAACACAACATGGACACAAAAAAGTGATCAGATAAGATGTTTCATGATAAGAGTTAAGGATTACTGCTGCATAAAATATATCTTTCTGGAAGGCAACTTCTGCCAATCTGTTACTATAAAGTTCTGGTTATAACTTGCCTTTTAGAAATAAATTTAATAGCATAGAGTAAACGTTTAAGGAGGAAGAAGCTTATAGTAGCAGATACAGTTTTGAACATTAACATTGGCTGTGAGATGGTAAGTTGTAGTCATGAGATGCAAAGACTGACAGTTCTTACAGATATTCATGCTAAGGAAGTATTAAATCTGAATTTACACTTCTCTTTGTATAATAGACTAGTTATACATGATATTTGTCAGATTTTTATTAAATCAAAGTACTACAAAAGTTCAGAATCTAAATAATTGGGGTTGGAATCTTGCTACAAGCATAAGGAGTGGGGGTGAGTTACTTGGTATATCTGCTGCTTAATCTGTTGTTTTAAACAGTGTTGTTGTACCTTTCCACATATTGTTGAGACTTGGACTGTCCTCAGAACCTTTCCATACTATGTGACTTTTTAGGTGTAAAGCCACCATTAGGAGCCTGGACCTCAAAAGCTATTTGTTTTATGAACCAACTGGTGAAAGACAAAGTGTTCACAGTAAAAGTAGTGGATAAAGAGAGTTACAAATCTGTGGTGGAGCTTGTAGATGCATCAGTTACTCCAGTAATGAATATATCGAGCCATTTCATAGAGAAAGGCTGTGCAGTTCAGGAATTGAGGATGGCCCTACCAGCAATCGGAATGAGTAACGTTAAGCAAGCAAATGGTGAGTACGAGCACATCCTGCTGAACTGGCTTTATTTAACCTCCTGCTAGAGTGTGTACAAGTTCTTAAGTGGTAAGAGCTTTCCAGTCTGGCTCATGAAGTCTGGCGTTCTTCACAGCTCTGAAGTTTAGCCATGGCAACTTTGCCATGAAGAAATTGTGTGTTTGCTTGTGTGTCTGTATGTGCGTATATATATATATATGTGCATACATAACAAAGTTGCAATTGCTTACTTTTGGAAGACAGTACTGGTATTTCACCTTCTCTGGTTAGAAGTCTTTACAATTTCCAGTTGCAGTAGAATATGACTGGTTAGTACCTGCTTGTTCTTATGCCCTTGTTCTTTAGCTCAAATAGTATTTCATCTTCGTTGTCCTGTATTTTACACCTAAACCCACATATTTGGTTCTTGAAAACTTGTTTGATTCCAGTAGCCTACACAACTTCAAGGCTATGCCTAAATTGCCTTTTTTTGCATTTTTAGTGACCAAAGCTTCAATTTGAGAGATTTTCAAATTTTATGTCAGATTTCTTTGTATTGTGGGAAGGTTCCTAGCTTCTCTCATATGAAGCATGTTAAGCCTCTCTTGTCCATCCTGTGTCTGGTAAAACTATATATTCTCTCCTGATCTGTCTGTACTGAAAAATGGGTAAGTCTTTTTGTCAAGCCTATGTCCAAATCCCTTAATTTTGATCTTCCTCACTAGATGCTTCGTGGCCAGAACATGGTTATTCCCTACCTTTGTTCAGAAGGATAAGGAATCTTGTATAAAATTCAAATGAACAGTAACTTTCATGGTTATATTCCAACACGCGTTGATCTATGGCCATCATCCTGGACCTGTTCTGTACTTCCTAGGTTTCTTGGTTACTTCTCACCTTTTTTTTTCATTTCTCACACTGACTGCGAGCTTTTGAATGCAGGTTCTAAACAGATTATCAACTTTTGTCGTACATGTTTTAAAACTTGTGCTTTCTAAATTGAAATTTCAACAGATACCTTTCTCTGTCAACTTGCAAAATAATTCCTCATTAACTTGTTTGCTTTATTTAAACTTAGTGATTAAATCTGTGACTGCTGGATCCAGCATGATATAAGAGTAGATTTTAGTTAACTAGCCAGAAATTAAGAAACAATGCATTTTTTTGGTTTAGAAAACTACTTCGAAGAAATCTCACCATTACATGAAAGAGTAAACAATTATATTTCACAGTTGTTAAGTATCCTAAGGCTTTCTCTAAACTTTGAGCCATTTGTTAATTTTTATTTTTCTTGTGAATCTTTCTTCCTTCTGGAGTGGAAAATTCAACCAGCTTCTACATATTTGAGCATATTTCTCAAAATATGCCAACTGTGCTTTCTCCCTGCCAGTAGGGATCTGGCAGTTGCTTACAGTGTGGAGGACAGTCTTGTATTCCACTGAAGATAAAGAAGATTTGAGACCCTGTTTTGATTCCCCCTCCCCGGGGTGGGGGGATGTTGTTTTGTGGGTTTTTTCTTTGCCTGTAGGCAATATGACTTTCTAAAGTAATCTACTGTCAGACACAATACTGGGCAGATGGAACAGCATCTCAGCATGGCCATTCCTGAAGCTCAACACTTTCTTGAGCTTCTTTTTCAGGAACAAAACCAAACACTTAAAACTAGAAAGGTCTACCAAAGTCAGAGGCCAGCCACTTGGACTCAAGTCTTCAAAAGGCTGACAGTATTTCTGCATGCTGCTGCTGCCTGCCACAAGCTGTAACAAACTTAGCAGCTATGAAAACTACAGGAAGATTTAATAATACACTAATGGAGGAAACGATGGCTTCTCCAATGTGCCATAATGTAGTTTTCACATGATCTATTCTACAACTTGTGCTAAATAATAAGCTTCTTTCAGGTACTTCAGTATAATATACTGTGGTAATTTCTGCCACCATTCTTTCTCTTAATCTTTTTGTTCTTTCTCTTAATCTTTTTGTTCTTTTCAGTACTCTTGGTGACAGCTGTTTCCCTCTTCTGTGCCCCCTACCATGTTTCCCAGGAACCAAGGCTCTTCAGAGTGCCTCTTGCTCAGGTTATTGCCACTTAGTCTGTACTTCTTTGTGTAACTACTCTTCCCTGTTTATCTATGGCTTGCTGTTCTCAGTAATGATCAAATACATTAAGCAACTGGCACATTTCTCTTACTTGCTTTTATTCTGCAAAGAGGCTCTCAGTGGTAATTAGTCTGTTGGATTATTTATAACAAGAAATGAGCATTCAGGATGTATAACTTTTTTCCCTGTAAAAATTATTTTAATTCCTCTTCCTTCCTCTACTTCTCTGTTCTCTCTAGAGGACACGACAAACAAAAGAATTTGCAAGTGGAGTAAATTAAATCTTAAACAAACAGTAGATGTCGTAGTGTGTACGCTGTACAATCCTGGAGAATTCTACTGTCAGATTTCAAATAACAGTGGTAAGTTTATTCACCTTTTTTCTTGCTGATAGTTTCTTTGCTTCCTGATTTGTCATTTATTATAGTTTTAATGCATTAGTGTTTCAAGTGAGCTTATAGCACCAAGGTTTACCTCTGAGGTTTTTTGATCTAGAATGTAAGTGGAATGATGAAGAAATTGGATCCTGGTATGTAGTGACTCTGAGATTGAAATCTGAAAATGTTGAAGCTAAGCAGTTGAATAAAACCTAATCTAAGAATGTAGAGAAAAGTGAAAAAAGCTACCATAACCTAGGCAAAGGATATCTAGACAAAAGATAGCAAATAAGAGACATGTTCCCTGTGCCCATACAATATTTACTGGAGCTCTCATCGAGTAGTCTGTCCTGTTCTAATTTATAAAAACTTACAAAGATTCAAAAGAGATAAAATAACATGAAAATGAGAAAAAGCAGGTTTTGAAACTTGAGTTCCTCTTGGCTAAGGTTAAAAAAAAAAATATCTTCTATTTGCACGTATAAAGACTTCTGATAGCTACTGGCTTTTTAACCTGCTAGAAAAAGATCGTGATGAAATTCAGTGGTTGGAAGTGGAAACTAAATGCATTCAAACAAAAAATACAGAGCACATTTTAAAAAGTGAGGGAAGTTTATTCCTTGACTTATCTAGGGATAGTATGGATTCTTCATGGCTTATTGCCTTTAAAACATGACTAAATTCTTCCTTAAAAGTGATGTTATAGAGCAGGCTAATGGACTTGATATAAAAAAAAAAATAAGCAAGCAGGGTGAGATCCCATAATGTGTCATATGCACTGGCTGAACTAGATAATTCCGATGGTGTTATCTGGCTGTAAAATATACTTTAGACTTTGGAGTGAAGGGTGCTTGTTGGGTTAGCAGGAAGAATTGCTGGTCATTTTACTATCACACTGAACTAATTTGTCAGTAAATATCAGCTATCTTGCCTCTTCCTGCTAATAAGTCTGTCTAGTAAGATAAATAGTTAACTCAGTGTCAACAGTGCTTTTTTTGTGAAATTCTAAAATTCACAGAAATCTCTCATCAAATCTTTTATAAGTAAGCTATACTGCAAACAGTATTGATAGAGTTCAAGTCAGCTTATTTTGTTCATCTTGCCTTTGTTTTTTTTTCTTTCTCATTTTCAGAGTTACTAGCTCTAAACTTACTTAACAAATCATTGTCTGAATACTGTCAGAAAACTCCACCAAATGTTTTTAAGCCTGAGAATGGAGAACCTTGCTGTGCTTTTTTCTCTGGTAAGTAACAGACTAAAATTTTTTTTGTTTTTACAGGGTGAACATAAAGCAAAGAAAAAGAAAATTAGCAGATAGTTTGCATTGGAAGAGAATAGCAAAGAATTGGAATTATTTACTAAAAAATAAATGCTGGTAATTTTTTATTAAATGTGTGAAGTAATTTTTTTTAAAAGAACTTTTTTAAAATTAGGTGATGGTAACTGGTACCGTGCCTTGGTGCAAAACATTACTTCAGATGGAACTGTTAAAGTGTACTTTGTGGACTATGGAAATGTTGAGGAAGTACCACTGGATAAAATACGGCAGATCTCATCCTCATTCCTAAAACTTCCATTTCAAGGAATTAAATGCTGGCTCTCAGGTGAATCTTCTTATGACTTCTTTCTCTTAAAAGAGCTATTGCATTTAGAGATTTTTTGCTTTGGGGGAAGGAGGTAATGACAGGCTATATTTCACAGAACTCTGGTTTTTGGGGGAGTGAGTTTTTTTGGGGGTGGGGGTGTTTTTATAATAAACATCTGTGTTGCTTCCAGCCTCTGGAAATCGTGGGAGCCATTGTTTTAGCCCTACTACACAGCAGACTGGCATTTAACAGAAAGATGGTGCCTCTTCCCTGAGCTCCTGACAGTGCTGTGGAGTCATCTGTTTGGAGGTTACTTACTGATTTATCAGTCAAAAGGAACTTGTCATTTAGTTCTGCTTCATCTGTAGTGCTTACTAGCTTTTGGTTGCTGCCTTGCTAGGAGTAAACGTGCTTTTGTGCAACTTAATTATTTCTCAAAATTTTTGCAGGCAAAGGAGCTCAGCTGTTCTTATGAAGCAAGTTGGCCTTTCAGTTCTCTGTAGGGATGTTTCACTTGATTCCTACAGAATTTGGCACCGTACTGCTGTTTCTCAGTCTTCTACCAATTCTCTGCCTCTTCCTTTTCCACACCAAATCACTCAATTCTGTAGAATTACTCTTTCTTTCTAATGTAGTCTACTTGGTTTAAAAATAAAAACTGTGGAAACAGGTGTCTTCTGCTGTTTTTTTTTTTGTTTTTTCCGCTCCTTTAATAAAAAGGCTGTATTAAACTGATTCATAAACAGTCTTAACAGTGTTATTTGTGCTAAGGCACAAGGATTTACTTGGTAGAATATCATAAAACGTAGAAAACAACTTGGGAGTGCTGAGGAAATGTGTTAGTTTAGAAGAAAGGAGGAAGAGGGAGACCAGTTAACAGGATGAAGTACAATGTGTATCCCTAAGGCAGTAAAAATAGCCCTGGTATTTCAAGTTGTGCTTTAAAAAAAAGGGGGTGTGTGTGATTTTTTTTTTTAAATTTTTTTTTTTATTTAAGGAAAGTATAATGTTGAAGAAAGTCACTTAATGGAGGTATTTTGAACAGTTCTCCTACTTCCTACTACTTCCTAGGTATAAAGCCTGGTAAGAGCAAATGGATTCCAGAAGCTACAGCAAGATTTCGTATGTACACTGCAGGAATAAAGCTTCAAGCCAGAGTAACTTCCCTTTCCAGTGATGGGGCCGGTGTAGAGCTTATTGACAATTCCACCGGTCATCCAAAAGTGATCAATGAGATACTGGCTTCTGAAAAATTGGCTGTAAAGCAAGTTCTACAAGATAAAAATAACTTTCCAAACAAGTCTGTTGACAAAAAAGGTAATTAAACAAATGTGAACTTCTAGATTGAACAAGAATTTTCAGTATTCCAGCCTTTAAGCATGATCTTGCTGTTTAGTTAATATCAATAATAAACATGCATAGTTTTGATTATATTATCAGTTTTTACAGTTAAACACAAGCTGCCCTGCAGGTGGCATTATAGACAAAAAGAGAAAGATAAAAATCGCTGGGTTTGTCTTAAATGAATGCTATTTGAATATTTGATAGTAGAAAATTACAAATTTGCTACAACTGAAACTTTTCACATGTTTACTTTCCAGTATCTTATTTTCCTGAGGTGTTTTTTACTTTTAGCTACTTTTACATGCTAATAGTTTATGAACAGCAAATTAAGCAAGAATTATCTTGGTTTAGATTTCTCTTCTTGAAGTGAAGACATGCAGTTGTCTCTCAAATTCAAAAAGATATTCCATAACAGTTACTTATATGTATGTGCTTGGATGAAAGTGGTACACTGAATTTTCTATTTCTGTTAGAAACCTCACTTGGGCACTGGAAGTTGATTGAATTGGCTATAGATGAAACCGTATCTGTCTGTGTAACGGAAGTTGTAAGCCCAGACTTGTTCTATGCTGTACCAGTTCAAACTAAAGGTAAGAAAAAGCATTTACTGTTCTAGCATCAGTGGGAAGTCACTCTTCCAAGCTAGTTAATAAAATGAATGCCTATAGCTAACTGAACCATGTGGAAATGTAGGTTGGACAGTAGAAAAATATAAAAAAATGCCAAAGGTGGGAGCAGGGGAGCTTAAAAGTAAGTATGCTCTTCATTATACCCAAATGGCTAGTTATCGAACCGTTTTTTTTCTGTAGATCGAGAGCAGCTACATAGGCAGTTGATTGAACTAGAAGGCTATTGTAAATCTTGTAAGAACCAGCCCTTCAAACCAAAACTGGGTGAAGCCTGTTGTGCAAGGTTTTCAGGTGAGGCAATCATTTGTTCTTACATTTCCTTGATGAGTGTAATGCCCAACTTTCATTTTTTGCTTTAGAAAAAGTAAAACCACCAACTTCAAAGTGCTTATAGATCTCTTAATTCTGTTACAAAGAATAGCCTGGATGCATCTTTAGAGTAAAGAAACTGTCTGACAGTCTGGGAAAGAAAATAAGGAATAGGTTGTGCCCTGCAAAATATACAGAGCTTTAAGAGGAAAGCAAGCTAGTTACTGTTTAAACTGAAATTTGTTTCTGTTTGAGTTACAGGGGCATGAAATTCATGGCAGAGCAATAGTGCACTTGCATCTCTACAGAACCACTTCTGGTTTGTGGGTGCCTGGGTGTGTTTTTGTTGTTGCTTTGAGTGAGCATGGAGAGGTGACACTGGCTATGACAACTGATCATTCAGTCTTGTTAGCCTAACAGACTATCCATGCTTAGTGAACTGTTATTTCAAGTCAAAAGTATTCTTAACAGTGAGGGAACTTTAATTTATTGTCTTTAACTTTCAGAAGAAGGGATACTCTGCTGATATATTAGCTCAGTATTTAAAAAAAAAAAGTAGCATTGACTCATAAATATTAAATGTTGACTGCATGTGGATTGTTACAGGAGATCTGGCTAAGTGCTGAAAATGAACTTGGGTGCTAGATCAGATAACAGCTCATGGAAAACAGGATAGATAAAAAAAAAAAAAAAAAAAACAACTAGCAGACCACAAGAGTATACCTAAGTGTTTGACAGTTGTTTTTAACTTCCATTGTTTTGTTTTTGGGGTTTTTTTTATGGCTCCTCAGGATAATTGAGGAAGAAGGATTTTTTTTTTCTTTTTAATTTTGGTTATGTTTTGTGAGGGAATATGGATTGGAAAACAAAGATAAGGAGCTAGAAATACAGTGTGCAGACATCCTTAAAATGGTATTGTAGTAAAAATCTTATCTGTATAATTTGAGCAAAATTCTGAAAGCAACACTTACATCTTTATGAATACAGCAATCAGAAACTATTCCCTTGTTCTATGGGGTTGCTTCTTGTCAAGTGGCCTTTTGTATATACCAGAGTATTTAAAAATTCCTGGAAAACTATACAGATTCTTGCTCTCGGGATAAGCTGTGTCTATAAGATGGTACTTCACATGTGATTCTTCTTGTCCCAATCTTTTCAGGTGATGGCCGTTGGTACAGAGCTCTTGTTCTAAAAGCTTCTCAGTCTGTAGTGGAAGTACTATATGCAGACTATGGGAACACAGAAACTTTACCAGTTTCAGAGGTGCTGCCAATCACCGATTCCTACTTAAAGCTGCCTTTTCAGACAATTATATGTTCACTTGCAGGTAAAAAAAAAAACCAAACCAAACAAAAAAAAACAGAAAAGGCAAACCCAAAAAACCCCACCCCCAGAAAACGCCAACTGGTTTTCTTGAATATTCTAGATCTGTATCTATTCTGATGATAATGTTCATTCCTTAATACCGATAAACAACATGATGATCTGCTGAAATAGTATACTGGTTAACACTGAAAGCTGTTTTAGAAATAATTGTCTGTAGATCTAAGGTATTTATACTGAAAACTTTAGCATCATATTTTCAAAAACAATAATAGCATTACATGTAAGCTTTGAGTCATATCATAAAGGAATTCTTTGTAAAACAAACTTGACTAATTTTTTTTTTCCCCCCCTGCAGGAATAGAGAAAGCTGAGTGGTCTCCATTGTTCCTTGACAAGTTGAAAGAAATGTTATTGAATAAATATGTCACAATTACAGTGAGAGGGATTAATGGAAATGTTACTTTAGTAACAGTGGAGAAACTTTGTGAAAATAGTAGTCTGAATGTAGCTGACAAAGTGGTAATGGAAGGTTTGGTCAAATCCTGCAATGCTCAAAAATTACATGCTGAACATCAAGGTACGTACGTAGTTAATTTGAAGAACTGTGGGCATGTGGGATGCCTAAGTGACTTTTCCTTCTAAAAATCTTAGAGAATTCCACATGTCACCTCTGAAATTAGGCAAGCAGCGTCCTTGTGTATTTTGCTCATTCACTTGCTTTGTTTTTTGTAGGCAATGGAGGTGAGACCAAATGCTGCTGCACAGAATTAAAAACGCAAGTAAGAATCAGTCCAAGCAATACTTGCTTTTTTACATTTCCAGAATTTAAAAGAAACCCTATGTGGGAAGCAAATGGGAGTAGGGAGATAATAGCTAACCAAAACATTGAAGATAGCAAAGTGAATATCCCAACACTTTTTCTCAGTTGTTTTATACATGGTAATAATTAGAGCACCCTGAAACTGGGAGAGGATAGTGTATAGATCACACAGACTTCATTAGTCTGTTTTGACACACATACAGCTCTTTTTTCTCTTTCTTTTTTTTTTTTTTGGTAGAGCATGAAGGGTCAGGAGTGTTACTTTTGTCTGTTGTGTAAAGGTAGTTGCAGTGTTTTGCATAAACTGTGTTATGTGGACAAAGGGCAGCTGGATTTTTTTTTTTTTTCCAGTAATGCGGCTATGTTTTGCTGTGGATACAACTTGATAGAGCTGCACATGTAAGAAAATTCTTACATGTGTATTCTAGGTAGCAGAGATTAATATGTGCCACAGCTTTAGTCACGGGAGCTAGGGCTGAGAACCTTGCCAGTTGCAAGGCTTTTTTTTTTTTTATCTCCTTTTGAAAAAAAAAAAAAAAGTGTCTCTTACATATACGGCATATTCCTGTAATCTTTGAAAGCTTTCTGGTTTTAAGCTTTCTCATTTTTTATTTTAACTTAGGCTATTTATGGAAAAATTAGAACTTTAGAAGTTACTTCTAGTAATCTAGTATACCAGGAAAGATGCATCACTCTTTCTCAAAGTGAGGATCTTTGTCAGAGGAATGAGCAAAATTTTGAATGTTAAAGACAAACCCCTTTCAAGGGTGGTTCAAACTTCCCCCTCTCTCCCCAGCCAGAGGCAGCAAAGTCAAAAGCAAAAATATGCGCTATGATATTTTGGAGGTAGGAAAAGAGCATTGCTGTGCAAGGTCATTTAGACCTCTACTGCTTCAGAGTAAGTGTAGTTACCAGAAGTTTAGTGGCAGAAAGGCAGTAAAACTATGCTGTTCCTGAATGTAGTTGATTTCTCTGTCCCATTGTAGGCTTTTGAACCTTGTTTTCCCCTCCCCCTCTATATTTCTGTGATCTTTCGGTTTGTTCTTGCTAATGTCTTTTCTGACTTCAATTTGGTCAGTTTCTGTTTTCTGTCATCCTTCCTTACTTGGGTGAGTTCGGCTTAAAGTCTCCTAACGGAGGAAGAGAAGACAGAAGATTCCAATATAACTGAAAACATCAGGAAATGGATGTTGTGAATAACCAAATTTAAGATCCTGATCTCAGTCCTAGTTTGAGTATTTCATCAATTCAGGTCAAGGAAGTTTGTTTCTTCTTCAGGGGAAAAAAAAAAAGGACAGGGGGGAAGGGGGAGGTCAGCTACAGTTCTGCTGGCTTTTTTCCCCTCCAGGAGCCTTTACAGCAGAAAGGATCTGCATGTTCTTTGAACTAATATGGGACTTAGCTGAGTCAGTGGTTTTAGGATCTACCCTAATCTGAAATCAGCAATTTAAAAAGAATTGTATATTTCTAATTCTTTCTTCTTATTCCACAGCTTAAAAAGCATGAACAGATCCTACTCTTCCTTTTAAACAAGTATGGCAATGCAGATGGATTCACTGAAATGAAAAAACTGTTGGACCACTAAGTCTCTGACATGTGCAGTTTCATTTGTATGTATACCAGGTTGCTGCCGTTCCTTTTTTGGAAGAGCAAGTGTATTCATCAGCTTAAAAATGAGAGTCACTTTGTAGAAATTCTGCTGTTTACGTAGCTGTATTTGTCTGCATGCTTGGATTGTTACTGTGAAATGAGTATGTAACTCGAAGAATTTCAAAGCTGCAAGCTAAATTTTCTGTTCTGTTGTTGTGTTATACCACTGTGCGCTGCTAAGCTTTTTTGCTTTTATTTTGCTGTTGAATGCACATAACTTTATGGAATGGCCATTGCATTGCGGGTCTATTCTGCAAACTTACATTTGAAATTATTGTGATCATAAAGCTTACTTCAACTTTGGTGCCATTAATTTTACTTGAAAAACTATATCTTATCTTGATTAGTCTTCTTTCAACTTAATTTCCGGTCTGAAGTTAGACTGAAAATTGTTCTTCATAAACTTGGTTTCAGTATCATTAAAGGCTGAATCTTGGACTGCATATAGGTAGTTCTCTCTAAAATCAATGCACCGTTCTTTATGTACACTCACACTGTGTAATATGCATCTGTGAATATTGTTTTGAAGTAAATTGTATTACAGCTGTTTTGTCTGTAGCTACATTGTCAGGATTTCTACCCTATCAAGTTTTTTCACATCATAATAGAAAGTCCTGTTCTGAGATATGACAAAAATACTGAATCAAACTATTAACGGATTTTTAGTATTTCTCTAAAATGTAGTTGATACTTAATTGTCGTTTCTGACTAATCCAGTGGCAGTGTTACTAAGGGGCCACATTACTGTTCATAGAGCACAGTGGGTATTTGGTTATTGAAACTCAGGGTCAGCTTTTTTTGTCCACTTGAAGTATATATTTTAAGTTTGGGCTTTCTGCAGATTGGAAGGACCTTGAGAGTAAACTTGTGAAAGAGAAATTTTTTTGTTTGACTTAATGATTTATTACACTTAAATTGCCTCAGATTTTTTTTCCTGCCTCTTAGTTTTTGTTGCCTCGTATTCTTGCAGTATATAATAATTAGATGAACTCTTACACTTGGGTCTCTAGAGTTCTTTTTGTGGCCCAGGTTCTCAGCCAAGATTGTGGCCGTCTCAAGTGTCCTTTGACTATTTGCCCACAGGCAAAGCAACTCACTGATGCTTTAGTCCTCCCACAGCTTTTGTTCACTTTCACATACCACCTCTCCTAGCAACTAGCCATTGCATTTCAGAAGATGACTTTGACTGGACTGCAGTAGTCAAAAGCAGTCACTTTGCCTATGCTTTATAAGCAGGAGAAAGGAAAAGTGAATCTTTGCTTGTTCTGCTTGGGCAAAAACCCCTGGAAAGCAGTGTCTGGTGTTTCACTTAGAGATGTATGTATGGTGCAGCACAAAGGTATCTGGCAGTAATCCTTCTAGGCAGTGGAAGGAAAGGGGAGGAGACTTCATATGGTTCAAAGACAGTCCACTCCTTAATTTCATATGAGATCTTTGGGAACATTGATGTAGGGACAAATCAAGCAAGAAATATGGAAACCTTTTGGACTTCTTGATGTAGCCTTGGGTTCCTCTTGCTTTGTTTTTCTCTGCTACTTTTGATCTGTAATAGAAATCTGTTCTTGAAGTGATAAACTATCAGCTATGGATTATATTTATCTAAATGCTATTACAGAATCTAATTTCAAAGTAAATTTTCATGTGTGATTTATATCTGAACAAAGGTTATCATATGAAACACTTAAACTATAACATCCATGTCCTTAGTAAATAAAATTTCTTAATTCTTCTCCATCCTCTCTGGAGAAGAAAAACAAAAGTGAGCTGGAACTCCAGAATAACATAGCACTTCTGAAAGGGAAGTAATATAAATTTAATAAAAACTATATAGCACTGAAAAGCAACAGGTTTTCTTAAGCCTTAAAAGATCGTTTTCATTTATGAATCACTGTTGGAGGAACTAGGCTATACTTCGTTCATTGAGTTCAACTGAAATTTTGTATTTATTTATTTATTGTTCAGCACTTGGTGTTGTGTTCCATTCCTAACTACATACTGCGAGGTAGGCACAAGGGAGTGTTTTGTCTGTACAGATACAAAATTATTGATCTGTGTTTAGTTTTGTGTGGGAAGAGATGTGCAAGATATTCTTCAACTACATGTGCTCAGTCTTGTGCAAGTACCAGTACTTGCATGTTAGATGCTGGTTAAACCTGTCAGGTTAAGGCAGTACAATGCTTTTGAAACTCAGTTCTGTGTTGAGGCTTGGACTCTTGAGGTCTTGCTGTCTACTTTCAAACTCTTACTACAAGTGGGTTGGACACTTTCTCCCCTCCTAAATATATATCTACTTTTTCTGAAGGTACTTTTTTATTTACAAGAGCATTGCTCAGTCACACTGTGTGCATCACAGTGGTCAGCTGCTCCTTCTGCCTGCAGTACAGCTGACCCTTGGGATGGGTCAGGGAGAACTTCCAAGTGGGATTCAGCACCTGCCTGGCTATGCCAGGCCCTGTTGGGTATCTCCAGCCAGGTTACTGTTCCCTCACGAGAACTGTGTTACCTTGAATTTCTTTTTAGATGGTAACAGCTAGGGAGTTGATTTAGATTAGTTAGTACTGTAATCTCTTAAAATTTACCTGGTAGAGAAGGGCTGAAAGTACAGTAACGGTGATCCTCTTAATGTTTTAGAATTACAGGTTTTTAACAGCTGTGTTGTGGTAACCCTATCATGTAACACAGAAATGCTCTCTCTAAGGCTGGACCATCCTGTAGTGCCACTGTATTTAAAATTAATTGCTCTGGTGCTGCTTTCTTCCTTGGCTTTTATTGTGGGAGCTGCTTTTTGGTGGTGGGTGTGTGGTGGGGTGGAACCTAGCTAGATTACACATCCTTTCACTCTTGAGTCAGACTGTTGCAGGACAGAGAACAGCTGAGCAAGCTGGGTGCTGCGTGCCCATGGCACAGCTCATCTTGTGTCCTTATTCTAGGATGAGAGGAAATGGCCTCAAGTTGTGCCAGGGGAGGTTTAGATTGGATATTAGAAAAAAATTTCTTTACTGAAAGGGTTGTCAGGCATTGGAACAGGCTGCTCAGGGAAGTGGTGGTGTCACCATCCCTGGAGGTGTTCAAAAAACTTGTAGACGAGGCACTTCAGGACATGGTTTAGTGTGCATGGTGGTGTTGGGTTGACAGTTGGACTCGATCTTAAAGGTCTTTTCCAACCCAAACAATTCTATGATTCTATTCTATGATTCTTGCTGTGGAGTTCTTGCATTGCTCAGCTTTCAAGGGTGAGGACTGTTAACAGGGCGAGTATGGTAGGCACTGCGTGTCCTGCTGGAGAAAAGCAGTAAAAAGCAGAATAAGGAAATCTGATTTAGGAGTGGGGTCTGCTGCTTTAGTATAGCTTCTGTTAGCAGAATAATCTTATTGCATAATTAAATTCCAGTTTATTCTTAGAAAATGTAGCTATTTATAGCTCTAAAATATATGAAGTTAACACTTTTCAAAAAATATTAACTTGTAGAGTTCTTTTCTGTTCCTACAGTTGCACATCTTCAGATGTAAAAAAAACCAACAAACCAAACCAACACCACCCCCTATAACTTTTAAAACAGGCCCCCTAAATAATTCTTCTGGGTGTAGTAGGTGTGAATATGGTACATTTCACTCACAGGTGGAGAATAGTTTTCTGTGGAAAAACAAGCATTAGGGAAAGTACTGTCCAAAAAAAGTTGACTCCTAAATGAAGTTATGTTACAGCTGCTGGCGCAAAGTAACCTGCAGCTCGTGGGTTTACTTCTGCTCTGTGTTGCTGCCAGGCCTGTTAGCTTCGCAGCAGAAAGAGTGCTCCGGGGGTGCTGACACTTTGAGCTGTACTTTATTGGATGAGCCGGTACAACGGTGTCCCCCTTAAATGTAACCTAGAGCAATCTGGGTGTTCTTGGGTTTGGTTTTTTTTCCCCCAGATCGTAATTGTAGATGGCAGGATGTGATGGAGGAGGAGGAGAGGCTGTCGCAGCTGAAGACGATATAAACCCAGGCGTGAAGGAGGCTGCTCACAAGCCCATCAGGTGCACAAGGGCTACGCAAGTCTTGCGGAGAAAAGGTAAAACGCAACTCGAACCGCTTTTCCCCCCTTCCCCCTCCCCTTTTTAGTTGATAACATCTTAAACCCCTGACTTGGAGGTTAGGGAGCGCGTTGGAAAGCGGGGGCGCTGGGTGTGCGGCGGGGGCTGCGGCTCCCTCCCGGCCCTGCGGCTGAGAGGAGGGGGGCAGCGGGGGGCGGGCAGCCCCCGCCCGGCTCCTCCTCCGGCTGCCCCGGCTCTGCCGGCCTCCTCCCAGCCCGGCCGGGTGCGCGGAGCCCGGGTAAGCACAGGGGCGGCAGACGGGGGGGGGGACACGGCTGGCGAGCGGGACGAGTAGGTGACTGCGCCTGGGTGAGTCTTCCCCGGGCGGCAGCGGCGGGGCGGCCCGGGGGGGGGGGGGGGGGCCGGGCCCGGCC
>NW_010972620.1:4435510-4472895 GCF_000737465.1 Haliaeetus leucocephalus | reverse complement strand
TCGGTGAAGCCGTCCTGGCTCCTGCGGGGGTGGGGGCTGTGGCGGGAGACCGATTCTGCGGCAGGTAACTGGAAGCCCGTGTGCCGGTCAGGGTCAAGGGAGGGGGTGGGAGAAGGCACCCAAAAGCCCCGTTACTTAGCCGAGGTCCCGTCCCGGGTCAGGAGAAGAGGTGAGTTGAGCCCCAGCCTCTGTGAGTTTTGCCTTTGGTCCAGTTGCACGGTGCCCCTGAGAGCACAAGCTTTGCTGCCGTACTTAGTAACGGGGATTGGGTCAGACTCGTCTTGAACGAGGGAGGAATTCATTCACTATAACAAATAAATAGTGCCATGCTGGGGTTTTAAAATCACAAAAAAAACCCACCACCGAGAAAACCAGACCTAGCCCATGCTGTAATGCTTTCATTGACTTGTTTCTAGCAGTTTTGGGGTGCGGCCAGGTGAAAGTGCTGAACTTGCCAGGGCAGGCTTTCAGACGGGTTGTGTCTCATGTCCTTAATGAAAACCTTTCTGTAGAAGACACAAAGACAACTTGATTAAGTCTTGATCAAGCAAGAACTGAAGGACCTGGAATGATATCTGTAATATGCCCAGACACTTGTACTTCATTAAAGAAACTAGAGTAGCTCTTCTCTTTGAGTACATGCAGTAGCAGCTTTTCCTGATGTGGTGTAATGGCTGGAGGAGGACTCTCTGGCTGGTTCCCAGTTGTGCTATAACTTCATGCTCCTGTGAGCAAGTCATTTTGTCTCTCCGTATCTTGGTTTCAGTGTATGTTAAAGAGAAGTGAAGATGCCTTCCCCCATGGCCTGGAGTGAAAAGGAAACAGGGATAGCAGGACCCTGTTTCCAAGTTATATGGGAAAACGTGACCTGGAAATTGTGAAAATGATTTCACGGGGGCTTCTGCTAAGTTGACTTCTATTTTGTTTGTTTATTTTGCATAGTGAAGGTGATGCATTACCAGGAGACAAGTCCCACATACAACCATATTTTCCCACTTTCTTCAGAGAGGGCTGTGCTGGAGAGGCTGTTGGTGTGCTGACCCACTCCTCATGTGCTGTGTGCTGGGGAAGTTAACCACATCATTTTCAGTGTCTCCTCCTAAAGATCTGTGGGTCTTCTAGGAGGACTCTAAGAGGAATAAGTAGATGGAATGACTTAAAAAAATCTCTTTTGACCCAGCCCCAGTTCTGGAAAGAAAAAAAACCCAAAAACAAACAAAAAAACCAAACCACTAAACCCAAGCATGTGGAAGATTCCCACTTTCTAAAGCTCCTTTAGGAAGGGCCCATGGACCACTGTTCTAAAAAAGCATGCAGGTAACAGCTTGTATGTATTTGCAGGGTGATGCCATGGAGAAAATTATCAGGCTGTGGCTTGTTTCTGGGGCTCACAGAGATGCAGCAGGAGGATAAGGTGTGAATTGGAGTTTGTTTTTTAAAAGGGGCTGGGTATGAGATGATCAGGAACATCTTGGTGTCATGTGTGCTGAGATGAGGACAGATTAGCTCATGTTCTGAGAGCTAAATTGAATACCAGAGATAGCAAAAAAGGCATTTTCCTCTCTCCCTCCAGCCTCTGCTGTAGGTAATCACTGCAACTGACTGGCTTGGAAAAGTAGAATTCCTCCTCTTCTGCAGTATGGGGTGAATGGGCAAGACAGATGAGAATTTTGTTTCCTCAAGAGAGAGGTTTGTCATAGCAATCTTTAAGTCCTTGTTTCTGCTTTTGGTACTATGAGGCTTGTCCTAAGGCATCTAGCAGGTGCCTATTCTTGAGGCCTGGCATTGTTAGCAACTGGCTTGATGCTCTTTGGCCAGTGGTTTGCTTCTGCTGCAGACAGCAAGCACCCCTTGTAGCACTGCTGAGGACATCTGCAGGGGAGGCTCTCAGGACAGTGATACCACCAAGTGAAATAACAGAGGATTTTTGTCTTGTAAGATGAGGTGACAAACCTAAGGTCTTCCTGTCCCTCTGGGAAGCCTTTGGACAAAGGCATCTGTGTGGTACGGTGGTATATCTAAGGAATAAAGCAGAGAGATGGTGTCTTGCTGATATGCACAAGAAAGCTGCCTGGTGCAAGAAGCATGATCCTCACCCACCTCATTCTTTGGGAACCATTCACACCTACTCATGGTGTAGGTAGATCAGTAGTTGATCCACCTCAGGTGTGGATGTTTCTGGCTGATACAAGGCAATGCAGGTCAGGCCCTGAGCCAGGCACCCAGCTGTAGTGTTCCTAGATTTGCACAGCTGAGGGCAGAGGGGCAACAGGTGACAATTACAGTAATTACACCAGAACCCATAGCCTCGAATTAGTAGTTCTCGGCAGGGTATGTGACCAAGTTATCTGCATTCTTTTGTAACCTCAATATAATTACATTGTTTGCATACTTATTTTCTTATGGTGCCATTGGTTTGTCCTAAGACACCAAGTTCCTGCAGATCACTGTACCACTTCTCTCAGCCAGTCTGTAAAATGTTTCTTCCCAGCATCTGCACTAGCTGCCTGCTGCTGCGAGCAAGTTCTGAGTGCTTGCAATGCTGAGGCCGGCTCTGGCTCCCTTGGGTGGTCTTGCATGTGGCATCCAGCAAAAGATAAAAAAGATGAGGCATTCATGGGGACACTCCCGCTGCTCTAGCCACAGGCAAAGTCAGTAGCATGAGTGCTTTTGTCAGAACAAACTACACAATAAGTTTAGCACAAGCTCTTGGGTCAGAAAAGTGTCTTTTATTCCATAACTTGTGGGTCATACAGGACCTGATCTGCAGTATGTCAATTTTGACGGTACCCCATGTGAGCAGTGCTGCAAGATCAAGGTCTTTTTATATACAGGAGCCTTTATTGCACAGGGAAAAAGAGCCTGTCAAAACTGTGCCTTGCTGCAGAACCAGCGGGGTTGAATAAACAAGCTGGTTTTGCAGAACACCTTATGGAATTTTAATCTCGTTTATCACTTGGAGAAAAATATTGTCAAAAGTTTTAGACTGAAATTTGTGATGTTTGTTTTGAAGAGAAGTTAAACATTTCCCTGGTGTCTTCCTCCTCCCCCCTTCAGTTTTGGCTCCTACTGTTACCTGCCCCCAGCCAGGGCAGTGCCGGTGGCTGGGCAGAGGGGTCTCCTGGAGTTCCCAGTAGAGGTGGCCCACTGCCTCCAAACCTGGGCAAGAAGAAAAAAGTAAAATTTACTTATGGAGAACAGGCTGAGGGAGACTGAAAGGGGGGCAGCAAAACTGGCCTCCTCTCTTCCCTCCCTACACTTAAACATCAGACAAGCCCCTAGCAGGGACACCCCTCAACAAGCCGATGCCACGTCCTCCCCAGCAGACAGAGCAGCGCTGAAGGGAATCACAGAGTTACAACTGCAGTGATGGGGTCACTTGGCTTGTTAAGAATATGCTTTAAGGAATATGCAGCATAATCTCTTCTGCTTTCTCCCCTACTGTTAAATAAAAGGGGGACAGTTTGAAAAACAAGCTGGAAATGCCTTTTGTTGCAAGCCAGGTCTCTGAGATGAGAAGAAGTGGTAATTAATTAAAGCAGCTGACTGGCACTTTTAAGTATCTTCTACTTGTCCCAGTACAAGAGTAATATTTGCCCCAAAGTAGTGTACATGATATTAACTGTTGTGGTAACAGTCTGTAAAAATGGGGTGTGTTCATATGGGTATACACAGGATAGCATCTCATGGTGGTGTTTCGTGCCAGGCAAGTTTAGCAAGGTACATGACATCAGCTGCAAGCCTTTCCCCTTCTTACAGAGACACCAGCCCACAGTATTTTTTGGATCTCTTCTCAGCCAGGTGCTTGCCCCATTGTAGGCACAGCTGTGCTGTCATACCTGGTTCCACATCCAGGTGACCACGGTGGCCAGTGGTGTTGGGTTCACTGTGTTTTGGTTCTGTCTCATTAGTAAGAATAAGCAAGCTCAGATATTTTGCAGATGGTGAGGGACATGTTGGGAAGATACTTGTCAAGAAGAGCTTTTCCCCCCTCTGCCTCTCTCTCCCCTCTCTTGTCTCCTCCAAATAAAGTACATGTGGTTACACTCTTACTTAGTTTTGCATAAATTGTCATCACGTTTGTGTGGCCAAGTCAGAATCTAGGTGCAAACAATGCGAGTTTTGACTGAGTGAGGTTAAAAAAAAAAAAAAAGATTATTTTTGACTCAGTACTAATGCAGACATTTTTGAAATTCCCTTTCCTAATGGCCAGGAAGATAAAATGAAAAGGTTCTTCACTCACCACCCCATCCCCCAGAAAAGCTGCTGTCTAAAGTTCCTAGGCTGCTGCTAATCCTGGGCTAATGCTGATGAGCAGCGGGTGACAATGAAGCTTTCTTTTAATTTCTGCTGCTGAGAGTCTAGCTGTGCTGAAAGGCAAAGAATTCATCCTGTGAATTAGTTGATTTAAGTCCAAGATAAGACCCAAGTTGTAGAAACATCTCGACCTGTTAATGTTTTGTATGAAAACAACCTGAAATCCAACCCTACCTGTCACATCTGGTTGCAAGCAGAGGCTTGTCCTCCTTTGGGTGTTGTGTGCTCTGGAATTAGCTCCTAGAAAGAATATCCTCAGGGCATGGCAAAAGGATGACCTTACTTCTGTGGCATGTGCCAGGGCTTGAAGCTACTGAGGGATGCAAGGGCTTCCTTGATGAGGTCGTGTTTTGTGTTTACCTCCCTTTACTTAAGCAAGCTTGGGATCTGTTAATTTGGCAGTGGCAGTCTGGTGGGGGTGTTGGGAAGATACATTGAAGTGTGATGCTTGTAAAGCACCTGGAGCTGGGTAAAGAACTGCAAGACACAGAGTGTTCTTGTGTCTATAATCCCTAATGACACTTCCTTAATCCCCTCTTCACTATGGACCCATGCAGGTAACTGAGCATGGCCTGCCACAGGTTCCTTGCCGTGTCTGACGCGAGGGGTGTAAAGTGCGGGCAGCTGTATGGGCTTAATGGGCCCCTGCTCTGACCAAATGGGTCTGGGATGGGTGCTAGAGGTTCCCCTGGCAGAGGGAAGGGTGGGAGACTGATGCTTTAGTACAAGACAAGCCCATCACTTCAGGTGTCTCACCTGGTCTTCTGAAGAGAAAAGCTTGCCCAGAGGAGAAGGTTCTGTTGCTTAAAGCTTGGCTTGTGTCCTGGGGTTTAAAGTTTTATGGGTCCCTGGGAGTACACCTGTGTTTTGATAGGGTCTTCCCACCTATGGAAACACAGGGGGTGCTGGCACCCAGTCTCAAAAATTGGGGAAACTGAGAAAGCGAGACACCAGCACTGAACATTAAGTCCAAGGTCAAACAATAAGGCAGAGAGGAACCACCTCTTGGCTCCTTCCTCTGATTAAAAATGTTCCTTCCTGCAGGAGATAATATACAGAGATGTGTCCGAGGGCGATAGCAGTCCAAGGTTGGACTGGGACAGGCAGCGTGGGGGCCCCATGGGGCACCCTGGGAAGCCGTTTCCCGACTCCTGCTGCCCTGACTTGTGAGGTTTGCCAGATTACGCCTGCAAAGAATTGGCACCTGGAGTGATGGGAATGGGCCTGTTTTGGCAATTTCACTAACAAGCATCAGTTCTTCCTGGCTGCTTATTAAATATATCGTTTGCTGCAGAAACAAGTCTTTCCTGAGTAAAAGCCCTCTCTATTTTCATGGAAAAACAATTGGTTAATAGAGCTGGTTTTCAAGAAATGCACTTATTTGTCTTTAACTACATGAAGAAAGTCTGCTTTTGCAATGAGAGAGGCAGAGACCCAGCGTGAATCTGGTCAAATTTGCTCTAGTGAGTGCACTCAGTGCTTTTAATCTGGAGAAAAAATAAATATACGTGTTTTAAATAGAAGGCCATGGCCTCTGCGAGACATGCTTGGTCTAAATCTGGGTGTGCTTGAAAGTGTTACTGAAGTCCAGCTACAGTGTGATGGCAGTCTTGCTGATTTTAAAGGAAAAACGAGCAGAAAATTGGCTTTGCTGGACAGTTATACATAAAAACGTCTCCCCAGAAAGCTAGTCCTCGGAAAACGTAAGGCATGGAAGAGCCTGTGGTTGAGTGTTGTTGAAGACCAGCGATGAGGATGGGCAGCAGCGATGGCCGAGGCAGGCCCCGCGGGACAGGTCCCTCTCTGCTGTGGTCCACGGCAGGGACGTCTCTACCAGAGCCCCCAGCGATGGTGGGGCTGGGGGGACACGGCTCTGCCCTGTGCTTGATGAACCCCCGGAGTTTGGCTCTCTGCTGGCTGCCGAAGGGTGGTGGGGGCCCTGGTGGGACTTGGCTTTGAGAGGGAGATGCAGTGGAGAGGGAGGAGAGTAGAGGTCCAGGTGGCCATGGAGGGAAGGAGAGGAGGGGAGGCTGGGCAATCCTTCTCTCCCCTGCTAAGCATGCTCTCTCTGGTTTTGGTAGGAAAGGAGTTGAGTACATAGGGAGACTTTCTTTTCTATCATTCCCTCGTTTTCATATTTTTTTCCTTCTATCTGTTTCCCACCCTTCTCCCCAGGGTAGGACTTGCTTTTGTCCCTCAGACCAAATGTTTCTGAACTCTTCACATCAGACAACCAGTGAGGAGAGATTATCAGCTGCAGGTAAAGAAACCAGCTTTAGGAATTGGATTAATATTCTTCTTTTTTTCTTTTTTCCCTTTCAGATTTGTCACCATGAGCCTCTTGTCGTTTGTGTCCATCTGCATTTTCCTGCTTCCCCAAAGTACGTTTCAAGTTGTCGTTTTGCATCAGCGTTTTCTGTCTCAGATGCTTCCCCGTCTCTGGCTGGAGTTCTTCGATCCCAGGAACGAGAGCTGAATCAGTGCCTCTCCAGGAGATTTACCGAAAAACCCTGAAACATAGTTTCATGTAGAAGGGGAGAAAATAATACCTGGGCAAACAGCTTTGCTGAGAATCTAAACACATGTGACTGATATGTATGTGAAGTGTCTAACAGATATGGGAAAAGCTGGTGGTGTTACTATGATATTAAAAGTTCATAAATTTTTCCAGTGCAATTATTTGGTGTCTCCAGTGCTTATGACTGTAATTTTTGGAGCCTAAGCCTAGCCTAACCTCTTGTTCCTGTGCTGCATCCTTGCATGTGGTGAGCAGAGGGACTGTCCTCCCCTGTGCTGGAGTCAGGTCCCTGGCATTTTTCATGCTCTCTGTGTCCCTGCTAGAAGGAATTTCCTCCCATAGATGATAAGCTGCTGTCCTGTGTCAACAAATTATTTTTTGCGAGTGTGAAATCTACACAGCAAAACAGCATTTTTGCTGCTATAATTAAAGCCTGTGTGTAATTATTTTTTTTTAAAGGCAGTTTCTGGTGTTGATGCGTGATTATCTGTTTGATCCCACAGTTTTGCTAGCGTTGAGTGTACAAGAAATCCATGCTGACCAGGAGATGATTGGCAAGATCTCAGCTGCTGGCCAGTGTAAGTTTGTTTTTTAAAGCAAGTCATCTACTTTCTGAATTCATTCTTTCTTTGTTTTTCTCATGTTTGTTTTTTTTTTTTTAATTTATATTTTTGTTTACTGGACCCCATTCAGTACGTGAAGTCCCCAGCAATGCTCTGGCAAGCACAGCAATGTGGCTGCTTCTGCCCTAGCCTGGCTTTTCCCCTCATTGGTTTTTAGCTCTTCTGGGATGCCAACCTACTCTGCTTTTCCTAAATTGTGTATTTGCCAACCAGCTGGTGTTTCTGTCAGTTACTTCAGAGCATGTTTCAAGCAATCCTGATTTAAGGACCCGTGTTTAATTACAGGCTTGATCTGCAGTCAGACCTCTCATGTGGCTGATTTGTTCAAGCTGTAAAGCCAGCACCAGCCACGGTGCGGTGAGTAGGGATGAGTGGGCTCCGGTTGGCCAGCAGGCTATGTTCACCTAAAGGTGCCTTGACGATGTCCATGCAGTCAGTTACTTATAAACTGTATTGTGCATTCTCCTGCTAGCCATTATTTTCTATTGTCTGCATGTCAAGTGATAAATTACATTTTTTTCCTATGCCAGGTCTGCCCTCCAGCCCCATTCCATAGTACCATGTGTTCAGCTCAGACTTTCCATCCTGATGTGGTGTATTTGGACATTTCTCACTGATGCACATCACCAAGAGCCCTTTGGTGGGCTGCAGACATCCAGCTTATGAGCCTCTGTAAGAGCTGCATTGCTGCAGCTGCAAAACACGGAGATCCCCGCTCCTTGTACCGCTGAACTCCAGAGCAACCTGAAGACCATTTCTCCGTGCTGAGCCCATACTGGGATGGGGGCACAGGAGTTTTCTCTGTGCATGCTTGGGCAGGCAGCTGGAGTCAGTGACTGTGGGCGAGTACCCAGGTTGTTGCATCTCCACATTCATATGGTCTGTGAGGGCAAGGCTGACAAGCTGGGAAGGCGCTGGCAGAGAGGCTGTGCTCCAGTTCGTCCCCAATACAGTGATCCAGGGCAAGGCTGGTTGCCCTATTAGAAAACCCAGTGACCCAGAAGGGAATGCTTTACAACTTTCAATCCCTCATAATCTGGTAGTAGAAAACCCTATTTATAAATACAGGGTTTTGCTAGCAGGACTGATTTGGAAAAAAGTAGTGATAATAAAATGATGATAATGGGGATAGAGAAAGGGCATGGGTCAAAAGGGCTCTTAAAAGGTTGATGTGCTTGCTGCCTGTATTGAGCTTCTGGATTCATTTTCCGTTGAAGTTGGTTCTGGTAAATGCTGCAGAGGTGACTTTAAAATTTCTGTGTAAATGCTTTGAAAATGTCTCTTCAGAGTCTGCAGACTATCTTTTTTTTTTTTTTTTTTTTAATTTTTGTCAGTGAAATTATGGGTTTCCACTGCAGCGTAAGCATCTCGGAAACTTGTACTTGGGAGCAGTCATGTTCATGCAGGCAGAGGTGATACAAGGACACATCTCTGAAGATGGGATAAAAGGCAGATTTTTGTGAAAAGTCTTTCTGTCAGAGCCTTGGAGCTGTTTAGAGAGTTTGTGTTTAGAAAAATAAGAGCGTGTTTTGAAAAATGTGCTGCAGATGAAACACATCTGGCTCTGCGGGACTCTGTTTGCTTTGCAAACGCCTCCCAGATTCGTGTCCGTGCCTTGGGCTGGGAGAGGCTGCAGGTCCTGCCAGGCACGGCCGCCTCTCCCCACTGCTCACCCCTCCGTGTCCTCGCTGGGAGAGTAGCTCTCTCTGCAGTTAATGATATCTCTGTATCGGCTCATGGAGTTGTTACTCCCATGCTTTCACTGAACTGCCAAATCCAGGCTGGGGACCTGAAATCTAAGGTGAAAGTCTTGCAGGCTGTGAGGGCTGAACTGGCACTGCTGCAGGCCAGAGCAGGAGTGCATGAGGGCTTTGGGCTGTGAACACCGGGCTGCCCTGGTCTGTCCTCAGCAAGTCCATTTGTCTAGATTTTCTGCTCTTGGCTGTCTGCTTCCAGAGATTGAGACTAATAAAGTGCAGTTTCACAGCATGTATCTTTTTCTCCTAGTGATGCAGTGCTCTGCTTCGTTAGATGTCCTTTTCCTCTTGGACGGCTCCTACAGCATTGGCAAAGGAAGCTTTGAAAGGTCTAAGCACTTTGCAGGCAAGCTCTGTGATGCCTTGGATATCCATCCAGACAGGGTGAGTGTCAGGAATGTCTCATTTTAGTTGCAAGAAGGTTGGCAATGTGTGGAAAGGCTAGTGATAACATGCTGAGTGAAATTGCAAAATTCAGCCTAGCAGCTACCATGGGGTCACAGTATCTATTCAGAAAGATGCAGTGGAGGTTTGTGAAGCAGTGGGGTTGGAGGATATTTCTTGACTCTTCACAGATTTTAAGCGGTTCCACTTGGTCTTGAGAAAAGACACAACCTGTCAGGTTAAAGATTATGATTTGGGTTTTTTTTACCAATTTTTATTTTGGTTTGGATGCTCATAGATTAAAATATTTGGATCTTTTTGTTGTTTTTCCCTGGTAAGTTGCAGAATTAGTCTCTGGGAAGTTAATCACCATTCTGTACAGAGGTAAGTGATACAGTCTGCTTGCTCTGCTTCTCCTAGAAGGTGTCTGTTCCAAAATAAGCCAAAAGGGCAGAAGGGAAGGAGTTCATTGCAAGGCACTAGCTGTATACTGAGGCATTTGGGGATCTGTAAGCTGCTGTAGATCTCCAAGATATCACCGCGCTCCCCATCTGCTAGTGGTGCAGTGCGCTTAATGCTGGTACTCACCAGAGAGCACAGAACTGGCCAGCTGGAGTCCACACAGCTGGTATTTACAGATACCTAGTATAAAACACACTAAGATAAATGGACAGGTGTGGCTATGCCAAGTTCTTGTCCACTCTATTCTGGACCTTGGCTCAAATCAAAGTCTAATTTTGGGCGCCATGTGTCTGCAAGGAGTGAGGGGAACTGTGCCACTGTAGCCACAGTCTGGGCTCCCTCAGGTCTTACCTGCTCCTGGAGCCATCCTTGAGGCACCTCTGGCCCTGAATGACACACCCCAGGGTTCGTCTGAGGGGATTTCAAGCCAGACCCAGCTGCAGTTCCAGCTGCGCATCCAGTCCCACATCACGCTACCCTAGCCAGGGGGCCTTGGAGCAGGCTGGGATGGTTGCTGTACTTGATTGCCTGCCAGAGCCTTTCCAAATAAATGTCAGGTCTTTGGAAAGGTTGTGGCAGGGATGCAAGGTCTCTGTGTAGCAGGAAGAGGAACCTGAGGCAGGACAGAGAGTGGGTCTGAGCCACTGCTGTGGCTTTGAGGACTCCTGGTCCATGTCTGATTCTCCAGAGGTGTCTGGGAGCAAAGGAACAGAGGCAGGTCTTCTGTTTGCTCCTTGTTCCCACAGCAGGGATGCTTAGAGGCACCTGAAAACCTCCTCCAGATCAACCATGACCACTGTTCCAGGCCCTAAAATCGAAAGCTGCTGCTCTGCCCCTGTTGCAGGGTCCTTTGGAAGCTGAAATCACCATTCCTCTCCATCATTTTCTCATCTAAGAAATCTTTCACCCTTCAGATCTCAGCTTACAGCCACACAGCACAGGAAGCTTTCCACAGCCTGGGCAGTGACGGTAAGGAGTCACAGTGTGTGTGCAAGGCTTTGAGAGGTGCTAGGTGGCTCAGGTTAAATGGGCATCCCCTTTTTGTCACTCATACTAAATTGACTGAAAGTAGAGACTTACATCTAGGAACCAACTGCAATGTAGGCTTATGCAAAAGAATTTGAGCATTTAATATTTGCAGATTTGGTGGGCTGTTTGTTGGTTTTTTTTTTAAATACCATCCTTCCCCTAGCCTTCCTCTTAATCCTTACATAGACTGGACTGAAAATTAGTAGCCTTTTCACCTTCGAAGCTGTCACATTCCATAAGACTTCTTGTATGACTTCAGTGAAATATTCTGGATGTATTGCCCAATACAGACAATTTAGTCTGTTTGCATTTTCAAGCATTTTCAACTATAGAAAATGGTTTTAGAGGAGGTAGTGGAAAAATAATTGGTTTGTGTTGCCTACTGTGCTTAATGCCAGAGGGAGCTGCTTTTAGTAATGGAAAGATTGCCTGCACAGGGTATAAATGGCTTGGTATAAAAGGTGTTATTTATAAACTTACTGTCCTTGAGGCTACTAGCTGCTCTAAATGGATAAATATAGATCTTGAGCTGCCTGTAACTGCAGCAAAGGCTCCTATTGTTTGCAGATGAACTTTTTCACCTTGTTTATAGCCTGTATAGGTAATGCTGTGGTTTGTGCTCTTTTTTGAAGTTCATTTAGAGTGCCAGTGGCTCAACATGGAAAACGGAGTTTGTCTCGATACAATTTAGTCTTCCCAAATCTGTAAATTGATCAAAAGACTAAAACTCTGACAGGCCCCTTTCATAATCTTTAACCTTTTCTTTTAGGTTCGCGTGGGAATGATACAGTTTAGCTCAACTCCCCATCTTGAATTCCCACTGGATTTGTATCTAACCAAACAAGAAGTGAAAGAGAGAATCAAGAGGATTGTATTCAGGTCAGCTTATTTTACAGCTCTTCTCTTTTTCTGGGCTATGAATGATCTCTGGACTGAGAGGTTTTTTAGGTCCAGACATCTCCGCCTCTGCTGTGCATACACCAACGTGTCACCCCCAGGGAGGGGGGTGGACAAACGCTGTCTGTGGTCCATAATCCACAGTCTGCTAAAAACATGCAACCTGGTCTTTGTCAGTGAAAGTTGATAGGGGAGAAAGTTGTCAGTGTCCCACTATAATGTGGTAAACAGGGGAGAGTTTTCCATGACCCTCCTGGCAGGCTTTTCTGGCCATTTGTGCCAGGCGGTGGGTTACATCCTTCCAGAGAAGAGCAAGTGTGGCATTCCCACATGGCTGCAAAAAGGCAGGACATTCTGCATCTTCATTTTTTGGTGGTTACAGTGTACTTTGTCCTATGAGGTAGTGATGAATTGCTGGTCCCTAGATATCTGTGCATGTGTGTCTGCTGAATTCAGGAGGATCAGGCTTTCAGACAGAAACCTTTTTTATTCCTGAATGTTAAGACTTGGATGTCTTCCCACGACCTCAGGAAATGGAGCCAGAAGCCCAAAGAAGCACTGTCCTTAGAGCCTCTCAAAATCCAAACTTTTCATCTTGGAGAAATACATTTAGATCTACAAAGGATCCGACAACCACCTCAAAATAACACTTGTTTTGATGATAGATGAGGTACTGGTATGGCCTGCGGGTATCTACTCTTTCTTGAGGTGATCTGCATTAGGGCTAAAGGTTAGCTCAGCATTTCTCATGAATGTCTCCTGCTCTCAGCATGCTGTACATATTGCAAGCAAATGTGATCACTTTTGACTTGTTCAAGCAAGATCAACTGCCTGAGTTTTGTTGTATTGCTTTTGATAAGTTTATCAAATCAAGAAAACCTCTCATGTAAAGTTAACAGGAAAAACTTGCCAGAAAACAAGATACACTCCTCCTCTTTGGCTGTTGGTTTAAAGTCTGTGGGAGCAGAGAAAGTGAAGCAGTGTTTGGTGTCTGGCACTGAAATTCTTTGATGACAACACATGGATGCTGACAGATCAAACAGAAGTAATGACCTTGTGCTTGGCCGTTTCATCTAGTTTAAATGAAAAGCTGACATTTCCAAGTAGATAAAATAGTTACAAATGGATTCCAGTTGGCTTCTGAAAAAACTTGGTGTTTAACATCTTGGTTGAGAGGCTCCTTGATGTGCTTCTGATGAGCCTTTGGCCAGCGAGACATTTCCTGACTTCAGCCCTGTGCTCTGGGCACGGAGCTGAGAGCACTTGGAAGGAGGCAGCACCAGACTGAAGCGAAGCTTTTGTGATTTATTCGGAGACTGTGGTCTCTTTCTGTGAATCTCACCTAAATAGCTTTTGAATTCGTTGGCCAATTTCAACCAAATTTGGCGGTAATCTCAGAAGCTACATTTCTTATTAATTTATTTTGTACAAGTCAATGGCTGGTTGCAGGAGAGAAACCTGCTTAGTGCTGTTCCTGAGGAAAGGCAGCAGGTAAAGTCCAGATCTCCTTCGGCTTCAGAAAATCCTTACTGGAGTAATGCCTTAAACACACATCTGCTGTGTCAAAAACTGGTGAACCTCAAAATGCAAATTGATAAGAAGCTGAATTTAATGAGCTTTGGTGCAGAGACTCTTTATTAACTTTTTCTAATACTCAGGGCTCATGTGGGCACAGCTTACTGCGTTCATCAAGATTTAGTCATCAGACTGACTATGCACAATATATTTTCCCTCATGCACAGCATCTGACATCTACTGACATCTGGTCAGGAAAGGCAGATTTGGACATGCTATGAACACACAGTCATTGAGTATGTTTTGAAATGGTGGAGTGCAGAGGAGGAAGTACCTAAAGAAAGAAGTTCAAAGCAAAAAGGCCTGGCAGGTACTGAATTAAAAAGTTTCTGTGAAAATCAGAGGGTAGATGGAAAATAATGACTTTGGGCATGATCAAATGTTTTTCTAGAACAAGCAAATCAGGAATCAGGTACTAAAGCAAAGGATGGATGTTCAGAAAGTAAATGGGGTATGTTTGTGTCAACACAGCCGAAGGAGAACATGATGCCTCTAAGAAAGGAGTAACACTTACGGTTTGTTTCCCTTTGCTTGCTCTGGATGGCAATAAAAGCAGCCCTAAAAGGCAATCAAAGGAAGTGATTTGTAGCACAGCTCCTTGGAAGAATTAGAAGACAGCTGGAAATGTCTTCTCTGATCTAGTGGCTTAATTATCAACAGGTCTGGAGCATGTTCCCGGTAAGCTGGGCTCTCTCTGGTATCAAATGTCCAGTTGGGGACGGCACATTACAGACCTCTCGCGTTGTGCAGATGGAGAACTACCAAGAAAGGAAAAGGGAGAGTTATGTCCATGCAGGATTTACCCCTTTGAGATAAGCAAATGTTTAGCCCTCCAACAACAACAAGAGATAATGTGTTGTAGGCAGGGATCAAAGCTGGTGACAACAGCTGAAGAATTTGCAGTGTAGGTTGCCCAGGGGACAAAAGGCTTTTGTGCAGTGTATTGTGTTGTAGCAAGGTCTTAGCCTGGTGATGACTGGGTGGGGAATGTAGGTGGTTGATGTGAAGCTTGAGTTGGTTGTGTTAGGTGGCCAGCAGCAGGGGCCGGTGTGCCTGGGTAGGCTAAGTCTCTGAGTGTGGGAGGCAGATAGGGAGTTGGGGCAGCTGGGGCTGATTTCACCGAGCCACCTTGGGATCCAGCTGCACAGTCCACCAAACCTCACCCTGCAAGACAGAGGTGAGAACATCTCCTACCTCGTCTCCAAGGTCTCTCGTAGGTTACCCATGGCTTTTACTTAAATAAAACTTCGGTGTTTGGCTCACAGTGTAATCATTCCTGCCTCAGCCTGACAGAGATGATGATTTTATATATAGTTTTGATGACATTTTGTGGTTCACAGAACATGGAGCCCAGTCTTGAGCAGGTATCTCTAACAGTCATTTACAGTTAAGCGTTGAAAGCAGAGGAGTACAGTCCCTGCCCCACAGAGCTCACTAGCAAGAAACAACAACTGGAGTAAATGTGCATCCCATAAAAATAGCCACACCTTGTCCTTCCCCTCCTAGACCTCTCTGTATGTATAGCACTCCCCTTTTTTTCCCTTCTGCTTTATTTTCAGCACCCTCTGCAATGAGGGGCTCCTTCCCAGTTCACATCCAGTATGCCATCACCAAAGAGACTCTAGCACTGTGAAGACACTGGCCATAACCCAGGGCAATCGAACTCTTTAGGTTGAGTAGGCATCCAGCAGTCATCAAATCTTATTCTTTAATAATCTCACAAGAAATGACTCTCAGGATTTCTAAGGCATCTTTGACTAAAGCTGTTCTGGCAAGCTGTAGCTTATTTTCTACTAATATTGCATTCAAGGTTGCTTTTCCTTGGGAGTTACTGCATAGCTGCAAGGCTTGATGTCTGCCATCCCCTAATGCTTAGCAGCAGCCAATTTTACCTGCTGATTTATGTCACCATTGGCATGTGTCACCGCTGGAATGTGCCCCCTTTGGCATCTGAGGCAGGGTGTGGGTTTAGTACTTTGCTACTGAGAGGATTGCTGAGTATTGAACTAATTGCTTTCTGCCTCAGAAACATTCCCTTCTCCAGGGCAGAATTCAAGGGCTGCCAAAATACAGAGGTGGCTGGTTCCTTGCACCACCAGAAACTGCTTTTGTGGGGCCAGGCAAGAGGGAGTAGATGGTTTTTTTGGGGAAGGACCCGGGATCAGCACTCAAATCTTCCTCTCTCATCTTTGTCCAAGATGACACTTAGTTTTCGTTCCTTCGGAGGTCAACTTGCGCACCCCTCCGTCCTGCTCCCCAGGCCCACTTCTCATGAGGAGCATCCCATCAGTCAGCTCTTTGGAGCGGATGGATATGTGCAGGTTTTCAGATGGGATCATCTGACGCTTTTACAAGTCTGGCCCTTCATCTTGTGATATCCCATTCATTCGTAAGCAACAGATGGCAGGACTGTCTTCATCCCACTCTTTGAGTTACGTGTATTGTAAGAAATTTTTGACAGGAGAGGCCCCCAGGCAAGCTCCATGATGGCACAAACCCCAGCCCCGAGGGCTCCCAGGCCCTGCCAGGACTTCAGGACACTACTGCAGTGCAGGCAGTATGAGGAATAAGGCAGCTTTGGCATCTGAGCCACAAATGAGCTGAGGTGGATAACTTGTGCCACATTTTAAATGGCCTTGTGCTGCTTCCAGGTGATCCTGTCTCCAAAATGAGAAGTGACGGGTACAGTTTGTGTGAACGTCAGTGGCTGGTGCACCTTCTCTATCATACCAGTGCTGCTGGCAAGCAACCTAGCAGATGAAAGTATTGCTTTTAACTGAGTTTAGCATGGGTTTAGACAATGGGAGCACCAGGTGGCTTTTCTTAATGTTTACTTTACTCACGTAAAAGGTATGGGTGAAACCCTGAAGAAAGCATGCCTTGTGTTCAGTCCTTCTGAGTTTCCAGGGATACACTAAGAAGCTTTCAGCATTTGTATTTTCAGGAGCTTTACTACAGGATGGACAAATGACTTTTTGTAGAAAATCAGATCAACCTGCAGATCAACCAGGTAGAAAAAGGCAAGGACTCTCTGCACACTGTTGGACTGCAGACTCTCAGTTACAAGCTGAGACGCATGGCTCCCTGCCTCTGCTCTTGGTCTAAGAATGGCAGAAGGTCCCATGGAGGGAAAGGGATGATACATGACAAGAATTTATAGCACGTTTATGCGTCAAGAGAAAGAAAACCACTTTGAAACCACTTTTAGGGCAACGAAGTTGGTGAGGGGTCTGGAGCACAAGTCTTACGAGGAGCGGCTGAGGGAGCTGGGGCTGTTTAGTCTAGAGAAGAGGAGGCTGAGGGGAGACCTGATCGCTCTCTACAACTACCTGAGAGCAGGGTGTAGTGAGGTGGGTGCTGGTCTCTTCTGTCAGGTGGCTGGAGATAGGACAAGAGGAAAAGGCCTCAAGTTGAGGCAAGGGAGATTTAGGTCAGATATTAGGAAAAAATTTTTTTACTGAGAGGGTTGTCAGACGTTGGAATAGGCTGCCCAGGGAAGTGGTTGAGTCACCATCCCTGGAGGGATTCAGAAAGCGAGTAGACGGGGTACTCCAGGACATGGTTTAGTGGGCATGGATGATGGTTGGACTCGATGATGTTGAAGATCTTTTCCAACCTAAATGATTCTATGATTCTGTGACATGCTGGTCTTTGTTCATTTTGCACACTTGTACTGTGTTTCTGACTGGAATACAAGAGGTTGTAAAACAGCTTTTCTACGGAACTCTTAAAGAAGGGACTGCAATTTTCAGATGGAAAAACAGAAGCAGTTGAGACATTTGTTGAAGCTGGAAATAAAACTCAAATATCCAAGAGCTCCGGTTCCTGCTCTAATTGCAGAAACACTCTGCTGTGTGTTAGAAGTCTTCTGGAGACCACTCTGGGTTGGAGGGAGGTAAGCGTGAGTAGATGGGACCTATGGATAGAACGATGACAAGAATGACAGGACTAGACATCTCTGTGGATGTGTTGTGTGGCAACAGGCAGAAACGTGCTAAGTTCCCCGTTAACAGAGGGTGGAAATTTGGAAATCAAATGGTAAATTTAATAGCAGGAGAAGGTCTGATTTCTGCTTTTCTGGTTTTGTCTCCCTTCTTTCTAGAGGTGGGAGCACAGAGACAGGTCAGGCTCTGAAGTACATTCTCCACAAGGGATTCCCTGGTGGCAGAAACTCGAGCATCCCTGAAGTCCTGATCATCATTTCGGATGGAAAGTCCCAGGGCAGTACCGCAATGCCTGCAATGCAGGTGAAGGAGAGACACATCACAGTTTTTGCAGTGGGAATCAAGTTTCCAAGGTAGGAAACTTTCCATGGAGTGGGAAATGGAGGCCCAGCTAGGCAAATGGCAAGTCCTAGTGAGCGAGGGATGGTCTTGTGCTAGATATGAGTTTTGGAAAGAGAAAAGGGGAATTTGTGGCATAACACAGGCATGGAGGAAACACTAATTTGGTGGCTGGTGTAGAAGGAGGACCAGAGTTGGTGAAGGAGGCTCTTCCACTGAGTAGAGGTATGCTACTGCCTGAGACTAAGCACACCAGGATCTTGAAAACTGTTTGAAGGGTGTCATGGTTTTGCATCAGCTCTCTCATTTGCTGCACAGGGTGTGTTTTGATACTCAGTTCTTTGGGGTTGACTAAGCGGTTGAACCCCTGCCTTGCTCGGCAGGTGGGAGGAGCTGCACGTGCTGGCTAGTGAGCCCACCGAGCAGCATGTGCTCTTTGCTGGAGATGCTGACGATGCTGCCAACGGCCTGTACAGCACCCTCACCGGCTCTGTCTGCAGTGCCACCGCTCCAGGTAACCCCCTGGCTCCATCTTCATGCCCATGCTTTGAGCTTGGACCATGTCACTGAGTGAGAAAGGTGAGGCAGTGTCAGAAAGCGTACAGGGGAATTAGCAGGAGTTGCACTTTGAAGTAACCTGATGCTGGTGCCCAGACTGGATGGCATGCTTGCCAGCTACCTCTCCAAATATCTGCAAGCTGCAGGATCCTAAATCTTTCTGTGCCTCAGTTCACCTCTGAAAATGGGAAGAATGGTCCTTGTTCATGTCGTGGGGGACAGAGGGATCAACACAGTTGTGTTAAATCTTCTAATGGACTTGGCTGTGTGTTAAGGGTGGGGGGCCACCAGGGGCTTGCAAGAGATAGAAAAGATAGAACTAGAGTTGTCTGGAGGTAGCAGAAAATCAAGTACGTGAACGATGAAGGCACCAGAGGGGCTGAAAAGTTGTCACTGAACCCTGAACTCAGCAGTGCAAGTTCTATAGCAAAGCAAAGGAGGATGAATAGTGAGCAGCCCAGAAAGTGCGGTAGGTTGGTGAGCTTGTCAACAAAAGATTTCTCTTCTGGGGTCTCATGGAGGGTCTCTGAAGTACCGTCTGGTCTGCTGTTGGCAGGTAGTTGAGGAAGACTAGCCCATTCCAGAATGGTGCTCCACTCCCACACAGACTTTGTACTTTCAGGCAATTGATCCTAGTTTGCGTTTGTTCTTTGCTACAGGCTGCAAAGTTGAATCCCACCCTTGTGAACGCAGGACCCTGGAGACTGTGAAAGAGCTAGCTGGAAACTATATGTGTTGGAAAGGCTCAAAGCAGCCAAATGCAGTGCATGTGTCACTGTGCCCTTTCTACAGGTAAGTTGGACACCCGCATCTTTAAAAGTATGTGGGGCTGAGAGAAGATGAGAGACATGGTAATGAGGCTTTTATCTGACCTTGACTCTTCACTGGGATGAAGATCTTTCAGAAGACTGATACAAACATAGCCTCTAGACCTAGCAGGAGGCTCTCCCTGCTCTGACCATTGGCTGATCTGAGAAGCAAAGGATAGGAGGAGTTGCTGAGACAGTGAAGCAGAAGATGATTAGACCAAGAGCGCCATAAATACTGTAAATGGAACTGGGATTAGTTTCCTACCTGTTGAACAGAGATCCTTAGAAGTTTACATCTCTGTACCAGCTCTGTGCTGCAGAGGGTTTCTAGGTTTGGCTCCCTGTGTTGATGCTAGTTCGGTTTTTGCCACTCAGGCTTTCTTTCTTTTAGAGAAGCCCCTTTTCCTTTCTTTTTTCTTTGCTTGGCTGCCCTGGGGGGCTTAGAAAGGACTTTTCTGTGGCGAGGCTTCAGTGACTGGCAGAAAATACTCCCCAGTCATAGTGCAGCAGTGCCAAAACTAGGATGCACACAAACTGCTGCCTTGTCAGGTTGATGGCAGTGAGTTACGTGAGGGAAATGCCCTCTTGCTCAGGGAGAGGAGGCTGGAGCTGAAAACCCATAAAGCTTGTCAGGTCCATCAAATAATACTGTCACTGTGGTCGGTACAGTGGGAGAAATGCTTTAAAAATGAGCTGTGAAGGGCAAGGCAGCTTCATGCTCTTTGCTGATAAAAATAGCCGAGTGAAAATGGTGTCATACAGAAATTGGTAGGGGGCATTGTTTTTCCTTTGAAGAGATGCTTCATGTGTTTGTTTTAATATCAGGCATTCAGATTAATGTTTGAAAATCACCCCAGATCTGGACTGTGCCTTGGTGGCCTGCTGCATAGATGTAATGGGAATGATTGTATGGGTAATTTCAGACATGTCCTAATGTCTGTGAGTGTTTCCAGATACTGGTACCTCAGAGCCAACATGGGAAAGCAGAGCAGCTTGTGGCTTGCTTATGACATCCCCAAAGCGATGGATTTGGCCACAGTTGCTGCAAGTTTGAGCAGCCCTAATGCAGAGCACTGGAAGAATCAGTGGCATAGTGAAGCTGCAGGTATTAGAGAAATAGAAACCTCATTAACAGGGATGAAAAAATGCAGAAATCATCTCACTGTCAGGAACCAATGTTACCTGCCACCTTACATGTGGCAAGTAGACACCTCTGCTCTAGGGTTTGGTGGGTTTTTTTCACGTCACCTTAGGGTAGGGAAATGAAGGAGGAAGTTGAAAAATCCCACTGGCAGGCACAGCTGAGGGCTGAAGATTTCTTCCCATTCTAAACCTTGGTTGTCCACTAGTTACAGCCGGATAAGTCACATGCTAGAATTAATAATGAATAAGAAATTCTCACTGCTGTAGAATTTTCTTTTCATTCCGATTTAGAGCAAAAAGTTTAACGTCTCTTCTGTAGCAACTAGAAAAAATAATAATTTGTAGCCTTAAAAATACATTCATAATCTTTAAATGTAAAACGTTAAAGTAGAATTAAAAAACAAAAGAGTAGATTTGATGAAATGATGTTTTTTCTTTTGCCACCCCACTCAGAATGGACATTTTCTTTTGAAATACTTGTTTTGAAAAATTCCATTTTCAAAGGAAAATTTGTTCCATTGAAAACACAGTAAAGTCAGCCTTGAAGATACCTTGTTAATCTTTACATTCATGATAGGTTTTATTCTTTCTGTTTCAGATGGAAGACAGTCTTGATAAAACACTCATCCAGATGCTTCCGAACTGTATGTCCAGGTAGGACTTAGCCTTTTTAAAAATTTGATTTACATAGCAGGAAAGGTAATAACTAAAGAATAAAAAGATGGGGTTTTACTTTCACTTCTAAAAATTTTGTTCTGAGGGAGAGACTGTGATCCTTAACAAGAAGTTGATACTATGTTCAGTTTTTTTGTCTCAGGGGTATCCATGACCAGAGTTCTTTTGGATTAAAATATTTCCCCATCATTTCTCCTTCAATTCGAGGAGTCAGTGAATTCTCAACTGCTCGTGTTCTTGGGGCAGAGGCTTGCACTGCTTCCCGATGCCTGCAGGGCATCACTGCTCTCCAGCTAGGGGAGTATGCAGTGAGATGCCTCCACTCGTTCATTTGATAACCATGAACATCATCAGTTTAGCAGGGAACCTGACACTTGCTGATTGCCAGCCTGGGTTTGTGACTGTGGAAGTAGCTATGGCCCTTCAGTTCTGCCCTTAACCCCACCTTTTTGCTGTTTCAGGTGACAGTGGCTTTGTTTTCTTTTGTCAGTACAACACTGTCCAAGCAGCAGGCCACACTCTGATCCCTTCATTGCTGGTGTAAATCTGGCAGGGCTGCATGACCGTTAGCAATTCTGTATTTACATGAATGCAATTTCATTGGCGTTATTCCAAAGCAAATGAACTGAGGTCACAGCCTGGTTTGCTTTCTTCACCGCTACCTGTTGGAGAGCCCTCCCAAAATGGAATTGCCATGGAGGTGAGGGTGCACGTGGCCCTGCATTAGTTCAAACTCCACAGCAAGTGGGGCAGTGGTGTGGCCCCTTTTCCACTGACGGCGATGTTCACACTGGCACGGGATGGGAAGGGGCAGGCTCCCTGCTGACTCCCTGTCTTTCCCTTCCCTGGTCCCGTTTAGACCCTTGTGACTCCCAGCCATGCCAGAACGGGGGCACGTGTGTCCCAGAGGGACTGGATAAATACCACTGCCTCTGCCCACTGGGGTACGGAGGAGACATCCACTGCGGTAGGTGTGAACCTGTGCTCTCCCTCCTCCTTTCTTGGCTGTGTCCTGCCTCTGTGGTGCCTGTGCACAGCCATAGGGATGATTGGGCTTGGGCTGCAGCCTTTGGGCTTTTCTCTAGAAGACAGGCTGAGTTTTCTGTCATGCTGGTTATGACTGTGTCAGGCCCAGTGACTGAGTCTTGCTGCTCAGAAACCTTGTGGATATGGAGAGCACCAATACTGACAGTCTCACCCTGGTGTGGCTGCCTTTGTTTCTAAATGCAGGTGCCATGTGAGCAGCAGAATAGAGAAACTGGGAAAGACACGTAGGTATGTCTGTTGGTCTCCTCCCAGCACACATGGGCCCATGAGGGACTCCTGATTTTGGGGGTTCAGTGTAGGAAACCCAAGAAGCTCTTGATCTTCAGAAAATGCTTTGTACTTACTTCCCCAAGAATCAAGGCTCCCACTTTAAAGTGTCTCAGGGTGTTACTGAAGAGGGTCTGGTGCTTGGAGTCCCTCCTTTCGCTGATAAATGATATAGCATCATAGAATTGTTTAGGTTGGAAAAGACCTTTAAGATCATCAAGTCCAACTGTAAACCTAGCAATATACTGAAACTTAGAGTGTTTTCCCCAGAGTACTAAGAAAGTGGAGTTGTCATTTCTAATTTGAAGTTTGCCATCCAAAAGTTCAGGAATCCCCCCCAGACTCCCATAGATATTTCCTGTCTCTAAAGGCTTATGTGGCATCCAACCAAAATAAAGCGCGCTCCTGGCACAGTTGTCCTCCAGCTCATGACATGTCTGGCAAACCATTTAGGTTACTGGACATGATGTTCCTTCTCCACACCACAGGGCTTCCAGCAGGCCCCAGCTGAGGTGCCTAGCATGCTTGTCTTGTTGTCCTGCAAATGACAAATTGCTGTCTCCCTTTTCAGCACCAAAGCTGAGCCTCGAGTGCGGTGTGGATCTCCTTTTTCTGATGGACAGCTCAGCAGGGGTCACACTGGAAGGGTTCCTGCGCTACAAGGCATTCCTCAAGAGGTTCCTCCAAGCAGTGATGGGCCAGGACTCGCCAATGAATGTGGGGGTGGCCCAGTACGATAATGATGTCAGGATACCCATTGAAGTGGGCCAGCACAGGGATGCATTCAGTCTCATGAAGCGCATCGATGCTTTGAATTTCAGTGGAGGAGGAACTCTGACAGGCAGAGCCCTGCAGTACATTGCACAGCATGGTTTTAGGAACACCCCAGTCTCTGCAGACATGCAGGATGATCTCCCACGTGTGGTTGTCTTGCTCACTGACTCCAAGTCCCAGGATCCAGTGACAGAAGCCGCTAAGTACGCGAGGGACCAAGATCTCTTCTTGATCGGTGTAGGCAGCAGCTTCATGAGAGTAGAGCTGACCAAAGTGACTGGCAGTCCGAAGCAGACAATTGTCTACTCGGACCCCCAGGACCTGTTCAACAGGATCCCAGAGCTGCAGAGAAGAATCTGCAGTGTGGACAATCCTGAAGGTAAGGCTGTGATATGGGCATTGTGGGACGACTTTGTCAAGCCATGAGGAGTTCTTATGAACTCCACTGGGGAGGAGGGAAGGACAGAAGTATGACTGTGCTTGTTTTGTTTGTGTCAGTCACAGATCCAGGGACTAACCTTCCATCACTGCTTTTTATGATGGATCTCTCTTGGTGTGAAAGGGTCGTAGATCACCCTTCACAGTCAGTGATCAGCAGAGATGAATTTTGCCCACCATTTCCACCCCCTGCTTTTATTTGGTCAGAAAGGATTACATATATATTCTGAAAAATACTGTGTTTGCACTCTTTTATCCAGGCTGCCAGGTGCAGTCACTTGATTTAGCATTTGCAGTGGATGCCTCATCTGGAGTTGGCCTGGAGAATTTTCTGCGGCTGAGGGACTTTGTCAGGAGCAGCTGTTTACATTTCAGCATCAACCGTGATGTCACCCAAATTGCCCTTGTGATCTATGGCAGCAAAGCTCACACTGTGTTCGCTTTGGACACCCACACAAGCAATTCAGCTGTCCTCCAAGCCATCGACCAGGTGCCTTTCCTTGGGGACTCGGCCTCTGCTGGCAGTGCCTTGCTGCATATTTATGGTGACGTGATGACAGTGCAGAAAGGAGCAAGACCTGGTGTCAACAAGGTGGTGGTGGTGCTCACAAACGGAGGCGGCATGGAGGATGCAGCTGCCCCAGCTCAGCAGCTGAGGCACAATGGCATCTTGGTGTTTGTGGTTGTCATTGGGGACGCACGGAAGGACACGCTGCTGAGGGTTGCTGGGTCTCCCAACTACCTGGTCCACATCTCCTCCTATGAAGACCTGCAGTATTACCAAGACCTTATCATTGAAAGAATCTGTGAAGGTGAGAGAATGTCCCATCCTCGTTCTTTACGCTGGTGCCACCAGCTGTTGTTATTGTAGGTTTTCTGATGCTTTACCGAGTAAGCTTGATACTATCTTTCACATTTTACAGAGGGGGAAACTATAGCATAGAGATCTGGTGACTGTCCAAAGCAATCCTATAGGAAGAGGAACCACCTTCCCTAAGATTCAGTCGAGTGGGTGAGATTGGGCTTAGTGTGACTGGCTCTTTCCAGCCCTGCCAGGTCGAGGTTCTGCCTTCCCTGAAAGAAAAAGAAGTTTACTCTTTTTCTGATGTTGCTTTAAACCTGTAGAATTTACTGTGCAATACTGTACCCCCTGCAGTGTTGCTGGGGGGGCTTAATGGGACACATTTCTGCAGCCAACAGTGTTGGTTCCCAAGCGAGGCCTCTGCTGTCTTGTTCAACAGGTTTGTGCCCAGCTGTTTGCAAAGTGCTGGGTCTGAAACCTTATCAATCCTGTTCCTCCTTAGTGTCCCGCTACTGAAGTTATCATGTAGGCTTTCAAGATTTTATTTGCGTTGCACAGGATTTAATCCTAAAATCAGAATCTGCCCATTTTGAAGCCTGCGGACAGTTAAACTGAGGCCTTCAGACAACTTGTAATTAATTTTGTTTGCAGGACCAAATGCTTATCTCCAAAGTGGGAGGGAACACTTTTCAAATATTCATGTAAAAGCTCATGTTTGTGCAAAAGAAAAAAAAAAAGTGCACTTTCTTCAAAACTTTGAGTCCTGAGAGCCAGTCTCCAGCTGGAAAAAAATTGACCCCAATACCAAGTTTGAAACATTTGCATGCTCAGTGTGAGTGCTTGTGTTTGATGGAAGTCAGCTTTTCAGAAAGGATAGCAGCCCTAGTTTGCAGGGATTAGTGGTGGCGAAAGTTCTTCTAGTTAAAATGCCATGCCTTGTTTCTCATTCAAAATAGTCTGAGTTTAACATCTAGCTATTTGCTTTTGTTATGTTTTTAACCCATTTGTAAGATCAAATGAAGCAGCATATTGAGTTTCAGCACAATCAAAGGTCCTTTTCATCTCTGGGCATGCCCGTGGCTCCTTCAGGGTTAGAAAGAACTACAGTGCTGTCTCTCTGGGGTGAGGAGCTGGTCTCCTGGCAGGCTCTGCAGACAGTTTCTACCTGGAGCTTTTCAATGTGCTCCTATTGCAGTGGTATTTTCAGCTGTGTTGTTATAAAAACAATCTACTGTACCATGAAATTGACTACGGTGCCACGGCTGAAGGGCAAGGTTCAATGAGTCAGGGTAATAACATATAATTTCCTGAGACTGAATTGCTGCTTTCATTTCATGTGCAGGTAATCACTGTTTGTAGTAGATGGGCTGAGACCAAGGGCGATGTAAAGATAAGCCCTTCATTCAGTCTTCTACTCCCGAGTCCAAGGCTCAATAACAGAATCATTGCCTGTGAAAGGACTTTAAAAAATTTATGACTCATGATACAAGTATTTGAGAAACAGACCCTGCCTCTGGACACCTGGAATATCATATTCATTCTGTGGCTCAGCTGAAAACAGACTTGAAAGGAACAATCCAGGGTCTAGGAGAAAAGATCCCAAGCATTAAATATATGTGAATCTGATTAACAGAAACACAAGCTCTTGTGATCATCAAAGGGTATAATCCCTGAAGTGCAAGAAGCTTGTTGAAGTTGATACTGTGTTAAGAGTAGGCTTGAGTTCAGAGAAACAGCATCTGGGTGGAACAGCATGATTCCCCCAAACAGGGACCATGAGGTTATGCTGTGGAGCAGCTGTGGAGGGAGGTGGTGGATGCATGGCATGTGGAGCAGAGCACCATGGAAAGGTTCTCTGGGGAGCAGCCAGCACCTGGAAGATGAGTGGTGTGTCCAAGAGATCCAGCTTTCATTGTCAGCAGCAATACCAAACTACAGTGAAAGTGGCCATCCCTGGGGATACACTGTCAGGCAGGACTCTATCTGAGATGTCCCATGATGAGAAAATGGTGTTGAACACAACTTGGCTCCATATAAAATCAACAGGAACTAAAGACTGAGATGTCTCAGATCTAGGATTTGACTGTCAAAAAACTGAATTTCAATTATAATTTTGCCAATCTTGGGTGTAGTTTGAGAGTTGATGTGCACATATCGTTATCTGTACAGGGAGAATGAGTACAATGTGTGGTAAGCTGTAGCAACCGTCCTGATGGATAGGGGATAGAATTTATATTATTTCCTTCTCCCCCTTTTTCTACTCCCTCTGTGCATTTTCTACCGCAGAGCAAAGGGCAAGGCTAGCAGCTCCAGACTCTACACCACGTAGTTGTTCAGCAGAGGAATTTCACGCCCTTACCAACACTGCGGTGGTGTTGCCAGCAGACTGGAAGCAAATCCCTCTGGGATGCTGCTACTTAACCTAATGTATTCACAGCAAGGCAGCATGAAACACTGCCAGCCCTGCTGACAGCTGGGCTCTGCTGTGTTAAGAGGGTTGGGAAAGCTGTCACATACTGCGCAAGAACAGGGCTAATAACAGCTTGGGCTGTGGTTGCAGGGTTTTCTCTCAAACCTCCTAGAAAAGAAGCCCAGAAATTTTTCCCCTGTTGTTTTCCATTCATGCCATTCCTGCTTCCTAGCTGGCTTCTTGTCCTTGCTTCTCTCTGGTGGAAACTCACGTCCTCTCCAGGCCAAAGGGGTTTGAACTCCAGTGGCATTTGGGGTTGTAAACTGCTTGGAGCAGGGCATGTGTCTTGCTCTGCATTGGGAGTGTCTGGATGTGGAGGGCTTAGAGGTGCTCATGTGTTCAGTGCACAGCTCTGAAGATGCTCCATTTTGCTTTTCTTTGATATGCAGCCTAACATGATGCCACTCTTAAGCTTTATTATGAATATTCTCCTCCAGATTAGAACATCTAGCAAAGCTGTTTTTCTTCCTCTTCTCTAGGTTAAACACAGAGGAGTTTGTCCTGTGTGTCAAGACAGGGTTGTGAGCTTGCGCCCTCTGCCATGTTAATGTGGCTTTCCAATCCCATTAGCCCTAGATGACAGTTTTTGATGTCTGGAATATATAGTTGCTGTTATTTTTGCAGCACTCCTGATGGATGTGGGTCCTAGCTATTAATGCTCTGTAGAAGTGCCTGAGCCTGCTGTTCTGTTTGTGTTTGTTGCAGAAGCAAAAAGCCCCGTGAACCTGTGCAAACCCAACCCGTGCATGAACCAGGGCGTATGCATCCTCGGGCCTGGGAGCTACCGGTGCAAATGCCACGGCTGGGAAGGACCCCACTGTGAGAGCAGTAAGGATCAGCAGGTGGCAACCACGGCAGATGTCATCCATTCTGCCCAGCCCCTCTGAACGGATCCCACATCTCCACCTCTCCCTCCAGCAGAGATATGGCTGTAACTCTTGGACAGCTGTTTGGTGGCTGGGTCTTGGTGCTGGCATGGCCTTTGTCACGTGGAAAGTGGAGAGGTTTGGGCTGCTGAGGGGAACAAGGGCTTCTCTCAAGAAGCTGTGCCCTGTTTTACATATTCACTAAGTGAGTTGACTGTGAGGGGACCCCAAAAAGGTGTAATAATTTTGGTAATCTTCCTCCACTCTGTTCTGTTCCTCTTTTCCCTCTGCCTTGCTAGAAGAAGCAAACCCTCTTTGACCCCCGGGGTGGAAAGCTCTGGCTCCCTTTTAATGGGAGGGAGCTATCTCTGTTGGAGTGTGACTCTCTATTGCTTTCAGCATTTCCCGTGGCACAAAAGCCTCCCCATTGCCTTCCTCCTCTTCAGCAGGGGAGCAATGGCCAGGAGGTTGTGAGCCTCTGGCTCCCTAGAGGTGGTCCTGTGCCCATGGTGAGAAGTTCTCAATTAAGTGTTTTTTCCCCCCTAGTATTGTGCTCTTTACCTGAGTCTAGGAGTTCTGACTTCCACCCCATGGCCTCTCATGTCTGTCAGCTAAGGCCAAGTGGATGCTTTTTGGGTTGTAATGGACTGAGCATGAACTTATGACTTGGTCCTAAAGCCCCTATCCCACACCTGTGTTTCTGTTCCGCAACAGGAGTTCTCCGGGGCGATTCTCTGAGGTCCCCGGTCCTTCCTCCACACTCCCATGTACAGCAGAGTTCAAGTGGTTTGCAGCACTTCTCCAGAGCCCCCCGGCACACCAAAAGACATGTGGATCAGAGACACTGACACAGATGTGCTGGGTGCTCCAGTTCTCTGTCCAGGAACGCTTACTGCCACTCGCAGGCACAATCCAGGAAGCCACCACTGTCCTTGACATTGATTGAGTTGCTCCAGCACAGGGACTGTGCTGAAGCCATTCCCAGTTCCTGCATTGCACAAACTGGGCTTCCCAGTGCTCTCTTTCTTTTTTATTTGAAGTAAATATTTGTGTTTAAGTATTTATTACTGGCATTTTGCATTTCCTCATCCAGATTCTAGTGGTGTTTGATTATTTTTTTTAAACAGACTTCTTGAGAGATCTTTGAGTTAACCTGAAAATATGTAGAAGTCTGAACAGTTCTGGAGCTCCTGCTGAAGTGGTATAACATAGATTATGCACTAGCAGCCAGGTGCTGGAGTGAATGGCTTGTTACATGCAGAAAGACAAGAGGAAGGAGAACTGATTACGAGCTTCTATTCTGTTTTGTAAATTGTCCATGCCACTTTCTTCTCTGAATTTATTTGGAGTGATTGAATATGGTTTAGCTTCATAGGCATTTGGTAGCTGCCTATTTTTGATAAGGAGAGGTTTGAAAAGGATTGTTTTTGCAAGAGCATTTAATGATTTATGCAACTCCAGTCAAAGCTGTGACAGTCAGTGTGTGTTGCTATTTTTAGTAGGTGCGTTGACTATTTTTGTCCTAGATTTGACCCAGGTCAAATCCAGTTACCTATGCTGCAAGGACGCCGAGTAAGGGCAATCCTCCAGCCATTTGCAAACAAAGGTCCCGGCCTGTTGTAGGCTCTGGACGGAGCCATGGTTTGTACTGTCCCGCTGGTCTTTGGACCTTGGTCTGTCTGCTTTCAGGTTTAACTCCATTCGTCCCCTGCCAGCCTCACTCCTACCTGCCAGCCACAGTCTGACCTGGAGGGGACGGGACCCGGACAGCCTCCTGAGCGGCTTCATACGGGTGCTGGGAGCAAAGCACGGCAGGCAATGTGCAGGTCGGAGGAGGAAAAGGCCTGGACCTCTCCTCCCAGATCTCATTCACCCTTTCCTTTCTCCTCCTGCTGGCCACATCTTTGCTCTCTCCTTCGCCAGTGTGTATTTTTCTCTTGTTCCTTCTTTTTTGCCCATTCCAGGTCAAGTCTCACCTCTTCTTTTTGGTGCTGTTTCCATGGCTCGGAGCTTTGCCATTTTGCTTTGCTCTCCTTCTGGAGCTGGCTGGGGAGAACAGTGTGCTTGTCCTGGCCTGAACCTGGACGGGTGAGCTGAATGGCATTTCTGCCTCCCCTCGTTGTTTTAAGTTGATCTTGTCCCCAGCGCAGCAGTGGTCTCTGCAGCATAGGCTGGGCCTCTGCTGGGCTGTGATGGTTCATGTGTCTCTAAAGACAGTTTGGCCACATGCCTGCATCCTTCAGAGCATCAGCACCGATGGATCACTAGATCAGTTTGCCCATGAAGCTGTAAAATTTACATAATTTCTCCCCCAGGGCCCATGGTTCACACTGTTGGGTTTTTCTCTGCTGCCTTTCCCATGGCATCCATCACCTTGGGAGAGCAGGAGCAGCTCTGGACAGGGCTGAGGCAGAGACATTAACTGTGACTGCCAGCACTTGTGAAAATAGCATCTATTGTTCCCAGAAGAAGAAAAACCCCTTCACCCAGATGTCCTGGCCCCATGTTTGAATAGTAACATTAGATGTACAAAGAGAGACACAAATTACTCTGCAGGTTTGTTGTCAATGGAAGAATGGTCTAAAAGCACTCCCGGGGATGAAAGCTGGCACTGAGACAGGAGCAGCACTGTCGTACCTTGTGGGACAAACAAGGCTAGGAGAAAGGAGAATTTCCTCTTTCTTTTCACTGTCACTTTAGTAGATTGTCTGTGTCCTAAGGCACAGCAAAATAGAGGCTTAGTTGAAGGGCTAACATTTGGGATAGAAAGAGAAACTAATCTATTAATGTTACTTATTTAGGCATGGCTGTAGCTAAGCATTGCCTCTGCTGTAAAACTGTCACTCATCTCTTGTAGGGAGAATGGGCTAGATCAGACTCACAGCTGACACCAAAGATGTGGTTCGTGTTTTATGGTGCAGAAGTGCCCATGGAGCTGGCTGGATTCCAGCCAGACTGCTCTGAAAACTCTCCCTGGCCTCCCTGTGCATCCTCTGTTGCGTGAGGGGTCAGAGAGACCGTGACTTCTCACCCTTATTGCCCTGTTGGGTTTGCAGCTCCCTGGTGGCTTCTCTGCTATAGTTGGTCTAACAGCATCGTTAGTTCACTCCTCACAGGCATTTGTCCTCTGCACGATCAGTCTTCCCTCTCAAATGGAAGCATATTTACCTCGTCTGGCACACAGCTCTGGAGCTGGGATGTGCTTTCCTAGCCTTGTACAGGTGCTTAAAGCCTTTTCTTTGTATCCCTGTTGCCTGCAGGACAGTTTGTACAGTGCTGCTGAGGACTTTGCCTCGTGGCAAATGTGGTTTGGTGTAATCTTTGTTTGTAAGTTCTCTTTGTTTTAATGCACAGCTAGTAAGTACATTTTTAGAGTGCATGGGCTTGACTGGGACAAAAGATGCTTGCCTGGGTCCTGAAGGGGGGGCAAACCCTGTGTTTGTACCATCCTGCTGGTTTTAAGCACAGACAGACAAACCTCTCTGTGGAATTTGGGAATTGCAGACTGTGAAATCTCATGCTGGAGACAACATTTTAATGCTGGATGGGATACATCTAGCCCTGTGCATCAGTTTCTCAAGTAGAGACGGTATGAAAGATTGGAAACTCGTGAAGGAGTTTCAGGAAAGCTGCTTCCTAAACCCAGCCCTTAGCCTCCCTCCGTGTGCATCTGACTGAGGTCTCAGTGCCCAAAATGCCCCAGGGATCCCCGTGAGGCAGGGATCTACGTGTGCTGTGACTGTGACCTTCCTCCTAAACGTGGCTGATTGCTGAAGCCTTGGATTGTTGCTCAGATGTGCTCTGGCAGTGGCAGCATCCACCAGCTCTCCTTTTGTACAAGACAAAGCACTTTGCAAGGTAAGGAGGTGTTGGGGCATTGGGAGGAGATGGGAAAAGCCAAGCTGATAACAAAGATCAGGATATATGGGATGCTCTTGGAGAGACCTGCTGATCCCACAGGCAAGCAGGACACTTGTTGAGCAGTTGTTGGAGCTGTTTTCTTTTTCCTTTTAAAAATTTGAGTTGAAGATCCTGGCTAATTTCTAGGCCCTTTCTCCTGCAAATCTTAATTTAAAAAGAGAGTAAGTAAGGGGCTTGGGTCTCTGACATGATCCCTTATTCAATTCACTCTCACAGACTTGCTTTGATTCAATCAGAAATACTTAATGAGAACTTACCTGATGGGAGCTCATTCCCTTAAGGCTGGGTTGATGTTTGAGGCTGGCACAGCCACCAAGGAGGTGGGGTCCCTGCGAAGCCAGCGCTAATCCTGTCTGGGATTGGGGATGCTGTCTGTGCCAGGTTGTCATTAGATGTCTGGGCTGCCGTTACTAAGGGAGCTGTGAATTATTCTCACTCCGTAGGATCGCTGGATGAGCCGTGGCTGGTCGCGGGCCGTGTGCTGACTTCAGGGGAGAGCCTGTTTCTCCTTTAAGAAACTGGGATTTAAGTAAGTACCATGAATTTCACCCTCTTTAGTCTTACCTTCCCTCAGCGAGCAAAACCATGCCTCTTTGTGATGAGTATATGTGTTCGGTGCCTGTACTGTAAAGGCTGCAGGCAGGGAGCTGGGCTTTGGACCCTGCTGTGCCACTCTGCCTGGGCACCAACAGCCGGGGCCAGCCTGAGGGAGGTACTGTAGCACTGGCATGGGGTCTGCTGATGCTCCCCTTAAAGCCAGCTGGCTTCTTCAGCTTGCAAAACACCTGCAATCTTACTCTCTTCAGTAGAAGTAATTTGATTCATACCCAAAACAACTTCTATAAACATTTAGGCCAACTTCTCCACCAGTAAGAAGTAGTTTTTTCCTTTAAAATCTGGCACTTGTGTCTTATTTGGAAATCAAAGTGCCCACTAGCTCTCCTGATGTGCTAGGCAGGGTGCCCCAGTAGCTGTTGTATCCAAAGCAAGAACTGAGTGTACTCAGCACGTTTCTCATACCTAAGAAAAATGGTTTGTAGCAGCAAATTTCCTTCTAGAAGAATATGGGCTTCTGCTTGTGACACACTGCAGGCCCCATAGTGGCCTGGCTGCATTGTGCACAGGTGAGAATTATGCTGGGAATAACTAACAAAGCAATAACAATAAGCATTAAATTGTGTGTTAGATATCCAGTAGGAGCTCTGCCTCCCCTACACAGCTGTGTTTTGGGGCCCAATCCTTCAACGTGGTATTTTGTAGGATGAGACTGACTTGTGTCAGGCACAAGGGCTTTGTGGTGCTTGGGTGAGCAAGTTCTTCAATCTGGGTGCAGCTGTGCCCCTTGGCAGCTGTGTTTGCTACCACAATGCTCCATGGGGATCAAAAGGCAGAGGTGTGCTGGGGATAGCCGGAGCTGATGCTGCGGTGTTACAAAGCAGCCATAGGTGATGGGCAGTGCTGCTGAGGAAGGATAAAAGCAACTGCTGCTGCCCCTTGAGCTCACAAAACAGCAATCCCAAATCGAGTTATTATTTTGGGATTCCTGGGCTCAGAGGCTGACAGGACACCGATGGGCTTGTTGGCAGGTTTGTGTCAATGGGCGGACTAGGAAAGGCAGGGGAGCAGGACATTCCCCAGGATTTTGTGCTGTAGCTACAGTGCCTTCCCAAGCTTTCTGCGGGAGTGGAGCGAGTAGTGGTACAGCCACCAAAAGATATTTCACAGACGTGTCTGGCTGGGTGTCTGTTCTGTAAAGACTGGCCTCAATCACTTTCTTTAGTAACTCTATTCCTTTCCAGCTAAACCCCATCCTGGTTTTCCCTTTCGTGACTGCAGCAGGCACTAAGCATTGCACACAGTTGCTATCTAGTGGCCAGAGGAAGGTAGTGGATGCATTTTTCTCTGCTGCTTTTGTGCAAGAGGACTGTGCTACGGAGATACAGGTAGGAATCTGTTACATGTATTCATGATGCATTCATGCAAATTCTCAGGGTTATTGCTATTTTTCAGTGGGTTAGCTGTCCAAAACTTTTTTTGATAGATGGTGCAGTCACTATAGAGGACTAAATTTTTTAAGCTGTAGTCTGTTGCAGTTGTAGAGTGCATAGCTAAGGAACTTCCTAGTAACTAACAAACAGTGTTGGGGGTTTGATGTACTTTAAATCTACTGGCAAGTAGAGCAGGGACAAGCCCCATTACAAAGAAAAAACACTGGTAACATAATATACTCAACATTTTATTATAAAACCCTCTAAAGCGCCACTTTATAGGTCACAGTTACAACAAAGGAAATGCCTTGAGTTAGGAAAACAATGGGGATGCAGAGACATTGTTTAACATTTCTTGTTTGGGGAACGTGTGTTGCTCAGGACTTGCCTATGTTTACCATCCCCTGATGGAGATAGCCCCGTGGGACCACTGAAGCTGACTGGGCTGTGGTGGGGAAAGCAGAGCTGCTCTCATCCATCGCTGTCTCAGTACCACTGTGAAATGTCTGGACAACTCCTGGAGGATGACAGCAGAGTGTGTACGGTAAGAGCATGTTTGACACATATTTAGGGTGTAGAGAGGCTCTCCTGCCAGCTCATCATGGGTGAAAACAAAAGCCTCACGGTGCCCATAGCCTCCCTGTGCTTTGGAGAGGAAAGTCCCCTGGGTCCTGAACCAGAAGTGTTTCAGTGGTTTATTTGCATGAGTTTTTCCTATGTGCAAACCTTGCACAGGGACAAGCCTGACAGCTGGGGCTGATGTACTCCTCCTGAGGCCTGGGATTAGCAATTCTTCAATCTGCACTGTAGCAGAGACTTTCAAATTAAAAAAAAAAAGGGAGGTCACCTTTCTTGCCTCCAGGATACCCTGACCAAGCTCTTTGTTGCACTCTGGCTCCATGGCAGTGGCAAGCAACCCCAGAGCCCCTTGTCAGCACATCCTCACTCACCCCAGTGCCACTGCTAGCTCTGGGTGTCACAGCCCCGCACTCCTCCCTGGCTGTTGGGCCTTTGTGTGAAGAAGGAACACCCCTTCAGAGGTGGTCTCAGGCCCATCAAAGGATTTCAAGGGTTAGGAAGGTACAACATTTTGCCTGTCTGTCTTTACCCTGGCTCTGGGTCCTGCTCATCGGTGTAGCTGCAGGAGCCCAGGAACAACCCAGCCAGGGTACCAGTGCTGCTTTAGCTTTGCACAGCTGGAAAACAGCTGCAGCCCTGGCACAGCCAACCCAGCAACTGAGCCTGGGCTCCAGGGCTGAAGGACCATCAGAGGAGACAGGCTGAGGAGCTTCCAGGCCATCAGACATGACAGCAGGGTACAGGGAGGAGAGGGTGCATGGATTTCTGAAACTCCCCTTACCCCCCTTCAAATTTCAATGTCTTTTAAATTTAGCGGTCCCAAATGTCCAACATCTTTCATTGGAAAGCTTGGCTAGGGGAGAGGCAGGTGGGCTCTGTGGGCCACACTGCCAGGGCCCAAAGGCTATATTAAGTTTAATAATTTGAAAATAAGGGTGATGGCACCAAGATGGCCAGCAGCTCACCAGAGATGTGGCAGTGCACCCTTGCCTGCCAGGCCTGGAGGAGAGCAGATCAGCCCTGCCTCTGTGGAGGGGCCCCTTTTGCAGAGGGATGTCTTCAGCAGATTGTACAGCTGCAGCTCTGTGAGGACCAGAGAGCATCAGCAAAGTGGTGCTCACAGCTGGGGCAGGAGCACAGGGACAGCTTTACCTCCCCTCCCCTGGGAAAGGGCAAGCCCTGAAGGATACACTGGGATCCAGCTTCCCCATCCAACAGCTGAGCAGGCCTGGGCCTTCAGTAAATTATTAACAAACCTTCAACTATGATGATTTTTTTTTTTTTTCAGAATGAAGTCCTCAGGTGAAGTAGACAAAGATCTTCAAGAAAGTTAACTGAATCTGCCCAGAGCTCTTGGTGACATCAGTCTGTAACACAGCTTATAGCACAAGAAGGTGAGCAGGGATCTTCCTCAATATTCTGGCAAATCTGCAGCAGCCTGGTAGAAGTAAGCACATGCTGGGATGCATCAGGACACTGAATTAAAAAATCCCCTGGACAGGCTGCTGTGCGCTTCTCATTTGTGTCTCAAGCACTGCTCAGGCATGGTTATTGCCCTTGACTGAAGGCTGGATGAAATGCAGCTGAGCGATGACTGGCAGCAAGACAGGTGAGACTTCAGTTGACTGCAATTTGCCACTACAGGTTGAAAACCACTGGGGTATAAAGAATAACAGAGGCCCCTTCTGAACCCACTACTGTCACTAATATAGAAACCTTAATAACTCATTGATAAACCTTCAGAGTAGAAATACACAAAACACCCCTATGTACAGTAACATTCTTGTTTACATCAACTGGGTTAGGAATCTGATGCAAGGATTGCCACTGGTTGTTATTGTTTTAGCTATGTGATTGGGACTTGTCTGGAAAGAGCAAGATCATTTGGGATAACTCGCATCAGCAGCCGTTGACTCCATTGCTGCATCTGAGCAGTTGGCGTGACATGGAGGAGGCACTTGGTGTGTGGTTGTGTTGCACACCCAACCTCCACCTACAAGTGATTGAATCCCCTTGGCCATGCATGGGCAATTCCAGTCTTTAGTCCATCTCTGAAAAACACGGTTCTAACTAGCTCCCTTCTTCTCCCATTCCTGCCAAGGAATAAAGGCAAATTAGTCAAAAGGCAAATGTGCCAAGCCATAGTAGCCGTAATGTGCACAGGATCAACCCGATCATCTGGTACCCAAGGTTTTTGGCTGTTATAAGCAATACACACATTTATTCATTTAAATTGCAGCCAGGGCAAGCCCAGGTGAAAAGACCAGAGGAAAACCAGGCTGGCCTGCTCCAAGTAGTGCTCAGTCAAGGGTACTTCCCAGACATAAGACCCCCCACAACCCTGTCCCACTACAGCCAGTCTGCTCCACTGCCAGAAGGGAAAAGCAGTGGCTGTCCCAGATGGATTTTTCACACATTACCTTAGCTTTCTGTAGGACTGTTCCCTTCCCCGTCACCATGACAGATAAAGGCCGGTTTTTTAAAGCCGTTGCTGAGTTGACTGGTGAGTTCTCTGCACTGTTTGCTGGACTGGAACTTTTTACCTGAATCTGCAATAAAAATAATAGAAATGGTGATGACTTCAAGACTACCAAGAGAGTGCTGCCATTCCCCACCATCTCCTAGTCACAGTCACATCCCACTTGCACTGAGGCACATTTTTTCAGAGACACACCAATTTCAAAATACCACCAGCATGTGTGTGTGGTGTGTTTGGGTGTTGAGGATACAAGCAGAGGTACTGAGCAGGGCTCAGGCGGTGATCATCTCCATTTCATGGGAACCAAGTTCCCAAGAAGGAATTTAGATGCCTGAATTTCCCCCCCCAAAACATCCCTTTGCTCAGCTGAGTGCAGAAGGAGCTGGGTCCAGACCTCCCTGGCCCCAGAGGGTGTTGCTCAAGGTCCCATAGGGAAATACAGTCCCTCTCCTGAGCCCCAGCCCCCTTTCACCTCCCCATCACTGCTGTTATATCATTATATTATTATTATTTTATGTATATTATAGATAATTATTATATTTATTATGTTAAATATAATCTATACATTTGTATAAGATTACATATTATAATAATATAATTATTATTATATTATAATAATTATAATTATTAAATATTATTATATTATTAAGCAGGCTGAAATAGCACAACTGCCCAGCTGCCAGAAAGCTACTGTGCATCCCAGGGGTGCCCCCCCCCCCCCCCC
>NW_010972620.1:4365724-4435500 GCF_000737465.1 Haliaeetus leucocephalus | reverse complement strand
CCGGCGCTGCCAGGGGGGCCCCCCCCCCCCCCCCCCCATACCCGGGGAGCTGCGTTCTCCAGGTGCGTGGTGTCCACCGCGGTGCCCAGCGTCACGGGGCCAGACTCTGCTTTCTTCAGGTTCTCCTTCACCTCCACTAGGTTCAGCTCCAGGTCCACTCTCCAGCTCTCCTTCCTTTTGCATTCTTCTTCCACCTCCTTCAGCCTCTGCTCCAGGCTCTTGTCTGTGAAGGGAGAGGTAACTTGGTGCCAGCTGGGAACTTGGGGAGCTCGTGAGGGGAGCAGGGACTGGGGCACATCCTGTACATTTTCCTTATATTTTGCCTCAAGAGGGACTGTGACAGAGCAAGCTCTTGCTCTACTGCAATTTGGGCTACCCGGTTCGGCTCAAAGCACCAGGGCTCCCCCCTGCCCCTTCTGGTCCCAGGTGGCCCAGGATCATTGCCCCCTCCTTCCCCGTGGTCCCACCTTGGCTCATTTCCACACATCACCCCTCGCCCTGCTCTACCTGTGCTGCTCCCCAGCATTTCCTTCAGCTCCCGCCTCTCCTTGCGCAGCTGGGTGAGTTGAGCCCGGATTTCATCCTTCTCCTTCTCCAGCCGCTCCTTCTCCTCTGTAAACCGCTTCACCTCTGCCTCCGTCCGGTTCTTGCCCAGCTTGGTTTCTACTGCTGCTGCTGGAAACACAACCCACCAAACCAAGCTCAGCCAGGGGAAAAACCAGGAGGGAAAACCTCTTCAGGCGCTTGGAAACAAAACGAATGAGGGTCTGGAAAGTCACCAACCAGCCCGTCAGGCCCTGTAAAGCTACTGTATAGCAGCAGCAAGCTGAACCACAGGGCAAAGCTCACCCACCCGCAGAGCACCAGCTGCCTCCAAGCCCCAGCTGCTGCAGGGACCCACTGGCCGCTCACCCGGCAGTGGCATCTTGGGCCTGTATGCGGGCACCAGCTGGGGACTGCCCGCCGTCACCGGGCCCACCGGCAGCTCCGGGGCCGGCTGGGGGAAGGCGATGTTCTGCTGCTGCGTCTGGATTTTGACAGCGGGCATCCGTGGCAGCGCCTCGTCGGGTTCTGGCTTCTCTGGGTGTTTCTGTGGGGGGGAAATGAAGTGGGATGATGTGGTGTGGGGGGAACTGATTAAGCCTGGCCCCACACCACAGTTCAGGACAGTACCTGCTCCAAGGTCTCCATCGCCTTACTACAGGGCTCGGCTTCCTTAGCCACGAGGGCTGTCTCGGCTGCGCTCTCCGCTGCAGCCTTGTTGGCAGCCCTTTCTAAAGGCGGTGAGCTGAGGGGTGAAGGCTGGCATGACTTCTTGCCAGCACAGTGTAGGAAGGACTTCACTGGGGTGAGATCCAGGTACACTCTGTCTTGGTCCCCCTCCAATTTGTTCTCACTCTTGGGTACTTCCTCCTGCAAAAAGAGAACGTTCTGCTGAAAAGGGACCATCTGCTGCAGCCAGAAGTACAGGAAACATCTCACTGCAGAGCAGCATCAACTCAGCAATCTTCCATAAACCTTAGAGGAACTAAAACCCCATTCCCTAAGTCACTCCATACAGGTCTTTTTGGTGTACTGAAGGAAGGGCTCTCCTTCAATAGGTCTTTCCCATGGTAGCAGCAGCCCCACACAAGGATCTCACACTGTTGTACATCCAGCAATCCCTGCCAGATTCTTTGCCTTTCCCAGGATAACAGTCCCATCCCCAGCACGGCCCATCTTTCTTGTCCTTACACGCAGGACTTGCTCTCACAGGCATCAAAACGAATTTTGATAGATTAGGCTCCAAACAACCTGCTACCTATCACCAAATAATGCATGCTGTTTACTAATGGAAACCGTGAGATTTTATCCCAGCTGCCTGAGGATCCCTACAGCACCCTACTGGAAACCTCTCCTCCATTCCTTAGCGACTCTCATCTCCAGCACTCACTTCTGCTCCATTGCAAAAGCCTGGATTGCCCCAGGGGCTGGGAATCCCCTTCACGGCTGTTGGAAAAACCTTCCCCCATCACTGCTGGAGACTCCCTCTGGCCAGATGTTTTTGGAAAAACCTCCCCCATCACTGCTGGAGACTCCCCCTGGCCAGATGTTTTTGGAAAAACCTCCCCCATCACTGCTGGAGACTCCCCCTGGCCAAATGTTTGCCGGCGGTCTCCACAAGAGCTCTCTGCAGCGAGGCAGCTGCCTGCAACACTGGGCGTCTTACCACAGGCAGGTCTGGCAGATCCACGTCATCGTACAGCTCCTCCTGCTGCACCCTGCCCTTTGGCAGGTTGTCGATGTAGGCGTTGGGCTCAGAGTACTTCCTCTGCATTAAGCTGTGAACAGGCAGCAGGACAGCCCATCAATCAGGAGGGATCGGTCTCGCTGCGCAGCCGTGCCATGCTGCATTTTGGGGCATTGGAGCATAGCAGTCCTGGGGTCTGGGCAGGGCCACACGGCCAGACGCAGGAGACAAGAAGGTAGAGCCGTGCAGCGATGTGATCGCTGCTGCCGCTGCCCGTTAAGCAGCTCCCACCAGAGTGGGGCTACATTTCCCCTTAGCTCTGTCCTTTCTCGCCCAGCCATCAGGCACAGCACCGCAGCAGCACAACCGCCCTGCCCCGCTGGCACGGTGAACCGCGTGGCTGGGTGCCCACCGCCCTGCACCCCCCCAGCCAAGCCCACCCCACCAACCTGCCTTTGCAAAAGCCACCTGGGCGCATGTCCCTAGCCCCATGGCAAGCTGCAGCTCAGGTTAGATGGCATCATGGTGAGACAATGACAAGTTCTCTGCTGCCCCGCACCAAGCTTCCAAAGAAAGCGACTGAGCTGCAGGTGTGAATTTACCCCCTATTCCCATGGCAGCCAACCTCCTGCAAGCAGAGGGACCCCCGCTCCAGCTTGCTTCCCTTCTACCAGCCTTGCGTAGTCCCACCCGTTACCGCTGACGTACAAGAAGGAGTTCTTCGCCGCGCTCACAATGCAGGAAACCCTGTCAGCATCCACGTAATCGTAGGTAAATTCCTCCGGGTCTGTTTTTGAACCTGACTCCGACAAGAGGAGACCCAGCCAGTGGCCCATTTCCTCCGAGGACTTTGCCTACAAGGTGACCAGACAGATAGGACAGGTTGCAACAGCAGTTTCTCTGCACTCCCAAGGCTCTTGCTGACTTCGCCTTGGGTTGGGAAGTATGCTGGCAGTCCTCTGGGCTCACAAGGGGAAAGATGAACTGCTGGGTATTTGTATTAAACGCAAGGCTGCATTAAAGAAGAAAGCAGTACCGCTCCGCTTTGCAAATTTGGCAGATACATGAATGCAGCTCTTTGCTTAAGTCCTTCCTAAAATTTCTAGTCAGTGTCCATTTTCCTTTCAATGGTGATCAACTCAGCTGACTACGAAGAGTAAGAGAAGTCTCTGGGGCTGGAGATGCTGGCCAGGAACCGGCTTTGGAGAGGAAAGCATGAGGGTTTTATTTTGCACCAGCAGAGCGCAGCAATAGGATTGCCAAACGCAGATGTGCAAGGAGACCCAAGCACAGCAGGGAGCCTGCGAGTTCCTTATGCTAGAGCCCAAACCCCTTCCAGGGCTGTTTGCACAGGGGAGAGGGGAAGGGAAGTCTTTAAAGTGGGATCAGAGATCATCAAATAGCCCCTCACTTTAACATGGTCAGTACCAAATTCCCAGCTGCAGTGAACAATCTGACATTTTGCAAAATGAAGAGTTAAATATGGTGCCTTGAAGTCAGCTCTAGCAAATAGGCACATGCACTTCACAGTAGTGGGGGATTTCTACCTGAAGCAAAAAGAAGTGGGCTGATGCAGCCATCTTTTGCTTTGATTTAAGGAGTTAGAGCAGTAAGCACAAAGTAAAATTCAGGGCACGTGGATCCCAAACGGGAAAGTATATTTTAAACTTTCAATCTGTTTTATTTAGCAGAGACTTCAGTCCCTGGGAAGCCCGCCAGCCAGCCTGTACGTCGAGTCTGACATCTCAACAAAATACAGATTCTTCCTTTCACAAAATGTAAATTTTACCAGCATCTCTTCTTCACATCTGTAATTAGGCACAATTTCTTAGACACAGACATACCCTGAATCAGAAGCTAAACAAAAACACCTTCAAACTTCATGGCAGGCCCTCAAAGTCAGTTGTTTAGCTATAAATACTCCACACACTGGAAAAATACAGGAAATTGCTCACATTGTCCACCTCCTACTGTAATCATGCTGTCGTCAGAGAGAACTAAGATTAGAGATAAACAGTTCTGGATGCAGGCAAAGGAAAGTAACAGATGGACATGAATTCACTTGCGCTTTCAGGGGCAGATCTGTGATCAGTTTACTTGGGATGCATGACCCGTGGCTTTGGGACTCTGTTTTCAGAAGACAAAGTTCTCTGTTCCTCCTAACCCCAGACTTAAATCCCTAAAGTGGCATTCCTCTCATCTAACATTAGCCCTCTGAAATGCATCCTGTATAACTTAATCATCCAAGGTTATCCTATAGTCAGTCAGTGGAGAGAGATGGGCACCTCCAGAGGACCCTTCATCCCATCCTAAGATGAGTGCCTAAGATGAAGGCTGAATGGTCCTCTGGAGGCACCAGCATCAGACACAGCCTGGATTACCAGCGAGGTGGAACACCTTCTAGGTGACCACAGGCAGATGAACCAAAGTCCCACACTTCAGGTTCTGTTTTGCTGGACTGAGGGTTCCTCTGGAGGACCTCAATGGCATTTAGGCCTCCTAAGACACCCAAGCTGATGACTTAAAGCAGAGCTTTCTTGGAGATATGCACCCTACCTCCAGAATGACCCGTTCTTCTCCGTTGTGCAGGATGCGGAAGGAGTAGAGATGATCAGGGCTTGGTTCTGGGATAATTTCACAACCTGCCAAACTCAGGGGCTGCTGAGCCAGTTTGCTTCGGTTCTTGTCCTGGTAGAAATGGAGGTGACCGTCTTTTATCTGACACCAACGGGACTTCCACTGGCTGTTCACTAGCACATTCAGGTAACCTGCAAGCAAGAACAGGTTACTTAAGCACATTTTCCACCCCAGGGGGAGAGGGAATCCAAACTTATTTATGTGCATGGCGATGTCTGATGGGTAAGTTCCGAGATCACCACACAACACAAAGCCACAGACAATGACAAAGAGCAAGAGCACAACGACAAGCTGTCCTATCCATGTGAAACAGGGTGAAAAGGGTAAAAATCTGTTCAAAATGAGATCCTTGAAATTCAGGTTAGGTCTAGAGCAGCAAGCTGGCTGCAGACGGTTGGACAAAGTTGATCCCAGATGGTGAATACCAGCTGACCCACACAAGTCTCTCCCTGCTGACTCCCACACCCTGGGCTGGCACCCAGGACGACCAGCACAGATGTCCTCTGCGTGCATGTCTGGTATTGCCTGCCCTTCCTCTTGTGTCGCCCTGCGAGCTATTGCCCACCCTTGTAAGCCACACAGTCACCTTAACGTGTTGGAGGCACCACAATCTGCATGGATTCACTGGCATGGGCCAAGCAGGCTGTGGCCTCTCTGCCTCCCCCAGCAGGACAGCCTGGCACATGTGCATTCGAGGAGGGTGATGCCTGGGGCTCATCCTGCCCTGCACGCCGAGATCCAGCCCCGAGAAAAGTCCCTGCAGAGGGGCTCATGCTGCCACTTACTTGAAGTCTCCAGGGATCTCTCTGGGCTATCCAGGGAGCTAGATTTTTTCCTCCCGAGGTTCATCAGGTTGCTCAGTTTCAGGCCAGTTGTGCCCTTCTTCTTAACTATCAGAAAAGAAAGAGACATACACATGGCTTTCCCAGCTCACAGCCGTACACGGTCTGCTGTCCCAGCTGGGTGTCCTGCCCCAAAGCTGCCTGCGCTGCCATCCTGCACCCAACAGCACTGCGGCACACGCATCCCTTGCAGAGGGCAAACCTGGGACTCAGGGACAGGCTGTAATAGTCCACAGCCCAGGGAGATGATGAGCGAGATGGCGCCAGTAATCTCAGTTAAGTAATTTGCTGAAGATACTTAATCTATATTGCTTTAAACTTGGGTTAGTTCTGACCAAACACCAGCCTCAGCAGGAGCTGTGGGAAGACTGTTTGCACAGGTCTTGCAGGTGCCAACGTCCCTTCACTTTCTTACACTACAAAGAATTGAATTAAAAACCCTTACCTATAAATATTTACTGCATTCAAGTCTTTTCCTTTCTAAAAGAGGGACTCAAGGTGGGGAGGGGGAAAGCTTATGCCCAAAGAGCCTCTTTGCTACTGAGTATATCAGTCAGTGTGTGAATATGGCTGTGTAATCATCAGATAATCCTGGTAAGAAATCAAGTTGGATTTTTCTAGTCCAGATTTTCCTTCCTGCTATCATAACAAAATGATGAAGTCCTAGTGTAGAGGGACTCAGCAGCTGAGCTCCATCTGTTGGGTGACACCAGTGGGTCCTCAGCATGGATTTCTCTTTCTCTGTCTCCGTTACATAGATGGGTCCAACCACCCTTCTAAAGAAGATCTCCTCTTCTAATGTACTTACCTGCCCCATCTTATAGGTGGGGAATGCAGCTTAAAGCCCAGAGTCAGATGCCCTAGTGTGAAGGTGTAACTCTGCCATTGGAGACAGCTCAGCATTTCACACAAGCACTCCAAGTTTCTCTGCAGACATCTCTGAGAAAAGTCACTTAGGCTGCATTTATGCCATCTCAAACTGTCCCAAAGTGACTTGCCCAGAGTCACGCAGGATCTCTGTGGTAGGGCAGGTATCACACCCAGGTTTCTCAAGCCCTATCCTAACTCTGTAACTGCTGAGAAATCCCAACGTCCACCTGTCACTTCATTATAGGAAAAAGCACCGAAATCAAATTCACAGGCAGTGAATTCACACACAGCTTTCACCCTGCATCAGGCCAGTTTGAGGTGGCAGGAGAAGCTACAGAAACCCTCGCCACGAGCAGCGTCAACGGCCCAGTTTCCCTGTTGTTCCCAGGGCGAGGTTTTACCATCTTTCGTCTCGGCTGTCTCTGGGTGGCCGTCTGTGCTGCTCCCGCTCTCGGAGGCTGCAGAGTACCTCTCAGATACCTCCACCTGCAAACAGGCACCAGACACAAGCTCTGCAGATGCACGTGACCCGTTCCTCCAGCCAGCACCCGCCACAAGTGCTTTTTTTCCCCCCTTCCTAAATGACGAGGTTCCACCCACTCCGCAGCAGATGCTTTCATGCAGACATCCCCCCCGCTGCCTGCTCACGCTGTGCCTTCCCCATCGTCTCTGAGCCTGGCGTGGGCAGATCCAGCACATGAACCGCCCCGGCTGGGCTCACCTCCGAGGTGACACGGTGGCACCACTGGTGCCACCCTACGGCCTCCTGCCCTGCAGCCTGGCTGGTGGGGTCATTTGCCAGTCCCCAGAGGAGGGCATGGGCACAGGAACTGGCCAGGTGCCCAAAAAGGTCCATTTTTGGTATCCACCGGAGACTTGGGAAGGTTTCTTTCTTCTCCCACGGTTTTGGAACAAGCTGCGCCCAGGGGAGTGCCACCTAAGCCTGGACTAGAGGCTGGCCCAAGCCCTGGCATCCAAGGGTCTATGTCCCTTTCAAAGCTCTTGGTGAGCACAACTGTCCCATGGGATGAGATAGTGGCTGCTGCCCTCTATGGAGGGGAGCCCAACGCTGAGTCAGCTTTGGGGGGAAGATGGGGCAACAAAATTAAGATTGCAAAGGAAAATTAGGATTTTTCCAATAATGCTCCTTTTTCAGCAGAACGGGGTCTGGTTACACTCCTACCAGTCTTTGCTCAGATAAAATTACTGCATCTACAACTATCATTTATTAAAGAAACAGGGTGGAAAAGCCTAAGTGCTAGTTCTCTCTGTAGAGACAAAATGTACCTTTGGGTAACTGAGACGCTGCGAATCTGGGATGTACTGGTTGCCTTCACTGCCTCCTTCGCACAGCACGCCGCTGGTCTCCTGGATTACCTGTGCAGAAGGGGAAGCCGCAGTCTGTGAGACAGCTGTAGTAATGGCATCAGTACTTCTTCCCCACCCAGGACAGGCAAAAAACCGCAGCAGCCTGGGAGAGCCGCGGTTTAGGCTCCCCGCGACCCCGGGGACTTTCCTGGTGTTGCAGCAGGCAGCCAGCAGAAACTGCCGGATCCGAGTCAGCCGGGGAGAGGCTGCCAGCAAAGGCAGCCCCGGCGCCTTGCAGCCCCGCTGCCGGGCTCCGCGAAGGCTCCCTTCTTCTGCTGCCGTCTCAGGGAAAGGGCCGTATCTCCCTGTCCTCAGCCAATTCATGTTGGGCACCCACCCCAGACGTCCCTCCTGCCGCAGCAGCGGGGCTGGGAGGTCCCTCCACGGCCTCCCGCGTGCAGAAGGCGTCGGGGAGCTGCGGGAAGGAGCTATCCTGGGACACGAAAATAAAGCGGCGTATTTGTATACTGGCTTGCAGTGAGGAAGGGAGCCAGAGCACACAAGGACAGGACTGAGATAAGATACGGTCTCCCAGCAGAGGCAGGGTAGAAGCACGGGAGCACCAGCAGGGCAAGCCCCGAAGGCGCCACTGACCCTGAGCCACTGCTCCGCCTGGTCTTTACTCTGCAGCCCCAGCACGATGACATCGGCGTTCGTGGGGATGATCTTCAGCTTGTGCTCTTTCTTCCTCACTTGCTTCTCCTTGTGAATGACCGTGCAGCCCAGCAAATTCACGTCGAGCTGAGGGCTGTGGTCTTTGGAGCTCTTGTAGCACTGGGGAAGGAAGATGGGAGGGCAGGTAAGAGGCTGAGGAGCAGCCTTCCCTCTCGCTTGCTGGTGCGAACTCATCCCTAGAAGTGGCTCAGTGCAACCACATGCATTAAGCGGGCTGAACACAAGAAGGTGCTATAGGTACTACAAGGCTGCAATGTCTACACAGACTACGCACAGGACATCTCTATATGTCTAGAGATACATGCACGTCTACATACATGCGTATATAGTCTGAAATACCTCTCACGGGTAGTGCTAGAGGGTCAAGTATGTGGTTAGCCGGTGGGATAAGCATCCCTTCTGCTTAACCACCTCAAAAAGTTTCCCCAAAAAGCATGTCTAGGCATTTTGGGAGTTTGGGATTTTGGCCACAAATGTGCCCTTGTGCCCCCCTCAGCAGCCCCATGCCCACATGCCTTCTGAAAATGGAATGAAATTCCCAAATCTCTGGGACATGGTTTTTGAAGCATTGCTTCTAGAGGTACTTTGGTTTTGCCAGCTAGTCACATGGCCTGAGGTGCCACTTCCCTCCCCAGCTCATGAAAATAGGTCGTTTTAGGCAGAGAGTGGATGATCTACCCACCAGCAACCTGGTGTCCTTGATAACACACAGCTGTTTTGCCCACTGTCCCAGCCACTTCTTTCTCCACAGGAACGCACAGATGCGGGCATCCTTCATCAGCTCAATGGTGGCCTCTGTGGATGGCCACTGATGGGTTGCTGACTTGCCTTTGCTGCTCTCTTCTTCATCGTAAGATTCATAGGAGCTACTAACGGCTTCACCATCTTCTATAACAAAAGCAAAGCTCTATCATTAAATAAATTTCTAGGACAACTCTGAGCCTATTGCTTGCCTTAGCCATGCTCACGCATGCAAAAGCTTCTGTGAGGGATGTGTCTTTTGAGGCTCTGCTACAAGGAGGATAATCAATAGGAAAATAACCCTCATAGATCCTTTTTTCTTCCTAGCCCAATATTAATCTCATTGCAATGTTTTGTGCCTAATAGTCTCAGTTAGCAAACACTCAAAAGACACTTCTCAGTTGACCACAAATTTGAAAACATTCCATTAGGCATTTTCTGATGTATGCTGCTTTTTTTCCCCCAAAAAAGATGCTTTTTCTACTTTCCACTTCAAACCAAACACTCACAATTTTTAAGGCAACAGCAAGCTACAATCAACCCTTGCCCTCTGAATGTCAGAAATAAAAACGGCATTTGCAAGGCCATGCAGCAAGCAATGATCTACTATATTGATGATAGCATTCCACTTCCCCTCCCTGGGCTAACAGGTCTCTCTCTCTACTCGGCATCTAAGGGACAGCAAGGGGCTTTGAAGCAATACACTGTTGCAGCAGCAAAAATTAGTCATAACTGGAAGCTTAACTGTAAATCACAGTAATCACATTTTTCATGTTCATTCTTAAATGGATTGCTGTGTTATTAGGATGAGTTGGGATTTTCAACACCCCACTCTAACGTATTGTAGGTTGTTGGAGTTTTCAGCTGACAGGAGCAGCTGGTCATTGGTACCAGACTTGTCAGAAACAATGAAAATGTTCCCACTGGCTGCAGGGGAATTTGCAATGCTCTGCTGGTGCTTACAGGACAGCTCTTCTTCACAAGGTAAGCTCACAGAGCAAGACGGTAAGATTTGGGCAGTATCTGTGTAGGGTTTTGCATTCTTGTCCTACTAAACAGCACAGAGAAATATCGTTACGTTTCTCTCACCAGAATTTAATCTAATTTTGATTCTCATCTGTCCTGGTTTCAGCTAGGATAGAGTTAATTTTCTTCCCAGTAGCTGGTATAGTGCTGTGGTTTGGATTTAGGATGAGAATAATGTTGATAACACACTGATGTTTTAGTTGTTGCTAAGCAGTGGTCAAGGACTCTTCAGCTTCTCATACTGCCCTGCCAGCAAGAAGGCTGGAGGGGCACAAGAAGCTGGGAGGGGACACAGCCAGGGCAGCTGACCCAAACTGGCCAAAGGGGTATTCTATACCATGTGATGTCATGCTCAGTATATAAACTAAGGCAAAAGCTGGCCAGGGCCCGCTGCTTGGGAACCGGCTGCGCATCGGTCGGCCAGCGGTGAGCAATCACATTGTGCATCACTTGTTTTGTATATTCCAATTCTTTTATTGTTATTCTTTTTTCCCTTCCTCTTCTGTCCTATTAAACTGTCTTTATCTCAATCCACAAATTTTACTTTTTTTCCCCCTGATTCTCTCCCCCATCCCACAGCAGGCGGGGAGGAGCAGGGGGAAGCAAACTGCTCTGTGGTGTTTAGCTGCCTGCCGGGTTAAACCACATCATCAAATCTTGATATCCACATAAAAGTAACATTATCAGATTGGTGCAAAATAAAAAGAGGAAAAGCAGCCAGAAAAGAGGAAAAAAAAGCATTAGGAGCTTCACTGAAGAGCATTTCTTAAGTTGGGTTTATTTGTATTTAAAATAAAGGAACTGAGATGCAGTAACAAGCTACAGCCTCACTCCCAGTGAAATCTCACTCTAACATCCCTCAAGTGATCAAAGCTGTGCCAATTAAACAAACTCATTAAAAAGCAAATACTCCCTTTCGAAGTCTCTGAACAGTGCTGACAGCACACTACTGGCTCACCATCTCCATACCCCCAACGTATTGGGCTGTCCATCTTTTATGGGAAAACGTTACACCCCTATGCATTATCATTACACAGACCTTTTCCACAGGCACCCTGAGCAGATATTCAGATGGAATAAAAATGTTGAGGTTTCTCATCCCTAGAAATACCAAGAAGCTAGGTACCCTTCCTTATGCAGCAGCAAGGATGCCTAAGTGAACCTCATCTTTTAAATCCCCCTCCTTACCAACACAGGGCTACTGCTAACTGCCCCTCTGGCCCCCTTTGGGTGTCCCTCACCTAGGCATTAGGTCTCAGGATGCCACCTTTCTCCTGGGGGAGTAACACTTTTCTTCCATGCTCTCAGTGGGAGCCCTAGCTGCTCTTTTGTGCATCAGACACAACAAGTGCCTCATGAGATGAGCTCTTCTCCACCTGACGAGCTGCAGCCATTGCTGGTCCAGTGACACTGCTACGGCCTCATGATGGAAGGGCATTTCCCAGGCTGTGCAGTTGGCAAACTGGGACAAACCTTGCTTGGGTGGCTCGTGACAACACTCAATCCCAAGTCATACAGCTCAGGTACTCCAGTACAAGGTCTCCATTTCCACCTACTGGCAGTTTCAACCAAGACCACAGTTTTATCCTCTCATTGCCGTGACATCAGTGGCAGCCACGTTCTTGGATGTCTTTAATCCACCTCTGCTTCCCTGTTTGTCTTCCCACAACCTCCCAGGGAGCTAAATCCATACCATGATGCGGGAAGCCCCAACCGCCTTGTACGACAGAGCTGCCTCTGCCTGAGCGGAGCAGCTTCAACATTCACTGAACGGCTACTTGTCAATACAGCCAGCGTTACCACATATCAGCTCCACATCAGTGACCAGAACCAGGGGAATAAAGGCTAGGGAAGTTCTCTTCATTGTCATCTTGAGCGCGGGGAAAAGCACAAAAAAAATGCCGCCTTGCATACATCCAGCACAGGCAGAGAGAGGGGAGAGGTACGTAATGGGCAATGCCAGGGGGAGGCACCTGATCATCTTTGCTAAAACCGAGTTGTTGTTTTGTTTTTAAAAAAAGGCACTTCAGGTTTGGAAAGCATGCCATACCCATCGTTATTGTGGCATAAATAACGCCCTCAGTAACCTGCAACCCTGGCCTGGGTCCAGCCGCAGCAAGCCTACCAAAAAGACCTGCACAGTCAAAAGGAAAGAGAAAGGGAGACAAAGAGAGAAAGCCACAGATAAGCAAATGTGGAGAACAAGGGCGTCAGTCCAGCTCAGCCCCGCGCTCCCCCCTCGGCTGGCAAGGCTGCCCCGTCCCTGCTGCCAAAGGAGGAGCATGCCATACAGTGAGACTTCAAACAGGGGCAACGTTTTCAACCCATCCCCTCAAACAAGGCAATTCCCTTTAAAACAGAATCATCGTCATCATAATTAAAATCAGCCAGGGCAGATGAGCTGTTTCAGCCAGAATAATTATTGCTCAGTTGGCAGTCATGTTGCCCCTTGTGTTTTCACTCTTTCTTATCGCACCCTTCAATTATGCAAATGCAGATGAGGATGAGGATGATAACGGTTTAACACATTTCAGCCCAGGAGGAAAGGGAAGCAGCAGCATTTGCTAGAGCTGTAAAATGAAAGGCAGAGGCATCCCCACCAGAGGGACGGGAATCCTGCTGATGAAAGAGGGACCCCAGAGACCCCATGGTCTCGCCCGCCTGCTTCATTTTAATTAATTCACCCATGGTTTGTTACAGTGCCTCGCAGTCCCACCTCTGACGCTGCACAAATCCTCTATCTCCTCAGCCCATCTGGAGGCTTGCTTTGATGTCCTTTCTTGGCAGTACACCCACTAATTTTAGTGGTGTTCCTATTTTTGTTTGATTTCACTACACCCATTTGTTTGGAGACACATGGGTGTCTTCCAAGGCTCGTGCTGCAATTCTGCCATAAACACCATCAGCAGCTCCCTGGAACGCCGGCCCCTTCCCTACCCAGCTTGTGGGGAGAGGGGGGTGAGCACAGAGAGTTTGGGGGGTTCCTGGGGTCAGGCTTTAGCATCTTTAGCCAGGGCAAACCTATGCACGTCCAGACTGCCCTTTAGCAACAGCAGTCACACCAAGGTCTCGAGACAGTTACTAGCAATGAGCATCACTCCACGTAGGACAGGTACAGGGTACTATTGCCATCTGATCAGGCGAGGGAGGGGAAAAAAGGGATAGGGACCCCCAGTTTTGTACTTGTTGAACCAACAGGCAGGACTGAGACCTGCAGGTTTGTCCACGTGCCGTGGGATTTGAAGCCTGATCTCAAGGCAAACTGGGGCACCAGCAGCTTCCCAGCATCTTCCCAGCATCACTGCCAGACGTCCCCTCTGCACAGCACACCTCGCTTCACCCTCTCCTGAGCCCCTGCAGCCGCCTCCTGCCACATACCTGCTGCTCCACATCTCTCCCTCCTCCTCGCTCACCCCAAGGCACCACCTCCAACACGAGGTTGCCAAAAAGCACAGACATTCCCGGTGACACGGTGCTGCCTTCCTTCTCACGCAAACCACCGTAAAAGCCATCGGCGTTATAGCACGCCAGGTGGTTTGTGTAGAAGAAGGGACCTGCTGGGGCCTGCAGAGGGGACCCCTGGTTGAGCAGTCACAGGAGGCAACGGCACCGCACAGCTCGGCGGCGAGGGACTGCCTGGACTTGCACGTCCCATCTCTGCTCGCTTCACAGCCTCCTATCTCCACTTACAGCTGCGATACTGCTCAGTAAAACACCGAGCCTGCTAGTCAAACAGCTATTCCTAGCAGCCACAGACTGCCCCACCGGCACCCAGAACTACCTCGTTTTGACAGTGCTCCAATCATACCAGGGTTTTTTCTCGCTTTTTTGCAAGGCTCTGATGTCTCGTTTCCTTAGGCATCTGACTGGCCTGGATTTCAGTGGATGGTGGGTGTATCTGCATCTTTGAGCAGCAGGTTACCAAGGAAAAGAAGAGGTTTAAGCAGGGTGTGTGCTTATCGCTCCTGCCAGCCAAGGCTCCGAATACAACGTGAGTTTATGGAGCTGCCTGGATAACATAACCTGGGTTTCCCAGCACACGGATCCGTGGCCTTACTCCAGCTAATCCGGTGTATGCCTTTACGTGCCATGGCTCTTAGCATGTTATCCACTTTCCCAGTGTGCAGCAGGGGAAAAAAAAGTTCATTTATTATCTTGCAGTGCAGGCAACTGGAAATCCTCTGTGGGGAGGAGGCTGCAGGGACCTGTGCTGCCCCAGCTGCAGGAGGGCTTCACCCCCCTGCACCTCGCACATCGCAGCCCTGACCTCAGCCAAACAGCCCAGAGCGTTTTGGCAAAACCAAGCTGGCACCTAACTACACGTGGCAGAGCTAGGGAGACCTCTCCTCCACATGTTTCGCCCCAGCCGCGATGAGCCTGCACCTTTTCCCACCTGAGCTGGGCACCATCTTCCTGTTCAACACTGTAATGCGGTTGCAGCCAAAATGGGATGGCTCAGGGAAACGAAGGTCTTTCTACATCTCCCTTTTTTGTTTAGCGCTGTAAATCCTAAGCCTTCATGAGAACAGCATCCCACACGGAGATACGAGCTGTCCAGGAGCGCGAGGTACACGCGTGCAGCGAGGGCTGTTCGGATACACCAAGCCCCGGCCGCTTCAAGCGGTGGCACCGCTGGTGCTTCCCTGCCAGGGAGCTTCAAAGCCCCATGGTGCTGGAGAGGACTCAGCTTCCCTCATAAGCAGCTCAGATTCAACGACCAAGGGTTGAGATCAAAATCTTTTACCCTTAACTCTCACTTCTTTGCTTGCCTCAATTCTCCCCTCTCAGCTCTGCCCCACGCCACGTACATTATTGTACCCACCTCTGCTGCAGTCAAGGCTGATGAGCAGAGATCTGCTTCTGCAGCAGAGCTATATAATCCGTCTCATTCGGGCTTAAATGGATTATAAAGCGATGACAAGATCGGCTCTGCTATCAGATCAGAGGAAGGTAATCTCTCACAAAGGGTGTTCACCAAAAGAAGGATGCAGGAATACATCTTAAAAAGCGAGAATGTGGGAGCTCAGCCTGCGTGCAGCAGTCTCGTCCCAAAGGTGTGGGGAGCCCACTGGTGACAGGTATGGGTGGCACTGCTGGGGACATTGCCGGGAGGTGCCGACCCAGGCAGCAAGCGAGTGTGTGCCGAGGGAACCCACACACCATCCCCTCACATTAAGTGTGGCTTTTTAATCAAGTTTACAGATGGTTAAACTGCCACAAGAAACAGAGCTGAATAAATAGCCAATTATAAAAACGGTTATCACGTCTAACAGACCAACAGAGTCATGGATTTTGAGCCCCAAAGGGATGATTAGAGCACTAGGACATGAATGCAAGCCACCACAGCTCCACCACTCACTCCTGAATAGAAACCCGCGTTTGACTACTGCCTATCTGCCAGAAAACCATCAAGACAAAGAGGACCCCCAATGGTTTATAACATTTTACAGTGATTTCTTATTTCTATACTACTTATTTCTATAGGAAAGTTAACAATTTGAGTAATTCAGTAGCCTTTTCTTTCCAATAGCATCAGATCTGAAATATCAGTGTGACCAGCATCAGAAAACAAATTTGTCACACAAGCTGTAAGAAGTGTCCACGCTTTTGTTTACTTGTTCTCATAAACCTCAAGTCCTTCATCTCCCACATGAACCTCCCCCCCCGGAGAGTTAGCGGTGATATACCATTTACAGAGACATCATATGGCTCAGCCTCTTCATAATATCCCTCTGGGGATTCGATCTTGGGGACCGGAGGTTGTTTTGTTTCAGGAATCTGCAGAATAAATAAAATAAGGATGATTTAAGGTAAAAACAGATCCTTGAAAACAATGGAGCATCGGGGTTTTTTTAGCACTAAAGTCTATCCTAGTGGATATCTTTTAGATGTGTACACCAGGATTTTCACATAAACTGGTTGAGATGACGGGGAAGAGAGAGACTGCTGAGGGTTTCCAGTGTACAGTCAGCTCAAATATAAAGGAGTTATTCAAAATTACTGTATAATTGTGTCATAAATGTTATTTTCTTTAATATTGCTGAAAGCCCTGGGAAGATCAACTCACAGGTTTCCTCAAAAGCAGCAATTGCAACCCATTGGCCTTACCATGAACTGGGACTTCTGCCCGCTGCACCAACCCCCACAAGCTGCTCGTTGTAACTGGAGATGATCTGCTGTGCTATTGATTATCGTAACAGGGAACCAGAAGGGCCAACATTTGGTGCAATCCTGGCTTTACACTGACAAGCATAGCCTGAGCGGTCGCTGGTTGTGTCTCCAAGTCTCTGACTGATAGCAAACCAACAGCTAAAAATCTCCACTTCAGGAACTCTATCAGGAATCTTTAATTGTGCTCTCAGCAAAAAATGAAGTAAATGGATAAACAACACTGATGGAAAATAAGTCTTTGAAAAGAGTCCAAGTGCTGGAAAATCCCTGTGGTGCCTGCCAAACCCCTCCCTAAACACAAGCAAGGGCTGGCAGGAAAACCAGCGCCTCGATCCTTTAGAAATACCAACACGTGAGAAAAAAAAAAAGGCGGGGGGGGATCTAAGGAACAACCTTTTTACTTTTAAAGTAATTCACATAGCTGTTGAACGTGAGACAGCAGAGCCAGAGATCACAGTAGGATGAGCACACAGCTCACGCTCTTCCCAAAATATGTGGCATCCCACCTCCCATCAGGACCCGACAGGAGCATCTCGCTGTTCCCCAGTGAAATGTTCCCTCTCCTCGCCCAGGTCACACCATTCCTGGTCATCTGACAACGGTATGCTCTGGCTCACAATACCTCAAAAACTGGCTTCTGACCGAGACCTGTGCAAATCCTAGATAGGATGGTCAGTGCGTGCAGGGCTAAAACCCCACTCCTCTCAGGAGGACAGGCAGAAGAGCAGGTCTCTCCCTGTAGAGGCAGCAATGTTGAACGTCACAGATCATGCAAGATCCTTCATGCCAGCCCACATGATTGCTCCTGGTGGCCTGAAGAAGAGAGGCCAGCTGGGCACGAGCATTGCAGAGCAGTCTAAGGCAAGATCAGTCCCTTTGCAGGTCATGCCAGCATCATCCAATGCAGGTGCGAAGCTGCCCGTCCTGCCCTGTATATTTCCACCAACAGGTACTGCTGCCCAGAAGCGGAAGCTTTGAAGGAAAAGATTTTCTGGCCAGCAACTGCCCACAAAGGGGGATGCCACTGAGCCTGTGGGAGCTAGGTACCCTGACCGCGCTGGCCAAAGTCACACATCTCTGCTCCCACAAGGGTGAGCAGCCCGTGGCTCTGCCAAGCTCGCAAACTTCTCAAGTGTCTTGGACCAAAACTCCTTCCTATGTGGGTCTGCCAGATGCTGTGAGCAGACTCTGAGCTTGCTTTCCAGAGCCACGTAGGACACACTGCTGGAAAACACTTGCCTCCAAACACTTAAAGGTTTAGGAACTTGTCCTAATGTGTTAAATTAAAGAAACAAAAACAAACCCAGCCACTCCAAAGCTTTACTTAATCCCTTCCCTGACCAGGGAATGTGTCTGCAACTGCCATCTGTGGTGGCCTCCTGCCTGGAGCCAGCTCACGTTGTGCTACGACCATAAACAAATTGCCTACACAAAGAAACGCTGTGGGTTTATTTGACACCATCCCACAAGTGTCCAGGAAGGAGCGGGGCGGGAAAGGGGCTGCTCTGTTTTGTTTCCTACAGACAATGGAAGCCAACAGGGACTAGGTGGGACTGCACCTCAGCTGCCCCAAAAGCTATTTTTTTCTCTTCTCTTTCCTTAAAAGGCATGGAGTTGTTTTGTCTCTAGCTTAAGTGAAAGAGTATACACTGTGTTATCTAACCCAGGCTGGCCCTTGCAGAACATTTGCCTGTTGCATTACGGCACAACAGAGCATGCAAATAAAACCATCTTGGGCATCTGCATCCACACCCGTGACTTTCTCAGTGGATGGCTGCAGAAAGCGGCAGAGCTGCCAGGGCTACCGCAGAGGAAAGGTCACTGATGTCTGAGCCACAGCCTGCAGGACTCATTGTTTGAAGGTTGCTTTGGGACAAATCCAAAGAAATTAGTGGGATCCAGCTGGGCCACCCCTGTTGGGTTGCCCATTGACTGCTGGTGTCAGTGAATACCAGGAACAATCTCCTGTGCAGAGCTTCATCACCAAATTTCTCCTGTGCCTCAAAAGACAAGTGTAGAACAACACCACAGGGTGCCTTAACATCACCAAACCACGGAAAACTCCACAGAGCTAAAACAGATATACTCTGAGTCCTCTCCTAACCTCCCTCTTTCTGTGTAAAGAGTTGTGCTCCCTCCTCCACCGCCCACTGCCCACACCAGGAACAGCCAACACGGACAGGGAAGATTCATTTCCCCACAGCAGCAATTTCCACACACCTTTAATGTGGGACCACATTAAAGGTCTCCCCAGCCCCACTCCTTGAAGTATACTCAGACATCTTTGCTGCCCGCAGCTCACCGACACTCAGATGCTCACAGTGAGGAGGTGCTTGATTGCTTTATCCAAGAGGGGTTAGCTCCAGCGGTACGCACGTGGGAGAAGGTAGTTCCCAGCCCAGGGAGAAGACGGGTGGCTTAGGTACCCTTCTCTGCTAAAATCCAATGCTGTTTTTTTTCTAATTCCCTCAATCAACTTCCTCATTTCCCTACAAGAAAGCTGGGCTGCACCAAGCACAAGTAGAGATGCTTTGGGGAAACCCAGCTGCCGCTTCCCCAGTCGTGCCTTCATTCCACCACACTGCCATCCTCCTGCCCACCTCCCTGCCACATCCACCACCCCCTCCGGCTTTGAGAAACCCAAAGCCAGACGGTGATTCCTGCTCTGGTCGCTGCTCCTAGGCGACTCCAGCTCCAGCACCGTATGGCTGGCTGCGTGGGCAGACCCCCCCGGGGCTGGAGCAGCTCCCAGCAGGCAACTGCACCGCGTCCGAGGGTTTGTCAGCTATATCCCATCCTACCCCCTCGTTTTCCCAGCTCCTCCAGCTAACTCCAGCTGAGCCACACAGCCTCCCGGGCAGAAGCCCTGGGGCCTCACCCCATGTCCTCCTTCCTGGGAAAGGAGCAGATCCTCCTCGATGGTTGAGGGATGCACCACCCCATCCTCCTCCACGGCTCCCCCTCCTCCCCGTGCACGCTCCCTGCCCTCCTTTCCTTTCACATCCCGAAATCCCAGCTACAGCGATTCCCACGTTGGATCAACTACCGAACAGCAATGTCCAGGGTCTCAAGGATGACCCATGTCTCTCGAGGACAGCTGGGCTGGCTTGCTGGCACGCTGGCACAGAGACAAAATCCCACTGAAAGCTGATGGTGAACTGGACCTCGGCTAGATTTATAGTTGCCCTACAGAAAAATCTACAGCGCCAGTGACTCCTCCTCGCAGACCTGTGGGCTGTACAACCAGCATAACGCCCAGCACGGTCACCCAATGCACAGACAATACCAGGCACTTCAACTGGAAGCAAATCTGATCTTCTCTGCTAGTGACCAAACTGTGTGGGGCTCTGCCAGCAAACGAGATCCTGGCACTGCCCAGGGACAGCCCCACCACCCCACAGCTGAAGGGTTTCTGGCTTTTATAAGTTCACGTCAGCAGCCCAGGCACAGCTGCTTTACAGTTCAGGGGAGATTTCCAAAGTAACAGTTGAGAGCCATCATCACCTTTGTTTCTTTGAAAACCTCAATTCTCTTCTTTCAGCCTGGATTGCCATGCGATGGGTGCAGGCTTCCCTGGCAGGGAACACAGCCCATTTCACGCAGTGCTCCTGCACACGCATGGGAAGCCCAAGGCTCCCACAGCTGCCTGCTCCATCTGTGCATGAGCTTTGGGAACCACAGGGGTTTCTGCATGCCCAGCCACCCCGGAGCACGGCCACCCTGCCTGGGCCACCAGCCAGCCGCAGCGCCTGCACCAGCCACACACTGCCCTGCAGTGTTCATAAAGACCAAATGTACAGCTGGAAACCTGTACACCAGGGAGCCCCTAGTTGCGTATTTTATTTTTAATTTTTTTTTTTTTTTTTAAATAAAGCTTACCAGGACTATTTGCCTCACTAACATACATGAGCAAAGGTCTCTCCATTTAGTCATGCTGCACAACACATAACAGTGAAGCCTCAAGGGGTTCAGATCCCCAGGCTGAGGGCTAAGCACTGAAAAGCAAAGGACTTGCAAAACATACCTTTGGAGGGGGGAGGTCCGGCAGGCTCTTCTGAGGAGGGGATAAATGCAATCCTGAGTCTCCATTGGTCAGGGAGTTTCTCCGATCCAGCGCTGCAAGCCAAAAACACAATTATATCAATGACGTGGCATTTCCCAGCAGAGCACTCGCTACCCAGGGCTGTGCAGGAACAGTGAGGTGCTATTTCGGTAGGAAGCAGAGTGACAATTACAGGCAGCGCTGCAGGGCCACCATGTCATTTCAGGCCATGCCCAGGAATGTGGCGTTAGGAGACCCAGCAAAAGAGCTGGCCTCTGGTTTTAGGGCATGTTTATCCTTCTGGATGGAAAACTGCGAAGCCCAGACCTACTGCTGAAACTTTAAAGGGTCCTGAGAAGCAGCATGGGCAGACACTACACAGTATCTGGAAATCCACAGCACTTTTGTCCTTGCTAGCTCTGATCCCTGCTGCCGCAAGCAGACAGCTCAGTGACTGTCCCCACCTCTGCTGCCTTTCCAGAAAACTGGAGCTAATGCCACCCTGCTCCCAGACCGAACTGCAAAGGTTGCTGCCTAGCTGGGCTGCACAATGGTTTATCAAAGCCAGACAACAACAGCAATTTAATTGCTATTGAAGGAAGAGTTGCTCTTGAAGCAGCTCAGGCCAAACATGTGAAAGGGCATATGGCAGCAGAACTGCTCCAGGCGATCTGCGTCTGCCTCCGGAAAGACAGATTTTTCCAAGCAGCTGAATGCAGAGTGATTCAGTAGCTGGAGGGTACGTTGAAGGCTCAGAAAACTTGTGTTCAGTCCCTCTTCCCCCACCACAGAACTCCTGGGTGGCCTCAAACAAATGCCCAAATCCCACGACCTCTGAGATAGCGCAATGCAGCAATGCTCAGGAACAAGTGGGAGCAAGGCACAAACGGCTGAAAAATGAAGGACTTTGAAGGCATTATACTGTGCAGAGGGGAAGTCCCCTTTTACAGTGTCTCTTGCCAAATACCTTGGGAGAAGTGAGGCTAAGGTATCCAGATATTGCAAGTCCAGAAAATTAAGTGAGGGAATTAGGTCCAAAACCTGCAGCAAGTTGATGCTCCAGCTCCCTTAGTCACCTGCTGATGCTCCAGCCACATTCCTCGGGCACACACAGAAACCGGCAGGGCATCGCGCAGTGCCCAGCAGCGGTTAGCACTGTGCTGAGAAGACGTGGGCAGGAACTTTGCTGCATATTTCTGGGCTTTAAAAATAGAAGCTGGAAACCACATTGCTTTGTTCACGTCTGGGGCTTGGAAGCCACAATGACAGCTCTGCCCTGCCATGCTGCAGCCAGCTCCTGGCCTGATGGCGCAAGAGCCCAAAACACGTCTCTTGTGACAAATCACTCCCTGTAACGCAGGTCTCCTGGTCACCAGCACTGGCTAACTTCAGTAAGTCAGGAGGACAAGGAGATCCGGGATCAATAGACACCAACTCTCAGCAGCTGTCTGCACCCCGCAAGGACTGCTGGATGTCTTGTAAGGTTCAACCAGAGTAAAGTAGGTGAGCCTATGACACAGATTGATCGTGGGGAGATCCATCTACCAAAATACCCCATGATTGTACTGCCAGAGTCATATCTACGGGCTGCTGTTAGAGGTTGGCCTTTTCTGTAAAGGACCAAGGAGATGGCACTCGCAGAGCACACAGCTTCCATCAACAGCAGCTGCTGAGGCCGTTGCTACTTTTGGAAACACCAGAAACGAGGTTGAGATTTCCCAAATCCCCAGTGGGCTACTCCCCAGGGGGGGATTATGTCCTCACTCATGGTTGTCCACACAGTTAACTTTTTAGGGGCCCCTTTAGCAGGGAGAAACAGACAGGCCAACTTGCATCCTCCTGCATCACGCAGAACCTCCCATGCTCGGCTCCACAGAAGAGAAATCATTGCAGCAGCAAAACCCACTGCCAAGCCCTTCACAAGTGGTGGCCATCTGTTCTCGACTCTTCAGCAAACCTAGCAATCATCCCACCGAACCTCACCGTGCCAGGAAAACGCTGTTTGATTTCTGTACCAGCAGTTCATCCTCCTCCCACCAACCTTGGAGCACAGGATGGAGACCACAGCTTCGGTCCTCACCCTGCTGGAAACCGGCCCACCTCCGTGGACACATGCCCATGTGCTCCAGCTGAGGAGCAGAGCAGGATGTGATGGAGCTTTGATTTTCAGGCTCCGTGCAGGAAGAACCACCCCTTTAACCTTCATCCTGACAAGACCCCTGGGAGGTGTTACGGTGTTTTCTGTTCTGAGGTTGCAGAGGGCAGCTATCGCTGTGCTCAGCATATGGGGACAAGCACCTAATGCACGCTTTCTGTATGGAGAGCCCACACAGCACGTGCTGTACGTACCCCTTCCTTCTCCTGCTACACACGTCAGCACCACAAATCACAGACTGTTTCCCTACTGGGGTGGGAGGGAAGGAGTACTTCTTACTAGACAAGCGTTAACACTTTGTAGGTGTCTTCTGATAAAGATGTCTCTAAAACCTGGAATTTGGAGAGAATTTAGAAGAGGGAAGGAAGCAAGAACAGGCAAAAGCCTGCTAAAACTTGCATCTGTACTGTTACTTATCTGTGCTCTGCATTCTTTGTAAAAGTGAATGTCTCCTGGTATTTAGGCTAAGGACCGCAGTGTGCACCACCGGGAGCCCTACACTGTGCATCAGTCCCACCTCCCAGACTCCCGCACCTCAATCCCTCTGTGCCAACTGAGATGGCATTTGGCTAACTGAAGAGCCCCATGGACTTTCAGGGTGGAGGCTTGCTGTGTTCCTCAAGTACAATGAGATCAAGTAAATGATGGTGCCTTCATCACTCACTGCAGTGAATTCAATTACTGTGCCATAAAAAGGCACCTCAAAAGCAGCATACTGTTCAGCTTAAATCCTTACCAATGAAATTTGAAGTAGATACAAGTGAGCAGTGAAATATGGGTTTTGCAGAAATAGCATATTTTAAGGTTTGGAGGGGGGACTTTTGGAGCTGATGTATTATCACTTTGGAAAGCATTTCACTCTGTGCTGCTAGAGCACACTTGAGCACAGCTACAGTGGTGAAGAAACCCTGCAGGGCACAAGAGGTCCTGTTGGCCTCAGCCACAGTGTGGTCACCACGTCCCATCAAAAGCTTTCAGTGAAACAAAGTGCATGGAGCGGCAGCAGATAAAGGGGTGAAGGGAGCTGCATAATCACCGGGAGATCCATAGCACACCCCCCAGCACCAGTGGGTACCAGGGCCCCCTCCATCTGCTGAACCTGAACCTGTAGGTCCCACCACTGAGCAGAGAGGCACAGACCTCCCCATCCAGTTGCAGAGGCAGGATCAGGGCTGTACACCCAGCTGCAGCTATGGCTAAGATCCCATACATGTGTCTCACCGACTTCAGCATTTCCAAGTAACTCAGAAGTTTTACTTGGAATAGGGAGGTTGCTGAAAATGGAGAAAGAGAGAATTGCCAGGTCCCACGGGGAGCAACTGAGTGGGTAGGCTCACGGCCTTGATAGGGAAAAATCTGAAATAAAAGCACCAACTCTAGACATAAATCATCTGAAATTTGCCCCCGTGCTTCAGCATGGAGGATCAGTGCAAGCCTTGTTTTATTCACACAAATGAGAACCTGTATAAAGAGATATTTCTGTTGCTGCTCAGCTGCTGGGAGCTAGCCGGAGGCTGTGCAATCCTGTTATAGAGCATTACAGCATCACCCAGAAGGCCCTGGCTGGAGATCACACTGGGGCTGCATGTGTAATCTGGGAGGACATCCTGTCTTCAGGGGTATTTGAAGTTAACCTAAATTCAGCTGCAGGTAGTACAAAAAACCCAAAACACCCCACCGCAAAACAATAAAACCAAACCAAACAACTCTGGAAGTGGAGCTATAACTACTGCAGGACCAGCACGTCAACAGCATGCTGCACTGATGCATCCTCTTGTCTCATCTATTTGGATTGAAAGCTTTGGGGGAGGGTCAGCCTCTGACTAGGTCTGCATTAAGGAGATGTGTGTCACTAAATCTCACTCTATGCAATTATCAAAACCAGCTTTTGTGATGAACTTCAAAGAGCAGGAACATTTTTAGACAATTATGTTCTTTGCCATGTTACAAATTCAAACGCTGGGAAATCTAAATGAATATTTTATCTACGTTTAATTTCTTGGCTTGTACACTGCAGAACTCTCGCATCCCCCAGGAGATGAAGGTGCTCTGCCCACGCAGACGGTGAGGGTGCAGGCTGCACCCATGAACTCGCCTCACAAGGTTGTGAGGACGTGGACCCTCTGGGCTAGTGCAGAACAACATGCTAAAGACGACATGCTTTCAAGGTCTCAAAGAGGTGAAGTGACTTGTTTTGTGGCCAAAGGAAACATGAGGGCTTCCTTAAATATTTCAGGCACTGGAGCTTCAAGCCTTAGAAGGCAACATTTTTATCCCAAAATAACGCCCTCCAAAGTGCTACTTTTCCAGGAATAACCCCACGGTGTTGGCAAGGACCACTATTTCTAAGGGAACGTTATGAAGATGGCAGTCCTTCCACACCGTCAACTGCCTCAGCCCTCAGAGCTGCCAGAGGAGCCTCCACCGGTAAAGCAAGGCTCTAACCACGTGTGCCTTCAACACCCCACTAGACATGATGCAACCATTAATCTTCAGCTCCCTACCTTTGTCTTGTTTCTCCTGGTCACCCTGCTGTTTATGGATGGTCACTTTGTTCATATAAATATATTCCTCATCACCACCTGCAACCAAAGGGAAGAGTGAACTTTTTAACCACCCGCTGCTTTCACGTTGCTAAGTTTTTCCACAAAGACAGATGTAAAATGTGTCTCTGCTCAGTACATTTGGGGAGAACATGTTGGTTGAGGCAATGTGCAGAAAAAAACCCAAGCAATAATAAAAAGCAGAAAAATTAAATGCTTTATAGTCAGGAAATTCCATAAGTTAAAATTTCTACTTAAACATTAACTTCGCCAAACAGTACATCCTGTGTATCTTACAAAGTGGATTAAATAAACTTAAGGTTTAATAAGGAAAACAGAAAGGATCAGGAATCTTGGGAATCCTTTGCTTGTAAAGCTGGACACATAACTATAGTAATTTTACATAAACAATTTGAGGTCACTGCAAAAATAATCTCCATTTCATTTTCTCCTTTTAATTTTCATGTCTCCCCTTCCCACCAGCCTCCAAGAAAATGTTGCTTCAAGACCCCGTAGCAATTCCCACGAGAGCCCACCACCCCGTTCTTGGTTGTCCTTGCCCATACCACTGGACTTGGTGTAGACCCGCAGAAGGTCGGAGAGGAAGCTCTTCTTCACAACAGCAGTGCTGCTCAAGTTCTCCTTGTCCAGTATCCTCAGAAAATCTTCAAGTTCTGTGAGCAGCTGCTCGAGAGCTACAACAGCAACAGGGACAATCGTTGGCAAAGCAGTTGGGTGGCATGTCAAAAGAGGACATACATTAATGCTGTATTTTCCAAGATCCTTCGTATTTTTCTGCCCAGGAATAATTAATATTTCATTTTCCAGCTTGAACCCTCCCTCTAGTTTTGAAAAGAAAGTGGGTCCCAAAACCAAAAAGCCTCCAGCTTCCCTTAGTCTGTTCATACATCAGTAAATTCCATGTAAATACCTATTCTTTTTGCTCAAATGGGGAAAGCCTGGAGGGATTTTGAGCATTAGGCCTGAGATTACACAAAAGCAACTAGCAAGTTCTTGATACTTGCATCCTGAGTCCCAGCAAACATCATTCAAACCTCATTTGGATTGGGATCTACCAAAGACGCTGCTTTTTGCTTCCTTTTTCCAAGCCTCTCCTTATTTCTCTCTCTGTAACAATTTGAAAATGTTTATGTGTGTCTCCCAAAAAGAGACAAAAAACCCACCACCCCCACCCCCCCCCATACATAAATCATAATTCAGTATCTTCTCAAGCCATCTTGCTTGGGTAGTGACCACAGAGATCGTCGTACCACGTGGAACTGAAACCCAAGACCGAGCAGCATCTCAGACAACCTCAGGAAAACCTGCCATACCAAAGACATCCCCCCATACCCGCAACAAGCGACTCGGACACGCCGCTCCCCAGCACTGGCAGCTGAGCCAGGCTAATAGGTTTGTTTTCCTCCTGAGGAGGTGCTACTCAGCTCTGCCACCGACAAATCACTTCTCCGACGGAGCTCACGCTGAAGCAACAGGCATTTAATTGCTTGCTTTTGTTCACACTGAAGTTTATCATGGGCTAATTAGCAGCAGTGGCAGGAGCCTGTTCCAGGGAGGAAAAAACAGAGTATTATGCGGAGAGAGGAAGCGCTGCACAAGAATGATGGTGTGTGGGAAAAGCACAGAAAACTCAGCCAGGGCTGTTCCTCCCCTTTGGAGGCTCCCCTGCTACCCCACTCCATCGCCCCCCGATGCTAAGGAGCTGCGGGGCAGATGGGCAGCAAAGCTTAGGTTTGCCACTGCCAGGCTGCAAACCAGGCTGTGATTCCTCAGCACACCATCAAGGAACATGACACATGGAGAATTTAACTGGGGCAATTCCCTTCACTTACAGCATTTCCATGCCGTGTGTTCCCGTGGTACCCTGTGAGTCACAGTTCACACCCATGAACTACAAAAGCGTTAATATTTTGGTTTCATAGTGCAAAGCGCCTGAAGCAGATCTAGTTTAAGTGGTACCACCTCCAAGGTCAAAGAACATTTGTGTAAGAGCAGAAGAGAGTCATCACCTTACTCCCCCATCTTTAGCCACCAGGCAACCCTTCCTTGGGTGAATACATGTTAGAAGACCGATAAATAAACCATAAATTATACTGTAAAGGTTTATGTTGCTAGCCATTAATTGAAAAACATGCTACTGCTCTCAAACTGTATTAATCTCCACTAGCTTGACTGTAAAACAGTCTAATGACTCCAGATCAATCAATAACGGCTCCAGAGGAACCTACCAACTGGTAGTTCTTCACACTTCGTTTTATACCCTCTACACCCAATTAATTCTCTTCTCGCCTGATTTGGGACCAGTAGAGAACGGAAAATGCCTGCATCATGCTGTGTTAACTGGAATGATTTTGCTAGCTGCTGTTTTGCCCAGCTATAACCCACTGCAACCCAGAGAAAGCAAGAATCATTTCAAGAAACAACAGCTTTTTTCAAAAACTGTAAGGAAACGGGTAGTATTTGTTGACAACAATAGTAGATGCCACTGATATCACTAAACAATGACCTGTGAGCATTTGGTGTCAAACACACTCATAACCGGCATCTCTCAAGCTTCAAGGAACCTGCTGCTTTAAGGAAACTCCACTGGGGTAAATCACAGCCTTGCTATACTCACTCATCTGCTTCAGTGGCGCACTTCAGAAAGTTTAAATTGAGGTCAGTTCCTGCTGGTCAGGCCTGGCGGACAGGACATTTATGTGTCAGGAACGATAGCAGAAGAAACAAAACAAAAAATACCTAACCTTAATTTGAAGCTTCAGAAGCGACTCAGCTCCCAACAGCTGCCCACATGGATGTCACGATACCGGGTTTGCAGGGAAGGGGCTATAATTCCCATTCCCTCCTCCACCCCCATGACTGCAAAAAATGACTTTATTCTTCTCCCAGGCATTCACAGCTAGCACACACACAGGGCTGAGTGCTTATGAATAGCACAGCCCATACAGTAGGTTACATTTTCCAGCCCACCAAAGCTGAATTCAGGCTTCTAGTGACTCAAAGCAACTCATTTAGGACACGATCCTGGGGCCACAGAGGTCAGTGGAAAGAGTCTGTCAGGCTTCAATGGATTCAGACTTCAGGGACTCAAGAGGGATTCATTTTGCTCTTCTTCAGCAAGAAGCAGCATATAAAGCATCTGCTTCTATGCAAGCATTTCTTTGATCTCAGCTGGACATTCCCAATACAAACCTGATACCTGCAAAAATAAACTGCCATTGAAATGAATGTGACCATTTATTCTCTCATTTCGGAAGGAGAACAAGCTAATACTTATTGGAGAGTGATGAATGTGAGAAGTAAAAAGAATGAATACAATGAGGGTAAGATACTTGCGCAAGCAAGTATCGCAGCAGGTCCCAGCAGGTCAATAGGACTAAAAACAGCTGAGAGCCCATGTACTTCAAACCATCTCAGGATTTCAAATGCTGGAAACCACTGCTTGATCTCAGCTAAAGACCTATCATGCTGTGGTGATGATGTACTGAACATGCTCATGGCAAAACCAGGTTGGTGGTTATCCAAAGCAGCCCGAAACAAATGGCTCTCCCTCCAAGCTACGTTGTATTGCTCTCCTTATCTTAGCAGTTTAGAAATGAGAGCACATGAAGAGATGATTCCTGTAACTAGGCTTGCTCTGCAGGGCAGTAGTTACAGATTCAAGGAACGTGTTCGCAAAATCTGGGAGCTGTGAGCAGCAGGATGAGAGATCAGAAGTAGACAGAAGTCCAGTTCACAAGGCAGTGCAATTCTCAGAGCTGCTTTTGAGAAACCTCCTTCCACAGCTACATTACTCTTCTCAACTTTCATAGCACTTCTTTGTGAAGCCCTAAGTACAATGTGACTCAAGTAATCTTTCTGGCACCATCTCAAATAAATATCTCCACAGCACTTGCAAAAAATTCAGCCTACTTAATGGAAAACAGGAGATCAACTCTAAGGTTAAGGTTGACCCAGAAGAATTAAGAGACTTGGCCAAATGTCACTGTGAATACCTCTACTGAATCCAGTCTTCTCAAGCCCCACGATATGATCTACTCCATCTCCTTACAAAGCATGGCCACAGATATGGTGTACCGTTAGATAGCACAGCACAGCTCATATCATGCTCTTCTCCATAGCCACAGGCATCAGTCACTGGATAAAAACCACAAGGATTTCAAAACAGACAATAAAGAGACGTGTAGAAGCATCCTAGTCAATGGAAAACTTGATTGATTTGCATCTGTAATGAGTGGACAATCATCAGGGGGTTACAACTGAACTACCAGAACTACCAGGTCCTCTTGCATGCATGTAACTGGATGATGAGAGATGTTCTCCCTCCTTTTACTCCAAGGCAATGCAACCCTTTTTACAGAAACTCCAGGGCAACCCTCCGACCACAGCAGACTCTCTCTGTTTGAAGGCTGCAACTTTGGTCACAGCAATAAGCAAAGAATTGCTTGAAACACAACTGATCTGTTTCAACGGCAATTCAGTGGCAGTAGGACAGCACTGAAAAGGGCTTCTTTTGGCAGGAGTCTATGGCCTTTCTTTGCAAACAGAAAGTCTCTTGCACTGCAGCAGTGTCTATCCTAGTTCATGTGAAGCCAGAGCCAAAAATGCATCAGCCTGCAAAGCCCCCATTGAGGAAGCACATTCCTTACAAAAGAGCTGCCAATTTTGCCTGACACCAAGGTCACCGAAAGGTAAATGACCATTAAACTAGATTATAAAAGCCATTCCTACCAATAACCACTGATCTTTGTCATTGTGCTACAATAACAACCTATGTCTACATCTAATTACTTCATGTCTTGGCCTTATGAGGAAATGGAAAGACAGGCTCAGAATGAACTTTCATTCAAGTGTTTTAGTAACCACTGGGTAGGATTATATTAGACCATTTAATCTAAATTCAATTATTTATTTTATCAAGGTAGAGGGGCCCCAGCCACCGGACAAAGAACTGTAATAAGATACATACTAAAAGACAAATTCTTTCCTCTACTGGGATGAGAGGTGAAAGATAAGGAGTATCATTTGCTAACAGGAAACTAAGGCATAGAGAGATTAAGCGATTTGTCCAGGGATACAGGCGTATTCTCCAGCAGATCAGGAATACAACCTAGCTTTCCTGCATCCCAGCCTGCAGATCTCGCTCCCAAACCACCCTTCCTTGGATCCCGAAGCGTTGGGAGATTTCTCACCTTCCTGCCGAAAGCAGGATCTGGGGTTTGGTACTTTTGGTTTCACCCCTCCTAGGAGGGGCTGGGCTAAGCTGCTGGCAAACAGCACACATCAGACACCTGGTAAATACCTGCAGCCTGTGTCATGCCAAGCTTTTCACTTGAAAAAACCTTGGAAAGTCCAGAGATGGTGAAACTGATAGTAGCGCCGTGATTCACGTGAGCGTCAGGCTGCAGGAGCAGCGGGGTTCCTCAAGGTACCCACACATCCCCAGGCTCCCGGACTGCCTCCTCCGTGCAGTACCTCCTAGGGCAGCCTTTCGGCCCCCACTTCCCACTGACCAGCCCCAGCTGGCAGCACTGGGATTCCCCAGGGGCTGCTTTGGCAGAAAGCAGTTCCTTTCTTGCCCTGGTTTCTTTTTTCCTTCCCTGCATAAAATCAATAGAGCAGCTGATGAGCGTGCAGAGAGGACAGGCGGGCACAGAGACAGCATTCAGGCCGCTGAATAGCGAGTGCTGTCGGCAGAGCGAGAGGACCCAGCCCAGGCCTCCTTGGCTAATTTGGAGTCTTACAGTAACAGTCGGCCTTTGCAAGAGGGAAAAGTCACCCACGATGACAGCTAGAGAAGGCCGTTCTCCCCAGCTGTGAGGAAAGGCAGATGTGTGGATGGTGACAGCTGTAACAGCTGGATGACCCCTCTACGGGGCCACCTTCCAAAACAGCAAAGCGGATCCTTCCTCAGGCAAACCAACCTTACTCATCCTGACAGCTTCAGGGTCTTGCAGGGGAGCAGTGAGGAAAAGGGCACAGGAATGCCCCGGCCCGTCTGCAGCAGTTACAGCCCCTCTGCCCTGCTCCGGACGCCGCTGGCTTTGGCACACGCGGGCCACGTAACGCAAGGGAGGACGTGCATGGTGAACGGCTCGCCCAAATACGGCGCCAGGAAGAACCAACATCTCTGCTGAACCCCAGAAGGCTGCTCTTCCAAGAAGCATCCCATGGCACTGAAATCCCACCAGCATTCACCCAGGGTGATGAGCAGAAAAAAGCAGACAAGTGAGGACTAAAGTTTACCAGCTTGGTTTTGATCATCAGAAAACAGGCGTTACTTCCCACAGTTGCACCTGCGATGACTGGCCAGCCTTCCTTCCTCTAGCTTTTCATGGGAAAAGAATAAAAAGCCCAGCCCATTGTTGCCCAGTTGAAACTCTTCCATTTTTTTTACAGAAAAATAATTATAAATATAAATATTTGTAGGAAAAAAGCTCCCCACAGCAAAGTGAGAAGTGTTGTGTTTATCAAAGGAAAGGAAAGAAAAAAAAAAACCCAACCAAACCCCCACAAAAAACCCACCAAGCTTCTGGTAAACAGTGAACTTCCTTATTGGAGAATCACTGCTAGATTAAACAAAATGAAAGGCAAAATTCACAAGCCCGAGACAAGCTAAAATCCCTCAAGATAAGAAAACTGTAAAACTGGCGAAATTCTATCATAGCTTCCCCATTAAATCAGACAAGTGTCAGACAGTTATGACCGCTGTCACAAAGTTGTCTGATTCACAGACATAACGAGTGCTCACAAGGAGGAGAGAAAGAAAGAAAAAAAAACCACCCAGACTGCTTCTATTGATGTACCTAAAATTCAGTACCGCCTGGCTTCACACTCAAGTTGGGAACATTAGGCTCGTCTTTGTTGCAAAGTATGAATCATGGAAGGAGAGAGGCAAACAATGTGTCTCGTTCGTTGTGGGCTGTGAACTGCACAGATGAACCCAAGCAGCTCTGCGTGGGCTGCTCTGGAAGTTCAAACAAGACTTGTATTGAGAAGCAGCAGCTCTAACCTAGGAACTCTGAACTTGAACAAAACGGCAGCAGAAAATGCACACAAAGCTTTTTTTCAGTTAGCTGAGCAAACAACAGACTTCTCTTCCCTCCGCTGGAAGGTGGGAAACAGCATCCAAGAAAAATTAAGGAAAAAAAAAAAGGAAGGAGGAAGAGAGAAGAGAAGCAAAACATGAAAATTACTGTGTCGTAAGGCGTTTTTACTGAGCAGTCTTGTATTTTAGTGCCATACTGCTTCATTACATGCAATGAGGGCATACGCACGAAACTTCAAGGGCAATACAGTGATGTCTTTCTTTGCAAAGGGTCTCAGTCTTTCCATGACGGAGCAACTGGTGAGTCACTGGAGGTCTCACGCTGCCAAACAAATCTGTTGGATGACACCTGAGAGAAGCCAGCATCTCTTCCCTTTGTAGCATGCCGTATTAGCAGACTGCCCACCAAACTCAGAAGTCCCCCAAAGCTTTACTAGGCTACAGACTGCAGGTCTGTGCTGAGCTAGGCACATAGCATCAGCAAATGGGGACATATCACAAAGTGCCATGGAACACTGTGCCGGGACCCGGGGTCGATCGGACTGTCACCCTGAGGAGTGCTGCATCCTCAGCGTGCAGGGGACCAGGTCACATATCACCCGTGTAACACAGGGACTCCTGCTGGGGCAGGACCAAGCCAGGAAAACATCAGGGAAGCAACCAAAGAAACGTCAGCGCAGTAGCCAAGAGGGTAAGGAGGGATCAAACCAAATCAAGATAACTGTCAGCTAGAAAAAATTGGACCAAGTCAGGCAGGGCAGGATTTTAAAGAGGGTCCTCTTTCTAAGGTAAATATCACCAAGAGCAGGCCCTAGCGGGCTCCCTTCCTAGCAGGGAAGAAAACAATCCCAACAATTCTTACAAAGCAGAAATCGTGTTTGCTGCCAAGCCCCAGAGTTGAATCTTACAGTGGCGTGACAGAGAGACATAATTTCCTCTAAAGCTGCCACCATTGATCCCCTTCTCTCCCCACAGTCCTTTTTGCTGTTTTTTCCCCTTACTGCTTCAGTTTTCAGCTAAGATTGGTGTGTGGGTGGTTTTTTTTTTTCCTATCTTGTGAAGATTTGCTCTCCTCTCCATCACATGGTTGACTTCACTGGGGGGGTTGGTGACCACCTGACCTGCAACTTAAAGGACACCCGCTGTTTGCTATCTAACGTAGCACATCGCTATATCCAGGAAGGGGCTACTAAGAGGCGTTTGATCAAATACAACAGCTGCCTTCAAGACAAAGAAACACGCAAAAAACTCAGCTACGTGACACAAGCACGTGGGGCTCTACTGCTCGAACCCAGCCAAGGAGGCATCCCACAGCCCCCCGCACAGCCCAGCCTTGTTCTCCTCTGCCTTAACACGGCCTTTGCTCCACGAAGGTGGCAACACGTGCTCCTGCACCTCAGCTCAGGTCTTTGCCAAGGCTCCTGGAGCCAAGTCTCTTCGGTTAGGGAGCACAACTGTAGTCAAAGTGCTGCAGCAGACTTTGCATCATCCTTGTTCATCACTCCGTGGGGCTACGTCTAGAGGAAAGCACATTTCCATCCTTCTCTGCATTACAGAACAGCAGCAGAAGAGAGGGCACGCTGCTGTCCTAATGCCTGCCGGAGCCTGTGGCCACAGCACCCCTCTTTCCCATGGAAAAAGGAAGCCTGGGACACCATGTCCCCAAAACAGCAACTGGGAAAACACAAGTTCCTAACGAGATTAACTATCACAACGATGGTGAACGACAGCCCTGGAACAACACCCCGCAGTTTGTACCACTGCAATACAAATAAAAGAGGTTAACTGCCAAAAATATTTGTAGATGGATTTCTTTCTCGCAGGCAAGAAACAAATTAAAGGAAGCTGCCAGATACATAGAGGCTTGTGTTGTTCTTTTTAAGAAAGGACATGCACACACACATACACATGCACACACCCTCTGAAGGCCTCATATCAAAGCATTTTCCCACCATTCTCTGTTGATTTAATGGCATCATTTCTCCAACGAACAATAGAAACATACCAGAAGGGGAAAGCAATTATGTTTGAGAAAGCAAAAGCAAGAGCTCTAGGGTCAGAGAGAAAGACAGACACACAGCCCTGGAGTCCCCAGTCTTTTCCTTGCTGTTTCCTCTGCAGCAAGGGCTCTTCAAGTCATGCCGCACACAACAGCCAGGGCTGGCCCTCTGTTCCTACAGCTGAAAAGCAGAATGACTGCACAAGGCTATTGCACTAGTACAGGGGAAAAACAGGTTTTAAAAGTATCCAGAAGTATATCAGGGTAGGCTGGCAAAGCCTACAGCAACATTGTTACTGATTGCCAGATTTCTTTCTTAATAATCTTGCTCAATCCCTTCTCCAAACATTGCATGTGGTCCTTATCCATCCTCTTCAGGGTAACCTGGGAGCCTAATCATCGGGAGGGAGCGTGCAGCTGAGGCACTGAGCAGTGTTGATGCAGCAGTGCGCAAACCAGAAATGTGCTCTGGAATCCCAGTGTATAACCATCAGCAGACAAATCTGCTCAACCGGCCCCCCCCAAAACAACTCGCCCCCTGCTGCAATCTACAGGCATCGCGGAGGACCAAAGCTCACCCCCCTTCCTAACACGTTTCAAAGCAAACCAGCATTTCCTAAACTTCAGTTTAGGGTTAAGAAGCGTGGAAAGGGAAGGTTTAGGAATGACTACGCAGTACTTCAGAGATCACGTTACAAACCCTCTCCTGCCCCGAGTCACCAGTGCTCACCCAGTATCTCCCAGCAGAGCTCCAACATCTGCCACCACAGGAGGCCACAGCTCCCACCCACCCTCCCACAAGCATGGGGAAGGCACAGATGCCAGAAGGTGACCCGAGGACAGGGCTGGATGTCCTCACTCTTACATTCAGGAGATGCCACCTTTATTCCTCTCCCACACCTCCAGCGTGACATTTCACTGCAGTCAGGGTGGAAGAGCAGCCACCCAGAAGCAGGCAGCTCCCCTGTTTGCTACAGATTACCAAAGCAGCTGGGCACCACATGAGCTGTTTTGAGACATATGCCCTGTGGAGAAACACCAATGTTGTCCTAACACCGCAGCGATGCTCCAGAGGAACAGAGGCTCTGCCCTGCTTCACACCCCAAACATCGCTTTCATCACTCAACAGGTTTTCAAATTCTTTGGTACCGTTTGGTATCTGTGTTATTAATCCACATTGCCCAAGAAACTCCCAAATATGTTTTCTCTGTAGAGCCTCTCTGTCCAATACTCATAAAAACAAGTATCAGCTGTCTTGGGGAAAACAAGTGTCACTCATGGGGAAGAGCCTCAGAAGAGAGCCTCTCCCAAGCCACCCAATTTATGCAATGGCTGCAGGCACATTACTCTTCCAACACAGGTCCCATTCACCACGTGAAAGAAACACATCCATCCTGCTAAAACACAGGCGGCAATACTTGGAGGAAAAACGGTGATACAGTACTCCTCATAAGCCAGGAGTGTACTGGAATGGGTGATGCAGTAACATGCAAACCAGTGTGGAACCAGTGAAGATAAAGGGTCAGGATCCCAGTGCCATGGAGACTGCTGGCGCCGCACACCATTACATGAGAAGTTACAATGTGAGCTCCCGTTTGTCTCCATACAGATCCAGGCCCCACATGGTGTGATGATCAGCCTCACAGAGCAGGGATCAGAGAAGCCATGGACATGTATTTACCTACTGAGATAAGGAACACTTGCTGTGACCCACCTAATGGATGGCTCTTGGTTTGACTCATGGTGATGGACTTGTCCCACTGCCTGCAGCTGCTTTGCTACATGGGGGAATCTCTTACAAGGTACGGTAGGTAGCATCAAGCACCAGAAGAGCTGCCAAGACTGAGAAATAAACCTTTGTTTTACCACTAGGGTCACAGGAAAAGCCACGACCTGCACCCTACGCTTGAGTCTCATCACCGAGCAGCAGCAAGCCAAACTCGGAGATGCACAGGTGGGAAAGAAGAGGCTCAGGAGAAGACAACCGTGCCGCACCTCTGCCTTCTTCCCCAGCAGGGCCCCGCAGGAGGCCAGGGGGGCTGAGGCAGCGGAGAACTGGGACAAAGACTGGCGTTTCTTTTTTTCCATGTGAATTGGAAAACTTTTCCCTTTCTATCCTGACTGTGAGGAATGGGAAATGAAAGACAGCTCTCAAACCAGCAAAACAACCATTTACCGGATAAAAAAGATTTTCTTTCTTTGTCTGTCTTGCACTTTGTTTACATGAATGAGAGCCAGTTATCCAGACTGGGAACAATACTCTGAATTAAATCTCTGAAACCCATTACATAAATATGCCGAAGGTATCACTAATCCTATCACAGATTTAAGAGTTAGATCGTTATTTTCACTTACCATTTCAGCAGAAAATCTGTGACAAGAAACTGCTGATGAACGAGTTCAAGCCCTTCCAGCAAATTCAGCTTCCTTGGAGCTTTTCTAAACTCAGGTTTGACTCTTTCATCTCCCTCTTAACAGACTTCGGAGGCATCCTTGTAGCTTGGCTGTAATTTAACCAGCCTGGCCTGGCATTTCTCTTTTCTTGGCACTACATGCTAATGAACACTTATGTCACCCTTAGTAGCTGAGGATCCCTTCCCACCTGGCTTATTTGGGTAGCAGTGATTTGGGATCAGCAGCTCATGCCTGGCTCCCTGCAGTTAGGGCAGGCCACGGTGTCCTCGCTTAAAACCGCATTGCTGTGTTTTCCATCCAAAAAGTGAACATAATACAGTTAAGTGTTGGCACTAACAAATTAATAGCTTTTAATGAAAGTAATAACTTAAAGGAACTCTCTATTTACTTACCGCTAAGCGCAGCCTGGCTAGTCCACCGCTCTGCCTCCAGCACTGGAAGCAATTCAATCGAGGACATGATTAGCATCTTGCAAGCAGGAACTGCCCTCGAGATAGTTTTCTAGTACTCACAGGCATAAAAAGACACACATCCTCACAACTGCTGGCTAGCTGGTAAGGAACAGCCAGCCGCAGCCAACCCAGCAGCCTTCCAGTTCTGCAGAGAAGGTACCAAAAACCGCTGGCCATTCAATTTGCTGACAGCCCAGAGAAAAAGAGGAGGCAGACACTGCTTTGCCTACCCGTCTAGGGAGCAGTACATCTTGGATATTGCTTAGGGAGGGATTGTAGGCTGCCACTGCAAACGTCTACTCCAACTTTTGACTTTCCTTCCACCAGTTCTGCGCTTAAGCTCCAGCCCCAAAGGCGAAGCCGAGGCAGCCAGGGAGCACAAAGCCACAGAGCCTTTCAATCTTCTCAGGTTAGGAAAAACACGAGGATTGTTTTTGTTGTGGTTTGTTGCAATTTCATTTGTTTTATTGTTACCTGCTTGCCTGGGCTTTCTAAGAAGCAGACAGGCAGGTGAAGGAAAGACAAATGACTAGGAAAACACTACCCATTTTTAGGGCTAGCCATATTTTGTTGCAGGATTCACTGAAAACAATAAAAAAAGTGACTTTTTCAGATAAAGTAATTTTGATTTTACTCATTTGTTTCAGGAAAAAAAAAAAGAAAATAAAAAAAAGAGGGGGTGGTAGGAGGCTGGATCTCCAAAGACTAGGCAGTTGCCCTCTCACCCTCACCTCCGAGGTGTCGAGGTGGATTTAAATCCCTCCCGTGACTCAAGGGATTGGAATTAGTCTTATCTGCAGGCTGCTCCATCCACTTATGTTACTACAGAGGGGAAGGAGCATGGGCTGTCCCACCTCAAACAGCAACTGGGATGTAACCACCACACATCTCCTTCTGGTCCACTGAAAAACATCTACTTATCGTTGCGCCCAGTCCTTCATCACTTGACTTTAGTTAAAAAGAAGAACAAACATAGTATTTTGTTTGCCCCCAAACAAGATTTCTGTCTGGCAGTCACCCCAGGGAAGTAATTTCTCTCACACTGGCATTGATGGGACTTTGCTGCCTACCCACAGCTGCTGCCTCCTGACGCTGGCCTACATGAGAAACTACCCAAGGGGGAATGTTTGGCCTGGAAGCCAGACAGAAAGGGCAGGGAGCAGCGGCTACCTCCATCTCAGCCTTCGGCAGGGACATCTGTTACAGCCTCCCGGGTAAGCTGCTGCACAGGTCATACACTGCATGAAACGCAGACCAAAAACCACAGGCACAAGAGCTGCCAAGCTCTCGAGCGCTGCTCAAGCCATCAAACTCCTCAGCTCCTCCATGGCATTCAAGAAACGTATGATCTAAATTTCCCTTCCATTTTGAATAACATCTGTCTGAAATTTCCAGGTGGGACATGCCAACTCATGCTTCTACAAATTCCCCCTCCTGCGGGGCAAGGAAAGTGCCGGAGATGGTTTCAGAGATGCGGAAGAGAAACTGGATCTATAGGAACCTCTCAGCAACAAAATAATACATTGTACTTTCCCCACCCATGGTTATCCATCCTCATCCAGACTGCTTCGGAGGCAACGCTCCAGCATGTTTTACCCACATCCTCAGGGTGTTATCTTAAAAGGGCATTTGAGGATGAATGCTGCACGTTGGTATAAAGCAGCAGAAGACAGGTGAAATCCTTGATGCAGGCTAAGACACCTCAGTGAGGACCAACGAGTCTACCCCTTGCTAGGCACAGGCAGATATAGTGGGGGATAATGGAGGGAGTGGGAGGAAGGTCAGTGAAGAAAAATACATGTGACAGCTTATATCCCTCAGTGCTGCAGCATCTCCACCTGGCCCTGAGCAGGCCAGCACGCTCACACAAGCTGGAAACAGCGTCCTGGGACAGCATGGTGCTCACAAGCTCTGCCTCCCTGCTAGCTTAGGTATCTCCGGGCCAAACTGCAGACTCACCTTTTGCAACACTTGATAAATTGGTCCTGCAAACCTGGGAAAGGCTACCGCGCAGTTAAATACTTCAGAGACTTTTTCAAAAGTGCTCTTGCTTCAATACTCACCCTTCATCGCAGGCAGCATTTTAGGTCAAAGCACAAAACTTCAGCAATGGGGCTGATAACCTAAGTTTCAGCGAAGATACACACCCAGCACTGACTGATGCTCACACTCCAGCCTCACCAAGACGTGTTTTTCTCTTAACACACCTCACCACATCTAGACCTCTGCCTCTCACCTCAGCCACCTCGCTTTTCAAATTTTCTGCCCAATTTTAGGTGGCTGCAGGAACTTGCTCTCCTGGCTGACACAAGGCATGCATGCTACCTTTCTTGCATGAGTCAGCAGCCAGCAACAGGAGAGATGTTCTTTGTAATTTAAAAGAAATTAAGTGATTTTGAAGCGGGGAGTGTTTTGGACTAGTTAGCTGACTGACAGCAGGAGCACTTCAGAAAAGGCTGCATTATGAGAAGCAAACTTCAAAAGGAGAAGTGACAAGGCCAGAGTGTTTGTGGTGCCTGAGGAAGTCATTAGAATTTAAAAAGGACACAGATTGGGCAAGTACACTAGGCTAAGATGAACTGCTGCCAAAAAAGTTTCTTTTGCTTCCCCAGCGCTCCTTAGCCCATATTAGAAATGCAGTTTCATGAGTATCTGTGTCTCAAAACATTTTTACAGAAAACCCTTGCAATTGCTGAAAACATGAGAAAGATGCCACCGTCAAAAACTAGATGCCTCCTGCTCCCGTTTCTCTTTTCGGCTTATTAATAGCTGTCTTGCTTTCATCATTCCCAAACAGGAGAGGGTTTCTGCAAACCTCTCAGAGATAAGACATTTCTTAGAGGACTGGTATATGGCACAGTCTATCTTCCTACATCACAGGGGGGGTTTGCAGCAAAGGCTTCAGGGGCTTCCAGCGTCCGTGAGCACTGATGCTTGCTCTGCTGGTGACTGACCTGCCAGGTCAGGAGCACTGCTCTAGCTGGAGAGGTGTGATGTTAGTCAGAGATCAAACCGAATGCAAAAAACTCAGTGGTTTCCAGTCACCAAGGATGCTTGCTGAATTTCTGCCGCTTTGAGGTCTCTGCTATGCCACAGGAGGCTTTGAACTCACAGTTCAAACAAATGAGAGGCTGCAACAGCAAAACTGCAGCTGAAACCAGCAGAAATGTTTGTTCTGGTTTTCCTCAGCAAGCTGAAGCAGCTCACAACAAACTCAACGTTTAGCCCCTTCCACCAGGACGGCTCAACAATTCTGGGAAAGAAAAAAGCCAAAGCTAGAGGTCTGCAATAACACCCAAGGCCAAAAGATTTGCAGCTTTGGAGTGAAGCCAAAGCTGGTGTTCCACCAGGGCCATTTCCTCCCATCATCTGTTCCCTACCTGAAGGCTTTAATGCCCATTTTCTTGACCCTTTCCCCTACAGTAGAGATTCTTTTGCTCGACGGTTCATATCCAGACAGTGACAGAGACAACTAAAATGAGTCAACAGCCCTCCAAAGGCAAACAGGGCTCCTGTTGTCTCACCAGGTGCAGGTGAGATGTGGTGAGTCAGGCTGAAGGAATGAGCTCCAACAGCAGCACCTGGTGCAGCCGGTCCCTCCGGACCACCCCGCTCCCAGCTCAGTGGGTCACTGCAAGTCAAGTTAAGCACTTGAGTTGCTTATCTGTCAAGTGGGCAAGAAAAAAGTTTGCTGGAAGCTTGGCAAGCGTAAACAGGCTTCCAGTAACACTCTGAGGAAGCTCACAGGATGTCATAACACAAAGTATTTACTGAAAATTGTCTCAGCGTTCAAATGCTCTTTGTGGATTTAGTTCAAGCTGTGTTGGATCCCATCCGCTTCAGGCTTGTGGACCCAACCATAATCTCAAAGGCATGGAAGTTTTCAGCCTATGTCACTTATCCCCACGGGTCTCATGGGCCCTCTCTTTCACAAGCTCCTGACATAATTTCGAGGGAAACAGAACAATCTTTGTACAAATACAGCTACTCCTGAATGAAGAGTTATCACAAGAAGGTCTACTAACAGTGCCACATTTCAGGACATAGTGGCGGACTGGCAAAGGCATCTTGCCACGGAAAACAAGATACCTCCTGGAGCAAATTTTGAAGTGGTATCAGTGGTAACATCAGCCTGACCCATATGCAAGCAGCCATGTGGGTATTTGGGCCATGAATCAAAGGCAACTGGACACACTGCTCACCACGCTCACCTCTGCAGTCACTGGCTGGAAATGGGTGTTCCTTAGCTGTGGCAGCTCAACAGGCTGGGCAGGTCTACCTGGATCTTTGGACTTGCACTGGAAGTGGGAAGGTTGGGTTTAAATAAATTGGGTTACATATAGAAGGAGCATTCCTTTGAGAGCATGGCAATGCTCAGAGTATACATAAAGATCACATTATTGCTGTGCAATCACCACAGATATCTACCTGAACTGTATCTTCATCTGGTATAGATCCATACAGCCCCACTGAAGCCTACCACAAAAGTTTTAATTAAGAGGATTTAAGAGGATGCCCTCTTCTCAGGAAACTTCAGTTTTATGCAGGCACAAACAGACAGTGCAGAAATTTCCCAATTCACATCAGATCCAGATGTCCAGCTCTGGGGATCCCAAAACACCAGAGAAAAACCAAGATGAAAGTGAAACAAATGCCAGCTGTACTTCATTGAAATGGGAAACCACAAACCACTCCACGTTCAGTGCGAAGCCCAAACTTTGGGATTTTGTTTGTTTTTAAGAAAAGACAGACAGAATCCACCACCCTTCAATAGCCAATAACCTCACCGGGCTGCCGGGGCTCTCCTCTAGGATGGGAAGGACTGAGGACAAAACCGAGCTCAGATTGTGCAACACCACAGGCGACTCCTCCTCAGACCAAACACCAGCTCCTCTGGAGCTGCTCTCTCCCATTTTAGTCATTCCTTACATATACATCTATACATGCTACTACTGTTCCTTGGGATAGGAGCCCCCCCAAGACAGAGGCAGTGATCTCTGAGGCTCAGGCCTGGGGACCTGGGTTTCCTGAGCAGTACCATCACCACAGAGGCTGTTTATGATCAGAAATACCATCCAGGACCTGAGGAACATTTTCTTGAAAAATATTTTTGTGCAGCTTCACTTAGAAAAAAGAAAAATAAGAAAACCCAGCAAGCTCCTGATGGGTCAGGATTTTCAGGGCTGGGGCGGGGAGTCCAGCAGAAAAACTTTCTACTTGCTGTAAGTGCAAGGATCAGACTTTTTCATGCTAGTAGAGTTCCCCTGGGCCAGATTCATCAGGACAGCACCAATGGTTTCATCCCAGAGTGGTGCTACAAAGCCCTACAGCTCCTGGTTAACTGCACTAGCAGACTGGGTTTATGGCCCTTTTGCATTAGCCCAAAGCAGCTGGGAATTACCAATAAATTTGGCCTACGAACTCCAGCTGTGTTACTGATAATCCCTTACTCTCCCAGTGACAGAAGAAGGTTGGAAATTTTTTAAGTTCATCTCCCATAGAGGCAGTGCTCTCTCCTCTGGCAGAGGGGTCAGGATCCTGGAGCAGCATCCCGCAGGGAAACCTGCTTTGGCACACGGTGAGGGCCCTCACCTGGGGCTGCAGCTGGGAACCCCCAAACCAGCCTCTTCCTGCAAATCACAGCCCATCTCAGCAATTAGACTGCTGCAAAGAAGCCCTTCCATGATCTCCTTTTTCTTACTGCAAAAGGAAAAACCCCACTGATGTCCTAACCTGCCTGCTTTCCTTCCCTTCTCCTGCTGCCAACTGTGGTTCCAGCAAGCACACCCTACTGGGGTGAGACCCAGCAGCTTCTGCGAGGGCTTGCCCCGTGCTGGTATTTGGGTTAGGAAACAGCCGCTGTGTTCTCAGTCACCTTTCAGAAGGCCCTGTGGACAAGGAATCTGCTCCAACCTCCCCTTCATGCCACCCAACTCAGTATGAGCTGCTCCTGGTCCGACTGGTAAAACTCAGATCAGGATCTGGCCTTGTTGCAGAGGGATAGCCACAAGACCGAAAACCAACATTGAAAAACAAACAACTCCCGAACCAAGAGTCACAAGGCAACCCTAAACTTCTGTTTGAAAATATTTAGGCAGGATATCTCGCTGAGCTCACACATCTGGTTTCCAGAAGGACTTCAGATGGAGCTGTGCTGAAGAAAAACTTTTCAGGATGCCCACAAAAAGAGGGAAACAAAGAGCCCGGGATACACTGCTGCAGTCATGCAGCAGAGGGAGGACCTGGAGCTGGAGAAGAGCCCCGAGGGAGCCATCCCCATGGCTACCCCCACTCAGCACAGCGGTTAGACTTAGATGTGACCTGAAGCAAAGTCCTCTAGCCCCTCCATGTACCAACTACAGTAGGCGGGTGATCTGAAGGCTGTATTAAATTCATATATTTCCCTTAATCCATGACTAATAAGCCCACCTTTTAGCAACTCAGAAGGGCAGACATTTACAAAACGCTGTACTGTTGTGACTGGCTTATTTATGGCACTGGTTCAACTAAAGCCGAGCATGCGGTTAACTCCATCCCGTGATGGCGCGCCTTTGCGCGCACAACTCTCTTTTAAGCAAGTCTGTGACGGGATCTGAGCCCGTGCTCAGGCTGGGGGAGGGATGTCTCAGCAGTAGAGCAGGCAGGAGCAGGCAGGAGCGTGCCTGTGCTTTCCCAACGGGCAGTCAGTTTAACACCTGCCAAAGCACCCCAGTCAGCGAGCAGAGAGGAATTCCTGAGATGTAAGCTGTGCTCATTCCTAACACATTTCACCTTCCAATACAGGCAGGAAGCAGGATCCAAATTTTTCAATAGGACAAAAATACCTTTTCATTCCCTCGCTATGCTAGGTGTGGCCTGGGAACGCCAACCAGGTGAAAAAACCTGCCTGGTACCTGCACCAGCACAGCCCTCCCCACATGCTTCCTACTCAGACAGGCATCCCTTCTGCAAAAAGGGGAGAGGCGGGTAAGCAGGATGCATTTTGTCTCTTGCTTACCTAATAAAAAAAAAAATAGATCATAAATTATGGCTGGTTTCCAGGTCCTCATTATTGTCCAAGTAGCATTAACAAAGGCGAGAAGGCAAACGCAGCGCGTACCCAGGGGACCTAGAAACACCCAGCCGTTCCCAAAATAGGAGCAACTTGGCGAGTCGTGGATGGAGCATGGCCGGGACCCCCCCTTCCCAGCACTCCGCTCTCCCAGGCAGCGTTGCAAGCAGCGGGTCAGGAGGTGCATTCCTCTGACAAAAATACTATGAGAAAAAACGACCGAGCGGCAGCCCCAGCGCAGCCCCCCGCAGAAGCCACTGGAGCTGCACTGGCCCCCTTCACCTCTGTGATGGTATTGGGACTGACAGACCCCTGGGAAAAGGGCTGCTTCTCACGACGTCCCCGCAGAGTGCCTGGCACTGCCTGCGGCCCTTACGGGATGCTGTGGTGCTGAGAAATTGTGCTGAGATCCTGGCTGTGTCAGGAAAGAGAGAGATATGTAGTAGCACTCATTGTAACAAAAAAAAAAAAAAAAAATTAAAAAATAAGAAAACCCTGAAATCAGCACAAAACCCAACAGCAATCAGCTCATTGCCATAGGAACAGGTTTAGTGTTATGGCAGCCAGACAACTGGGTCCTGTAGGCTAGTGTCCTTCTGGTAACCTTGGGAAAATCATCGGCTCTTAATTACAAATCTGGGGGAACATCGGATATTAGTGTTTGTACTGCCACGTTACATCTTGGCTCTGGCTAAGGCTTCCCTTGGCTCCCAAGGTGCTGGAAGACAAACATATATTTTCTTTTCATTTCAAGATAGCTGAAAGCCACGGCCTGAGCAGTGATGAGAACTGTATGCGATTAGGAATAAATGAATAAAACATTCTTAAACAAACAAACAGAAATCCCCTGGCCTCAAATCCCAGACTAGGACACTGGGGAGCCAGAGGGATGCTGAAGTGGTGGAAACCATTGGGCCAGCAAGCCCGAATCGATACCTGGCACTCCACAGTGGACCAGCTCCACTGCAGCAGCAGCAACCGACCTGTGAAACATCCAACAGGGCTCAGGGCTTGGGTCTGCATTTTGGGGTCTCAGCATAGGAAGTTTTGGGTCTCGGCATGGCACCCAATTCCAACCAGATAGGACAGCGAGCCTCTACTGAGATGCTGCCAGTGCACCTTACAGAGGGTCGTCTTCCACCCTGGGCTGCACTGGTGTTGCCTGCAAGACCACACTGCTCCACGTCAGCTGCTGCACGACTCCCAAGCCCAAGGAGCCCATGACACGCTCATTTTGTATTTCTTGCAACTGTGCAGATTGATTTTGCCTAGCCACAAGGCACAATGCAGACTTAACTGCTTTGAGGTCTGGCAGATTTGGGTTATGTCCAGTTAGCAAGCCCTTTCTAAAAGCTAGGCTAATAGCAGTGACTCTTTGGCCCAAGCAGCATGTCCCACAGCACTCGCAGCACGCAAAGGAGCCCTTTCCTTTATTCACTTCCCATTTCCTGCCCATTTGCTTCAGCAGCAAACTCCCCGGTCTCAGAGTGTGGGTGGGATACATGGAGAAGAAAGGAGCAATCCCTCCCCACCGGACTTCTCCTCCTCCACTGTCTCCACCTCCCATCATACAGTATCAGGACCACGAGCTGTTTCGCCCTGCCCCTTCCAGGAAGGACGAAGCTTGCAAACACAGCCCTTCTGCTGAAAAGCAGCTTTTCCGGGGAAAGCATGGAAAGAGATAGCAGCACCCGCAAGCAAAGATGGACATGCAGTTTCCACATGAAATCAATGCAATAGCGCAGGGGGAACTGCCTCCCCTGCGTAAATGGCATCCCCAGGCAACTTTGCTCATTAAGAGGAGATCAGCTGCCAGAGAAGGTGGAGGAAGGAGAGACCCTGCAGAGCAACCCAAACCTCCCCGCTCTGATTTTGTTATTCCAGGAGGAGAGGGGACGGGAAGGAATGTCGGAAGGCTGCAAAACAACCAGCTAACCCTGAGGGTGCGGGACCATGCTAGGTTCAGCCCCTCCGTGTCACAGCACAGGCTGCACACCCACCGCAGCAGGCTACCCCACTCCAAAACAGCCCCGGGAGCAGCCCTGGTGCTCCCTCTCGCTTACCCTTGTGCGAGCGAGACCAAAGTTACATCGCTGCAGGCTGCAGTTAATGCAAGGAGCAGCTGAAATGGCCAGAGCTTGCACAGGCAGCCTCCCCATCACCTTGCGTACTGTGGGGTGAGTGCAACCAGCCCTCTTATCTTTGCTGCGAGCATCACCAATCTTCAAAGCCCTTCTCTGTGCAAGCCTTTTTCCATGCTTCTGTCCCTGCCTTGAGCTGACACGTGAGGTTTTTTCAAGGAAAAAGCAAGCAAATTCAGCCCAGCAGTTTGATGCCTCATCAATGGTTTTCTTGAACCGGCTCCTATTGATCACCTCACAGCTGAAACCTAGCAATCTGCGTCAGCAACCAAGTCTGAGGACAGGAAAGGAGTGTGGGGGGAACCCATCATCTCTGGCCAAGATCTTTTGTGCATCGGTTTCGCCTCCCAGCCTCTGCAGCATTCCAGCCTTTCTGTTTCGTAAATACACACGCAGCGCCAGATGACTCAGCCCACTGCTTCCCCTCAGGATTTACAACCGGGATACAGGCAGCGGTGCAGGGGAAGGTGAAGGGAGCGGTTTTACACCATGTGAAAACAATGTCGTTTGTTTTGCTGGGCAGACTCACAACCCTCCGACAGGAACGCTCCCACCGGAGAAGCAAAGCCAAGCACAGGAGCCACGCGGCATCCTCCGCGAGCAGCGGCGCAAGGCCCCTTGCAAGGTGCATCCTGCACGAAGCTACAGTAGACACGTGGGATCCTGCCCGACCAAGCCCTCCGTCAGCTTTCCAACACAGCTGGGGCTGTCCAAGCCACTGACTCAATATACTGTAATTTAAAACAAAACTAATCTCTTCAGTTAAAAAAAGAATCAGTTACCCTGAAGACTTACTCCCTTTCCCTCTCCTCCTGAAAAAAAATCAGAGATTACCGAGCCTTTGGCTAAGAACTGCTTTGCTGGAGGGATGGAAACCTTGACAGTGGTCACTCTTAAGGAGTAACAGATGTGCCTTTCCACTAGAAGTCCCTTCTGCCCAGCTGAACTCCAGTACGTGTAGGAGACCTGGTGTGCCAGATTCTCTGGCGAGGAACATCCCAGAGACACTTCCAGACCTCTGGAAATAGAGGGCAGCCAAGGAGGATCAACATGGCAAACACCGTGCTTGGCTGGGCTGGAAGGTAACCTGGCTGGCAGTTCTGCCCACACCAACCACGGCTGGCCAGGGGTGGAAGCTTACCTTTCACTCATGGCAAAGGAACAGAAAACGGCCGCTTGCGAGTGCCTGGGAAGCGACTGACCTGCCAAGGGAGACTTCATGTTGAACCAACCAAATATATAAATAAAATAGAGAGCATTTTCCCTCCAGCCAAGCAGAACTGTTGATGAAACCACCTTTCTGCATGACACATTTAGCAGTGCTTCGAGGAAATCAGAGAGGCAGTAAATCCATTAGCACAGAAAAGCCTCTTTTTCCAGACAGTACACTCTCAACACACAAGATTTTCATCTGTAGAACAGCTTAAGAGCCACAAGTTCACAGATACCTGGAGTGTGCCAAAAGTCGATCCAGCGCAATGGGATGGGTGTTCATCCACGCAGCTGTGTCACGGGAACACAGGCCCTGCTCCAGCAAGCTGAAACTCCCTTGACTGATACAGACTGTGCCTCTATGGAGAAGCATCATAGAATGGCTTACGTACGCTTCTGTTTAAAAGTTCCTCCTCTGTTACTAAGGGTGTACCTAGCACGAGCAGCTGCTAGAGCTGGAGTAATGCATGCTCTGTCCCAGATTTCTCACAGATCACTGAAATCCCTTCAAAGGGACTGCGCACTGTGCTGACAGCCGAGAGGTTCGCTACTCCCGTCGGGAGAGGTGGGCAGGCACCTCTGGAGACTCTAATCCAAGTCCCTGCTTGGAGCACGGTTAGCTGCAGCATGTTGCTCAGAGCAACCCATTCCTGTTTCTGACAGCCCTCAGAGGGAAAAAGCTTTTTCTTACATTTAAATAGAATTTTCCTGCATTCCCGTTTGTGCCCATTGCCTCCTGTCCTTTCACCAGATACCACCGAGAAAAGCCTGTCTATGTTCTTTACTCCCCGCGCTGGGCATTTATACATACGTATGAGATCCCCCTGAACTGACTCTTCTGCAGGCTGAACAGTCGCAGCTCTCTCAGCTTCCCCCCCTGTGACAGATGCTCCAATCCTTTCATCTTCATGGCCCTTTCCTGAACCAGTTCCAGTGTGCGCACATCTTTCTTGTACTGGAGAGGCCAGCACTGGAGCCAGCATTCCTCATGTGTCTCACCAAGGATGAATAACGGAAAAACCACCTCCCTCGACCTGCTGGCAACACTCTGCCTAACGCAGCCCAGAGGCTGTTGGCCTGTTGCCACAAGGGCACATTGCTGGCTCACGTTCAACTTGGTGTCTTCCAGGACCCCCAAGTGGTTTTTTTGCAAAGCTGCTTTCCAGCTGGTTGGCCTCAGCATGTACTGGTGCATGGTGTTACTCCTCCCCAAGGGCAGGGCTCTGCCCTTCTTTCATGAACTTCAGGAGATCCCATCCCTCCAGGCTGGTGATGTCCTTCTTAACAGCAGCACAACCATCTGGTGTACCAACCACTCCTCCCAATTTTGTGTTATCTACATAACTGCTGAGGACACACTCTGTCCCCTCAGCTAAGTCACTAATGAAGATGTTGAACAGTGTTGGCCCCAGTATCAACCCCTGGGGCACACCAGTAGTGCCTGGCCTCCAGCTGGATTTCAGGTCTCCAGTCACAACCCATTGAACATGGCAGTTCAGCCAGTTTTTGCCTCACCTCACTGGCCGCTTCTCTAGCTTGTACTTCATCAGGTTGCCTACGAGGTCGTTATGGGAGAGTGTTGAAAGCCTTAATGAAGTCAAGATAAACAACATCCACCGCTCTCCCCTCAGCCAGCAAGCCAGTTATCGGAGTTTTACACACATCAAGACTGTAAGATGACAGGCTGTAATAAATAAAGCCAACATTTTCCCAAGCTGTCTGCTCATCAGAAACTAAACATAAGTAGTAAGGTGTGTCTGCGGTTCTTTTTATAGTTATTAAGAGCAAGTAACATTGCATGTCTGTGGGTTGTTTGTGTTTCTGTTTTAGGATGAAAATACAGAGATAAGAATACTCATATATCACCAGACAGACAGAATCTGTTTCCCTCACCTGTATTTCTAGATGCTACCTTAAACCAAACAACAGTTGCAGTAGAGAGATATTGTGCGGAGTCATTTTAATCAGCATTCACCTGCATTCAGTTTACAGCTGAAACATTGGCACTGTATCAACTTACATCACACCATTTTGGCAGCATCTGAATGCCTCCCACTAGTGCATCACACTTTCTCTCTTGGCCTTTCTTTTCATAAGGTTAGAAGAACATCTTGTTCAGAAATTTTGTATAGTGTATACAAAAATCATACAAATAGGTTGTTGCTGCTTTGTTAAAGTCTTGGGCGAGATCCAAGGAAGCTCTGGCCTTTTGCAGCCTGAACTTCATCCTAAGAGAACAAGTCACTCTACGTTAAAGAAACCTTGATTTGAGTTTCACCAACGGGCAGGGTTGCTACAAGGAGACTGGCCTATTCCAACCAGAGGGAGGACGTCTACCTGGAGATCCCTTACTACACTTGCAGCACCCGCAATCTTCGTCCCATTGTAAAAGCCACACACGAGCACCTCCTGGCCGCAGGGAAGAGCAGCTTTGTCCAGATAGGATGCTTGCGCAGAACTCTCACAAAATGGCAAAATACAGCTGACATAGCCTTCAACCATTCCCTGCAGGCAAGGGCCCTCCTCACACACCCTGAAGGCACCTGCCTAATGATATGAGTATCATGTATTTATGCTGAATTCAGTGTCTCGGTCATAACTATCCGCGCCTTGATGAGGTGCGTCTATCTCTTCCACCAGGTCACAGATAGAGATAGGCCCCAGGACAGATCCCTGGGAAATTCTGCTGGTAACTGGTCTTCAGGTAGAGTAAAAACCACCACCATTTTCTTCTTGAGCCTCAAAATCCAGCCAGTTATTTACTCATCTACAACCCACCCATCCACAGCCCACCCACTTGGACCATAACATCTCAACTTGGGCACACATTTGGCTGGACAAGGCTGTCGCTGTTGCTAAGCCCCACCACTCCATCCTAAGCCAAAAAACATCCAGTTTTCCATCCAGAGACAGGCTTTAAAACTGGGGCAAACATATTTCTTTTTGACTTACAGCAAAAAAAATACTTGTTTTACAGCAGTCAAAAAAAAATACTTCATGTAAACTTTTCTCCATGTTGTGGGTGGGGAGTTGAGAAAAGCAAATCAGAACAGTTTACTCAGGGTAAAAAGAAAAAAGAAGAAAACTGAAAACCAAACCAAAACACTGACAGAAATTGCATTTGCTGGAGCAGAGTCATTTTGACAGAAACCTTCTGTCCACCTCTCCTTTAATTCAGCCTGCTAGGGCTAAAGTCTAATTTCATTGAAGTCAATGGGAGACTTTCCTCACTATAGTCAGAATTTGGTCCTCAGATTGAAAAAAAACACAAATTATGGGTACAAACAGTCAAAAAAATCCAATTTAAGAACCAAGGTTTTACGCTGAATATTGTATTTCAAACATAGACATTAACAGCATGAGAGCCTTGGAGGGCTTGGACAGCTCCAGCCAACAGGCAGAGCCTAAGAGGTGCTGTGGAAATGGGGACAGTAAATTCCCCACGACAAGTTTATTTGTTGGCAAAGACAGAGCAATTCCCTTCTGATTTATTTCTACTTTGAAAGAGACATTCAACAGCTTCCCAGCATTAAGACATTTTCACACTTAAGTCCAAAAAGGGCTTAGAGCTACTTATGCCCAGTTACTGTACATTTCCACAACAGCACAGAGCCTTGGCAGGCTTCTCAACCAGCTGGTGAGCCTCAAATTCACCAGAATGTGAGGAATAAAATATTTTTCCTCCCAAATTTCTGAGCAGCTGTTTCTCAGGAAAGACACTGGCCAACTTTCAATGGATCTGCGTAGTTGCAGGGCAATCACTTAAACATTGCTCACAAAGCCAAGGGTGTCTTCACCTCTCTAGCACCATTTTAAGAGGGACTATTCCACAGCACAGAAAATGTTTCTTGAGCTAAGCTGAACAAGCTTAACAGAAATGCAGGAGTGTCCAAGGAACTGAAGATAAGTCTGTCTGCTCTCTTCACGTCATAGCCCCCTCCATAGCCCTTCCATGAGTTCACATTGGGAAATGTCAAGGTTATTTCAGGGACCCAGAAGCCTTCCAAATGAGGAATCCACAGAGCTAAAGAGACCCCTGTGCTCCTCTTTCTTTTCCCTACCTTTGTCAACATAGTTTCAGCCCTCCCTTGCACTTGCAACGGTATCCATCACACCCTGCATTGAGCCCTATCAACTCTAATTCAGTGGAAGATACCCGCAACAACAAAGGGGTTGGGTTTTTTTCTTTTTTGTTTTTTTTCCCTGCTAGGTTGACCAGATAAATTGGTTCAGAGGGTGGGTTGGCTGTCAGAGCAGGCATAAAGCAAGCAGCAGAAGTGCCTGGCTAGGGAAAGAGCTAAGGACACGCATGGCAGCCACCCCTTCCAGTGAGTGTGAGGTGTTCAGCAGCTCAGGTCCTCTCCTGTGATGACAGCCTTAGAGACCTCACACCCACTTCGCTCACTCTCTTCAGGCTCTCACTGGACTGGAAACTGTTGAAGGTCAGACTATCCCATCCCTTTCTCTCCCTCATTACGCTTCCCACCTCTGGCATCTCTGTTAATTCTAAACCACCCACATGCTCACTTCATGTAACAGCTCCATCCACTAACATTTAACAGCTGACATTCTTCCCCAACTTGTTGATTCAGAAGCATGTTTTCTTACACAGTGACACGCCAGAATATTGAGCCTATTTCATGCAGGGAAGAGTCTCCCATGAAGCCCCTTGCTTCCCAATAGAAGAACCCTTTTAGTTAGCATGGCTGATGCTCATCACTAAAATACACCTTCAGTAAGTCACAGTGCAGTGCCCTGATCACTATCTCAGTGTCCAAGGTACCCAGAGCATGAACTTCTCACCAAACCATTACATGCTGTTTCCCCATCATCACCCTCACTTACAAACCAGAAAAAAAACCCAAACCACCACACTCCAAAAAACCTCCTTCTGGCTCTCAAATCAGCAGCAAGGATGCTTGGCTGGATCCTCAGGGCCAAAGCACCCAATAACCAGCGCTGTTCAAGATGGCCAAAGCGAGACTGCTCTAAATTGTGCTGAGCCCGAGCAGCTCTTCCAGGAGGGAGGCTCTGCAGCACGGTGTGCTTCCCCAGCTGTACTGCATATTCCCTTACACTAGCCAGAGCATACAAACACGTTTCTAGGAATATATGCGTCGCTGCCATTCCTTCTCAAGAAAGATACTTCAGTAACATCAACCAGAGCGTGCTCACCCCAGAGAGCGTGCTCTGGCGTTTCCTGCACAGCTGCCAGTCCAACGATGCCTTATTTTCAGGGACAAGCTGCAAGACTGCTGCTGCTATCGAGCCCTGTCACGACAGAAAACCAAGCACAGGACCATCCTGGGTGCCTCGGCCGCATGCCCCCCTCCAGGACACCTGGTGCAGCTGCAGGGGCTTTTCTGCTGCTCTGCACCCCCTGCCCACCGCTTGCTCTGTCTCACGGGACCACAGTCGCACCGTAAGAAGGCGAGAAGGTCTTCGGCCACTTTTGCAACACTGTCAGTGTGCAACCCTGCTGGAGTCTCCATGTCCTGGGCACAGGGGACACCCCGTCCTCCTGGTGCCAGGTAGAGCCCTTTCCAGTCTGCAGCTGGGGGTTTGGGAAGGAAATCCCCACCTGGGCAGGGGCTTTCCGAGGCTGCTGGGCCACTGCAGCCCTACCTGGAGGGACGAGCAGGTAACCCGTAGTGCAAAAGGCTCAGATAGATGGCAACAAAGGGATAAGTTTCACCCCAAACAACCAGTACGAGGTAGACGTTCATCACAGGCTCTTGCTGTATGCCATCTTCTAAAGATCTTTTAGATTCAGACCCCAAATCAGTTTCAGGTTAGCAGAAACCCTATTTACTTCTGCTGGGTTTGGATCAGGCCCCTCCTAGGTACAAAAACCCCAACAGTTAATGGAAATGCAGCATGCATGGAGCTTCCACTCCTATTAGCAGGTCTTTCTGAGAGGACACAATTTTCCAGCCATGCATTAAGCCTGTCCAATACTGACATCAGCTCATTTCCATTGATCCTGATTACATAATAGTGACTTAATTCTCCATAGAATTGAATTTTCCATATGTTTGGATCTTTTGCAGTTGCTACATGATTTCCTTCTTCCCCGCTGGATTCATTATTTATTATCTCTTTGTCCTATACTTAAAAATTCTGGTCTTCACTGGAAGCAGAAATTTCTACAGACTTGTTTTGGTTTTCTGATACAACATTTATCACATCAATTTCCTTCCATCTAAAAGACACCTCCACAACACTACTGCAGTACTGGACATTCCTATGGCTTTGAGAATTGCCGCCAACTGTGGACTGAAGTTACATTTTGTTTCAACATACATTAAGAATAGTTAATAACCATTATGGCACCCAAGTTTTCAGGTACTTCTACCGCTATTTATAATTCACGAACATCAATCTTATGAGATCAGGAAGTTGTGCAAAAAACCGCAACTGTTTGCAAAGATTACAGTTTTATAGCTGTAGATGAATATTCTCACTGTGTGTGTCCACCCAATAGACACGACTGTTTCTGTCAAGAGGTAAAACTATTACAAGCTCCCAGTGGCTTCACCCTGACAACAGCCAGCGACACCTCTGGTTAGGTACTTTTGGCCATTTCCTGGAGGACTGGAGCCCACATTTCCAACCTCTTTGCTAACATACACATTACCAGTGCTACTCACAAGAAAACGGTTTCTTCCATTTACATTCACATGGTGCCACTGGGTAAAGCTGTTAATTTTCACAATATTGCTTGACAGTAAAGGCAGTGCTGTACACTTACAGGACAGGAGTAAACTGAAGCATGAGAATATCAAAAGCACCACCAGAAACTAGGAGTGTATCTGTACTGCCATGCTACATACTGCTGGAGGTTTACTTGGGATTAGCCAGAACTGCTATGCATTTTCAGTCCATCAGCTTCTCATCTGCTTACACGACATGGTCAGTTTAGCTCTGTCTTAATCTCCGTTGACACAATTAAACATAATCCCTTTCACATCCCTGCAATATCCCTTCTTTTCCTCTCTAGCTTCATTAACTTATTTTCCACCTTTATGCTAACTCTAATCCAGAAACCATGCAAGCCTCCACCAGAGTCAACAGAACTACTCACATACTTGAAGTTAGCAGAAGTACTTCAGCACTTCTGTAGATTAAGGTTTAAAAGATCAATTACAGTGTTGATCTCATCTGAGAATACTAGTCAGAGAACAGGCTAAATTCACCCAACGCTTCTCTTCCCATCCTCCCTCCCTATCTTATTTATATTCACACCTACCTCCCAAATTTCAATAGTCCAGGTGTAGGCAACGAGCACAATTCCTGGCAGAGCAAGGCTCAGATTTCTTGTCAGATCAGCACTTTGTTCAGCAGGAATACAAAAGCAGCCCTGATAAGCAACTTGAGAAAGTTGTAGGAAAGGCTACAGCACCTACAACCCCATGAGCAGCATCCAGCCCCTGGCACTAAGGAACTGATATGAAGCAGGAGGGCACAAGTGGCAGCTAAGCATGGCTTGCACAGCGTGGAGAGGTTTTTGGGGGGCTAAGAGCAGCACTCCAACACCTATGAGGACACCAACAAGAAGACCCAGCTCTCCAGAGAGGTGCATGGTGGGAGAACAACAAGTGGACTTAAACTGAAACAGGGAGGTGCCAACTGGATACATGGGAAAAAAAATTCCTCCATGAAAATCTGTTGTGGCAGCTCTGTCCTCTGAGGTTTTCAAGACCTGACCGGACAAATCCCCAGGTGACCTGGTCTGAGCTCAGTGTTGGCCCTGCTCTGAGCAGAAGGCTGGGCTTGAGACTTCTCAAAGTCCCTTTGGAGTCAGATAGTAAAGTCTCATTAAAAACACATTCAAAACTATTCTATTGAAGAGATTGGGATTTAGGTGAAAGACATAATCTTAAAGAAGGATTCTTGGGCTGAAGAAGTCTTCTCTGTGGCAGGGGAGCCACTGCCGCAGTAAGACTATTTAAAAAAAAATAAAAATTAATGCAATCATCTGTTCCTCAAGCCTTCACAGAAAGAACCTCCCTCCGTCTCTGCAAGACTTTGAAAATGGTGTCAGTTCCTGGAAACACACCAGCAAAACAAACCACGATAATGGTACGTACAAAGGGAAGTTGGAAGAGGAAGAGAAGGATTTGGTGACGTCTGGGAGCTCTCATCCCTCTCTGCCGTAGGACGGGCAGCAGGTGCCGTCTCCCTCCCACACACCCCCAGGGCGAAAGCGCCCGTGACCCCGCTCCTTTCTCCTTGAGGAAGGGATGCAATCCCTCAGCCCTGCTCCGTCCCAGCAAGAGGCCAGTCCCTCAGCTGCACGCCCTGCCAGAGGCAGAGCAGGGCGAGCAGAGCGAGCCCTCCTAGCCACAGCACGGTAGTCCCCGCCGCCCGCCCGCAGGCCAGCTCAGCGCCTGGCGGGGACCTTGCTTCCCTCCAACCACGCTCTCTCCACTTCGTTTGCAAGGCTTCAGCTTCTGAACCGCCTCCGAGCGCCCAACACGGTGCACGAGCCTGAACAACGGCGCGGTGACGTTCGAGGAGGACAGCCGCTGCCTGCGGAGCGCGGGTTGGCTGCGACGCTTGCGAGAGCCGGCACAGTTTCGATTTGGTGACAGCACGCAACGTGGGTAGCTGCACCCGCAGTACATCCCCTGGTGCAGACATGCTTTCTGCAGTTCTCACATCACAGCACTGGCTGTTCTTGGGCATCAGTGAAAATGGCTTTTTTTTTTTTTTTTTTGCTGCGCCAAGAAAGGAAGTTATCTTACTCTTCCATTACATACATCCAATACTAATAATTTGATGCCCTCGTACATCACACCCACAAGAGTAATGAGACCTCCCAGACCGTGCAATAATCCCCAAGAGAACTGAGGCAAGTCACCTCACTGGGAATATTCCACATCTAAATAGGGAGAACACCAGAAGATGCACACTTTCTGGAACATGGGATAAACTAGATGAGCTAAAGGATGTTCTCCCTCTCTAATTTCATCGCCTCCATACCTGCATCGCTTGGGCCACCTAATCAGGCTACCGTTTTGTAACAAATCCTGTGACCAGGGCTACAACACAGAGCAGGCAAGTCCCTGTCGCCAGGCATCTCTGATGGACCTGCACATCCTCGACATCCTGAGTGAGCCCACTTGACGGTGCTTTGCTGCTCAACGGACTGGTCCCTCTCCCCAGCACACTGCTCCTGCTCCCATTGCTGCCCAGTCTGTCGGCAAGCCGAGCCAGCAGGAAGACAACCTGGTGAAAAGCTAGTAGCTGCCTGCTGGCGAGAAGGAGAACAAGTGCCAGAGATGGTGCAGGCGAGGAGGTGGGATTGTAAGGCTGAGGGCTGGGCCATCCTTCTCAGCAGGAATAAACTGTTAGATACCAGGATACTTCACAAGGCAACTGTGCCAAAGAAGTCTCCGTCACCTACTGCATGCAGCCACCAAAAAGAATAAAGAAGTGTTCCGAGTCCCTCTCCAGGTAGATAGCCATTTGTTCTTAGCCTATAGAGGACAGCAGCACAAAACAAAGTGTAGGTTGGTGGCTGAACGTAGAACAAAGCTGCAGAAATAATGAACACCAGTGACACTTTCCTTTCGTACTGGGAATTGCCAACAGCTTGCTGCACCAAGCCAGATGAGTTTCACCACATCCCCAGGATCCTGGCCACGCAGCACGCCAACCCAATCGCACAGCTCACTACGCATTTGCGCTGTGGCAGGCGCAAAGACCCAGACTGGGTCCAGCTGTGTTTATTCGGTCAGCTGCAGTGCCGCAAAACACAGCTGCATTGATCTGGGTCCGGACACCTGGCTCCAGATAAAAGCAGCTCAGTAGCAAGAAGCTGGCCATCCCTGCTCCACGCAACTGGAGCCGACCCTGGGACCGAGCGGGGTCTGACCGCATCTGCCTTCTCCTCCAGGGTGCTGCGAACGGTGACAAAGGGGATGCATCAAGTCAGGGTGAAAAGGAGGCAGCACACGTGGATTACGGAGCCCGACTTGGGGCCAGGAGATCCCGGTTTTCATCCTGGCCCCATCTCTGGCTTGAGCTGCGCTGCAGGAAGTCTTTCCCCTTCCCGGTTTGTCCACGTTGCTCATTATTCCTATCTCGATAGAAATGATCTTCCCCCAGCCCCAGTCCTTTCTGGCTTCGGGAAAACTCTTGGCAACCAACATCAGAAGTGTTTTTTCTCTCTTCAGAAAAGCCTCCACACTTCATTTCAGAGGTTATGGTTTTCATTTTCACATAATATACACTATGACTGACGTGTCAAAGCCATCATAGCCTAAATCTTTGGGTTTTATTTCTAAACTTGCTATAAAGAATTGTTCCCTGCTACTGACTGAGTCATCTCCTCTAGATCAAAGCTGCTCCTGCTCAAATTGAAACAAAACAGTTTGGCATTTGACTCTTTCATCTAGAAGCCAGTTCTGTCTGTGCTAAGCAGCAGCTCCCTTTACATATTCAAAATGGAATATTTTACTTTCTTCTGTCTGTACTATGGTACAGCAGGCCTGCACGTTTGGGAATAACAGACAAAAAAGCAAATGTATGAACGAGGGAAGGCAATCGTACAATCGAGGGTTGAAAGAAAACTTGAAATTCCAACCCAGAATCTGGGATTAGCAAACACTCTCAGGAGCACCATTTCATCAGCAGCTGAAAAGGCTTCAGCCCAAAGCATCAGAGGAGCTGAAGATGCCGTGGACCGGCAGGGTCTATGCTGCAGTGCAGGCTCCACTATCAGCTCCGCAGCCCTCGACAGCAGGGGCTCTCAGCCCTTGCCGAGGTCTCCGCAGATGATTTGGCTGCATTTTCATAAAGCGTGTCTCCAGTGCGGTAGAGCCTCCTCATCTTTCATGGTCCAAATAATTATGTCTGGAGCAAGGGTCAGCCGCATCTGTGCTATTAGCACCCGGAACCGTTAGCATTTCTGTTTGGCGAAGGAGTTGCCAGCTCCACATTCCTCCTCTATCACAAGTCGGCTTTTGTTATGTTAAAATTAGGTTTCCTGGCATGTCAAATGCATCTTTATCAGTTGCATCAGAAATATGGTTAAGTAATGTGTCAATAAAAATTGGTAAAACTTGCAGTAAACCTAGTCAATCTCAGATCCAGTCTCATCCTTGTGGTCAGCCCATTGACTACGCTGGAGTGACACCAGGAATGAATTTGGCCCTTCCCACCACCTCTAAATGTGGGCCAACAGACATTTGTGTTTATCAGGAAAAACAAGAACATATGCTGAAAACAGAGCATTTCCAACAAAAACCTCAGTCCAGCATGGGAACAAAAGCAAACTAAAGATTTTGTAGCTAATCAGGAGCATCAGTGTGAGGTTGTCTGACCAGAATTAAACATTATAAGACTACCTTAAAGAAAGCATTGGAGTATTTTCCAGACCCACACATTTCTTAATGGAGACACCAAGCAGCCAACCGGTGTAAGAACGTGTGATCTGGAAGTGTACACAACAGCCCACAGTTCTTATCCTGGTTTTGGAGTAACGCTAGCTTCAAAGAGACAGTAAACAGCCTATGTTAACTGCAAGGATACTCCATTTTATTACATGCACAGCACTAATAGAGCACTCTACATATGATCTTCAAACCCTCTCACACAAGAGCCGTTCTCTGTGCTTGACACCCGGCTGTGCTCCTGTTGGTACCCATGGCTTTGACGTTCCTGTGGGATTTGTAACTGACCACCACAAGAATAAAAGACTCACCACAGCTGAAATGATATCAGCAGCAAATGAAGAAAAAAAAAAACAACAAAAAAACCAAAAACAAACAAAAACCCAGCACATAACCTTAGGGGGATGTCATTATTTAAGTGAAAGAATTGAAGGAAGGCTGACGTAGCCAGTCCAAAGAAACACAAACGTGAGATCCCATGCTGTTTAATATAGAATTTCAGGCAGAGTCAAACCTTGCCTCCGGGTGCTGCCCCAGCAGCTGTGCCCAGCTGTGCCGGGCTCGCGGGCGGTGCGGGTGCCTGGCTGCCGGGCGTACCTGTACTCCCTCCCTACAGCACCCCAGGATTTTCAACCTCAGCACTGCCCAAAGCTCGCTGCATTTATTTCTAAGCAGTATCATAAAACTGTCATTGCTCTTTTGGTTTAAGAGCTCCAGTGAACTATCAGAATTAAAAATAAATCCTTCTGCTTTAGGGAATGCTGAGCCTCCTGGGTCTAGAAAGCACTTCTTTCTTTTCTCAGCCAGACATGGGAATTCAGCCTTTGGAATAACGCACGGGAATTTTGATTGCCATTTTGCTTCCCCCCACCCTGCCAACTCCCACTTCCATTTCCAGAAATAGACCTCTTCTACACTCAGAGAGCATCTGTTTGAACAACCTGATCCGAAAACTATGTTCACTAAGTTAACTAGCGCAGAGTGCTAACAGACACAGGCTTAAAGCAACTACATCCTTGCCCAGGTCTGTTCTGCTTCATATATTGCCAGTTTGTATGGGCTCAGTATAAGCTGGTGTAACCCATTTAAATAGATTTGATAGGTATTTTGGCATATACAGGTGATTAAATCAAGAGCCTGCTGAGCTGAAAGTGTGACTAGCTACCATGATCCAAACACTCAGATGACAGACTCCATTAACAGTGTCTCAATAGCTGTGGATCAGAATCACAGACAGAATTACAACTCAATATCCCACAAATCAAGAGTATAGGTTAGCAGAATGAATACACTTCAAGACTGATTCACAAAACTGGTGAATTTTCCTAGAACCAGGCCTTAGAGTTCACACAGACTCAGATATAAGCCAAGCCACACTTGTCGAGCGTTGATACATTCGTTTGACACACTTTTATCAGTTATAGGGTCTGTACAATATCGCATTAGGGCAACCAGTACCAAACAATCCAATAATGCCTTTCAGCACCTGACAGGCAACCTAATTTCCAAGAAGTATCATCTCACTAGGGGAACAATTTCAAAGCTCTAGCTACAGCAAATTAAACTGACATGGCATCTAGGCAACTAGGTAAAATCATCAGCTAGCATTGCTCATTAGAGAAAGCTGAAAGACACGGCATGGATAGATGTGTATGCATCCTATAATAAGACTGGAAGAGAGAAGATGGGATAATGTTGAAGCAGTAATGAGAACCTGTGTTTATGTAAAATAATACCATGCTTAACTCAAGAGTAAATCATTTACAAGCATTGCTTTGCTAAATGGTAGCTGACTTGTGTTTTCTATCAGTAAGAAGAAACGTGACCTTTTGGTTTTGTATTAAGGCGAGTGCATCTCTGCTGTAAACCTCAGAGAATATTTGGGTTGCTCCTTATCCCATACAGCCCTGGCCCTGCAATAAGAGAGGTCCTCATTAGCAGAAAAGGGATTCTATTATTAACTCCTCAGTGTTATGACTAGTTCAGTTATAGACAGAATCCGGTACCACTTGATTAGGTTCATCATGAGAAGTTAGTCCTCACATTTTCCTACAGTTTTCTCATAGACCGGCCAAAGGAGGTATCACCAGATAAATTGGTGGGGTGGAGGAGGCAGAGCACACACAAAGTTGCTCTGCAGAGGTGACTTGTTCCAGAGGTCACTGGCTTTTAGAGGTACCGTGACCGTGCACAGGCTGAGCATCACTGACAACCGCATTCGGCTCTGACACTGCTGCTCAGGGAAGCAGGACAGAAGTAAGCGGGCAGCACAAATACCGGGGTGCAGGAAAACCAAAACCACCCAAAACAGTCACACACGCATTTCACTGGTGACTTTGCACTGCTCTGGGGTACTTGTGACCATCTTTCAGTGAGACAGGCGAGACTGCTGAACTCCAAAAGCACCTACAGACCTAGCACTGGTTACACTTACAGCCCCAGGCACCAAGTGCCACATGCCCCAGATGAGGCAAACCACCCACACGGCCTGAAAAAATTCAGGAGAAAAAGCACGTAGCCACCCTGCTGCCCAGCAGACTCGAGACCCCTGCAGCAGCAGACGGTGGAGCGAAAGTCACCCTGCTCGGTGCGCAGCCAGCTCTTCTGTGGCCTCAGGCTCGGGGAGGACAGCTCCCGGACCACAGCCAGCAGCCAGGCTTGCCTGCTTCTCAGACCTAGTTCATGCAATTTCACAGCTCGTCTTTTAGCAAAAAGATCTGCCTTCGCCCACGTAATGAATTCCTAATAGGGACCAGAAATCTGGCTGTGGCTAGGTGAGATAGATGCACATCCTACCCCTCAGCCCAGCTAACCACAGCAAGGTAAAGATATCTCAACTGCTTTGTAGATTGAGCCCAATTAGTCTAAGCAGTTCTCTTCTCGAGCAGGGCTTTATCGTACTTTAGCAGTTGCTAAGATCAGGCCATCCTAGAGCAGATGTGGAACCGTACATTACAATCCCAGCTCTCTGCCTGCTTCTGTATACCCCAGGGTGATGGAGAAGTCTGAAAAGTACAACAATAAAACCGGCAGAAGTTCCCACCATTCAAGACTACATGGCACATTTTTAGAGATTGCAATAAAACACAAAAGATCCTTGAAGACACCAGATTTAAACAAAGGAGACAGGACACGCTCCCCAGCCAAGCAGCAGGGATGAAGCTGCCGATGGGACGGATGGGGCAGACGCCCTCCAGCTGTCACAAGCTGCTGCAGAAGCCCGGGCTTGCCACATCCCTGCTTTTAAAGGCAGCCCCAATTTCTGCATTTGTGGTATTTTGCTACTGCAAGTGGTGGCCACCTAACTGCTGCAACTGCATACCTGCTACCAGCAGACACCAAAGACCGTCTCTGCGTTACTACTGATTTCAGCTCCTTCACAGCGGGACCACCAGAAGTCGGAGCTGTTTGGCACTGGGACTGACCAGACACATGAACTGGCTTATTCCAGAGATGACAAATCGACGGCGCTACTGGAAGGCTGTGAGGCTGCAGCTGGCTCGGTTGCATTCCTCAGCAGAAGAAAGCTCCACGTTTCACACACACTTGTGGAGAGACTTTCAGCTGAAGCCACTAGTGACACCGCAAAACCTTGTGCAACTCGTGTTCTCTGCGAGCCAGCTCTTTCTTCCCAAGCCTTAGTAGTTGTCATACTTTGGTGACAAATAGCAATGATGAGATCTGCAGAGGGGACTTTGGATCAGAGATTTCTTCGCAGATACCTTATCTCAGCTCACAGGAGCCTGCACACACGCTTCCCCACGCCACCTGCCCGAGCTGGCTGCCTCGGAGCACACGCAGGCTCCAGGAAGGAGATCCCCTCCTTGCAGCAGCCCAAAACTTGCTCCCCACCTAACTCAGTCCAAGAGGGAAGGGCTCAAGCCACAGCTTGAGCATGAACTGCAAGAATCTCCTGGCTCGGACCCACCGCTCTCAAAGCGCTGCTGCCAAAGTGTTACGCAAACGTCTCCAAAAAGCATCCCAACTGCTTAGTTGCACACCTCTACACCCCAAACTCAGTGCTGACTCTGGAAAGCCTAGGTGCATTAATTATTAGCAAGATTGGGAGTCTGAAGATATTTTTTAAAAGATTCAGTCTCCTAAGTCACAAAAGCAAGTGAAAAAACACGTGCATCACCCCCGCTGGGGGCGGCTACTGCTCCTGGTTATCTCAGGAGGAGATTCCTACACTCAGAAATAAGAAGCCCACAGGCTGAACTGTCAGCTAAGGCTTGTGGATCCCTATTTCCCAGGCTTTTTCTAAGCCTTGCACTACCCTTTTATCCTAAGCAGTTCCAAAGGAAAAAAGAAAAAGAAAAAAAAAAAGACATCAGAAAAATCTTTATGCAAGACAGAGCACAGTCCACCCAAGGGGGGAAAATACTGGCTTTTATTAAATTGCAAGTGGCCAAGTCTGTATGTTATGTGGGAGTTTCAGTCTGACCCCATAATTCTGAGACTATTTACTTCCAGACAGAGCTGTTTATAACCAAAGACAATGTTGCCATACACCAAACGATCCTCAGCCCTGCTTTCTATGGAATTTTGCCCACGAAGGCGGTGATAGGTCAGTGGGGGAAAAAAAGAAAAAGAAGTATTTTAGTGAGTCCTGACCCTTGTCTTTTGAACTTTAGACCAAACCAGCACGCTTCCCAGGCCTCTCCTCTGCAGCACCCCGCCACATCGTGGGTCCTGCGCTGCCACAGCTGACCTCCACCACTGCACCCCAGCCTGCAGCAGCATGGGCAATGGCAAGCCAAACCCTCCCTGCCAGCAGGAATTACCACGCTCACGCCTCCTTTAGCGACAGCTGGCTATCCTGGCCCACCAGCCGCAAATTTAACTGCTCTCGGCGGTTTCGGCCCCGATTTTTCTCTTTTTCGGCTGTGGCCAGAGCAGGAAGCCGGATTCAGACCTAAGGCTCGGTCCCACAGAAGGGGCGCATGCAGGCACAGTGCCAGCCCTGCTTCGCTGCAGCTTCTCAAAGGGCTCGGCTCTTCTGGCCACCCTTAGCAACTTGTGTTTGTTTTGGAGTTTTTTTTCCTCCTAAAGCTCTGCTCCCTGGATTCAAGTAATTTTTGTTTTGCTTTGTTAAAAAAGTAAGAACTTTGGGTACTGGGAGGTCGGTGTCTTCCTACTGAACGCTTCTAAACACATTTTTCTTTTGTGAACTTTTACAGTCATTCCTCTAGTTCACACAAGGTTTTGCCATGCACTGTAGCACACAGCAAGAAGTTCCCAAATTTAACCCCTCTTGTTCAAATTGCAGCATAGCTCTTTACAATGGAAATGCCTTCTCCCAGCTGGTGCCAGGGAACTTGCCTGTTCACTGGCACCTCCCTATCCACCCCCAAACCAGAGCCAAATAAGCGGTTCCAGCCCAGAAACTGGCTGTGTTGCCACCTGTACCAGCAGCTCCTTGGGGCAAGGCCGTGTCGGACACATCTCTGACCCACAGAGCTCTGCTGACAGTCTGCAGCACAGACTGGACCAGTCAGTCTCGTCTGCTAACCCAAGAGAAAAGCACAAATGACTCAACTTCCAAGATGAAGTAAACAAGACGCAGGTCGTCAAACTGGCTGTGTGACTGCAGGATCCCAATTTACTTGCTGGGTCTGGATCTGTGCTTCAGCCATGCAGCTTCAGAGAGGAACATCTATGTCCTAGGTGCACATGCTCTGCATCATCTTCAATCATAGACGCACCTCTGATTTTTGGTTCCCCAAGATGTCCCCTACAGCTCTGGAGTCTCCGGTTGCTATTGCCTGAAGATGCACTTCCCTGCCTTAGATGACTCCTGCCTTTCCAGAGGATACAGCAAATTAGTTTATAGGGACTTCTCAAGAGAACAGCATCCCTAATTTCCTTTGATCCAGGCAGGATGGTTGCCAGGAAGGCACTGGCCACTGGTTAAGGAGCTTGCTGTTCAGGCCCTGGATTTGCCATAAAAATCTTAAGAGATTCACTCAAGTCATTAAATCCTTCATATGTTCTGTATGTTGAGACAGAAACATTGTTGAACAAGTATGCAGCTGAGCAGGCATCCAGAATTCAGATTTAGAAGCCTGTGGTGCCTTGGTGCACAGCCCTGCAGAGCCTGGGCAACACAGGCTGCCCAGTTGCCTGCTTGCCCCCAGTCCGTCACCACTGCTGGGAGCTGAAAGAGCCAGCCATGCTCCAAAATAAAGCTGTACAAGCATTTTTGCATAGACACTCCCTGTGTTCCTGGGCTGTGGGTGTTCAGTGACAGCAATCAGTGAAACCCCCTGAACAATAAACTCATTCACACGGCATCTCCGGTCCCCGGCCGGGCACGGTGTGCCCAGAGCCTGCTGCAGGGAGTGGCAAAGGTACGTGAAGGAATGGGAACAAGACTTGCCCAACACACTAGTCAACACCACAAGAGAAAAGTAAGGGCTCGTGCCTTGCCAGGAGCGCTCCAAAAGCAGGTGCCCAAAGGGTCACAGCTTGTGAGCACTGCTAGCTTTAGGAGCAGGCTCCTGGTGATTTTGGCAGACGCAGACGGGGCACAGACGCCGGGGTGGCAGGGCTACAGGGGTACTGCTCCCACATCCCTGCATGGATCCCTGCCCCTTACTCTCAGGTACGGAGCAAGCCCTAGTGACCATTTTGGGGGTAGCAAAAGGAGCACCCCCACGCCTGGCAGTTACCCCCCCCCCCAAAAAGGACCATCACTGCTCATCAAATGGGGCTAAAGCCCCCATCCCTGCAGCCTCATGCCCATCTGCAGTGAGCCTGTCCTGGTCTGGAGAGCACCGGAGAGGCTCACGTGCACCCAACACAGAGCATCCTCAGGTGCCTTGTTTACATAAGAAATGCAGCTGTGCTAGAAGGGACAGAAATATTATACCGGCACAGATGACTGTGTAGGATGGCTTGGTAGGGTAGACATGGTAGATGTATAATTGAGACAGGTTGTGGTTTCAGTCACAGAAAAAGGTTTCATCTCCTAAATCCCTGCTGAGTAAATCACTCTGCACTCCTGCTGTCTATTCCCCAACAGAGTCCATTCCTTCCTCCAAAATCAACCAGGGTCACTGTCACATAAGTGAGAGTTACTGTATATGTTATGAGGTTATGCAGGACGTTAATTTTCATCTGCTTTGCAAAGAATGCTCAGCCAAGCAGCAGAAAATTGTATTGGATTTGGTACAGGGCAGTTTTCTCCAGTTGCCAATTACACCAAGACAATTAGTTAAACACAACAGCTGTGTTGATGCTCAGCTGAGGAGAAACCACATATGTTTGTATAGAGCCTAGATCATGTTAATATGAATCAATCCATTTCAGACTCTGATTAACAGGAGTTTATAAAGGGCCTCAGATTGTTACCAGGGCTCACATCCTTCATTCATGTCTCCACTTTGTGGTTTAATCCCAAGCATATCTCCTTGTATTTGCAAGAACTTGTTGAAAAGAACACGTGCCAAAGTGCCAAACAGACCCACACCCTTTTCCCCTCCCAGTTAAAACATGTTAACTAGCAAGCAAACACCTCATCTTTCTACCAAGTCACCATTTTAATCCTTATCAACACTAAACTGTCGGCTTCTGTTTAGAAGACATCATCTCCTCCACAAACAACGCTTGTCTCCTTAGGGGAGCACTGCAAACACTACCGGTGCCCTGCAGAGCCCTGGGAGACCCTCAGATAAGAGATGTGAAGCTTGTATCTTTGCTCAACAGAGACAGTAAAACAAGAATGCCAAACACCTTTCTTTGAAGAACCGGGCTGCGAGTCACTCCGATTTCCATTACAGAGCTCTAACACGTTAAAAAATACAGTCATAATCTTACAAGCCTCTCAAGGCTCCCATCACTTGACGTTTTAGACTACGGGGATGGAGCTGCATCACAAGGGAACCACCCGTGACTGCAGTGACAAGGGGTTGGTCTGAGACAACTTGACGGGGATGGCAGATAAGCAAGGGTGCCACCAACACACCCCTCATCAGTAACAGCGCGTTCAGCACCTCTTCCCTCCTCTCTGGGGTATGGGGATGGCTGGTCACAGACCACCCAGCCACATCTGACAAGCAGGACAAGGAGTAGGCAAGAAGCCATAGGGCCACTCTAAGAGGGAGCACAAGATGGGACAGTTGTACGTATCTCGTTCAACGGCAAAACACGTGGGAAGGAGCGGGGAGAGCACTTGCAGGGAACAGAGGAGGAGCAAGAGATGAGCAGCTCTGTCCTTGTCACTACATAGCTGTGGGTGCAGCGACCACCCTCATTCACACCTGCCCTCTGCAGGTCTCACTCTTGTCCCCTTGGGCTGTTGGGTCTGTTGCTCTTTATGCCTCACCCATACTTCCTAAATCGCAGGGAGAAGGTGGATTTTTAAACAGCATTTTCACCAATGGAAGACGCTCTTTACTGTGGCCCAGCAGAAAAAAAAAAGCCCTGCCGCACATGGAGATCATCCTTCAGAGCTTTAATAGCCTAAAAGAGTCAAGAGACAATGTCCTCCTATGCAGCTGGCCTTGCAACCCCATTTGCAGAGGCTGGGAAAGGAAACCCATTCCCAGGAGAGTTTCACAATCCCTCCTTCTCTTCCCACCACGCAAGTCCAACAGCCTGAGCTCTTCCCGCTCCACGGGTGCCACGCTGCCGGCCACCAGCCCCAGCCTCCCCAGCTCACACCCCACCGGGCCCTCCACGCTCCGGCCAGCCAGATCCCTGGGGCTGCGTCACCCTGCCTTTGAAGCAGGAGGGACACCTCTTGTGCGTGCCAGGTTAGAGCTCGGATTAAAGCACATCCCTGCCTGCATTTAAAGGAAAGAAATGCTGCTGTTTGCTGATGCTTGCAACCTTCTTTTCTTAAGTAATAGGAAAGATGTGTAGTCAAATTCCTCTTCCCAGCACACCAGTTCGTTGCTCAACAGCCCTCTTTGAATCCATCCTTCCCTATCATTACAGGCTTTCCCTGCACAAGAGCTCTGCCCGGCTAGTGGCAAGAATGAAGACTCCCCATACCAGCCACAGCAGCAACAAGATATCCCCACCAGAACAGGCACATATCCCCTGTGCTTATTAAATACCAACTTACCTGCCTGCTTTCTCCACCTGCTCCTCAGGGCTCTCCAGCCACCCCACCACGCTGGGGACACCTCCCACCCACTAAACGAGCTATTGCCATCACCTGCGGCTGCCCTGCAGAGCTGGAGATGCCTGGGTACCCTCATTAACACACACCCACTCCCACGTGTGCACGCTCGTTACCAGTAACACAAAAAAGACTGGCAAGGCTCCGCAGTCAGTTGCACTTGCTATTCATTACACATGTGCAGAACACATCCCCGCTGCTCTGCGGGAGCAGTGTGCATATTTAAAAAGACAATATACAAAACATAGCTGAATCTTAATGAATTTGCTTTGCTACCGGAACTGAATGGGATTGTACAGACCCTTCCAGGAGAGAAAAAAAAAAAAAAAAAAAAGACTACACAATATTTGACTTGCAATATAATCTTTAACATCACTTTTGCAGTATGTTACTATTGTGCTTATCAGGCCTGTAAAGTACCGACTGTAAGGAGGAAAAGGATGAAAATACAAGAGGCAGCACAGTGCCAGCCCTGTCAGAATACTAAAGTACTTGCATAGTCATAAAAATACACAGTCCTGGCAAAAATTAACTTCACACAATAGGATACCTTGACATATCAAGTCCCCACCAAAGGAGGATTAGGGAACAAGGGCCATTAGCTTAAATGCATCTGCTGAGGCCTAACCAAACCTTGCCAGTTTGATAGTAACAAGTCCAAACGGGGTCAGGCAGGAATATATTTGTCTAGTACCATGCTCCCCGCTTAAATATTCAAGCTCCATAAGGAGGACAGCAGTTACGAGGAGCGACACGCTTGCTCTGAACAGGTAAAATTTACTGCAGACTTCCTCTGTGCTGGATCCACCTCCTCCAGGGGAGACTTTTACACACTAGCAGGAGCAGAAATTGCAGAGTACCCACGCACATCTGAGTGTCCCATGCCCGGGCACCTCACCCCACCTCCTCCCTCCTCAGCTGGCAAGGTGCACCGAAGTTTGAGAAGTCTCCCAGAGCTGCCCATAGCACCGCAGATCCGAGAGGAGCCATTCTCGGTGATAATGGCCAAGTAGCATCACGCAGGAAGCGCCAGAGCCATTGATTGCGGGGAAATTAATGGGCCGTGGGTGACCACCAGCCCAGATGAGATCTGCCAGAAAGCAAGCGGGGAGGATGCTCATCTACCCTCTCCCTAACCACCAAACGTATTTGCATTTAGACAGCAGGACACTCAATGTCGTGCCTGTTAAGCCTGGGAGGATGGGAAGTCTATGCAGATGGGCAATTTAGGAAGAAAGACGGAGCAGGCAACGTTAGTCAAATTCAGCGGCTGCAGAAAACGAAACGCGACGCCGCTCTTAAGTGGCAAAAAAAGGTCCCGATCCGCAGACGGTGTAAACCGAGAGATGTCCCCCGCTCCTCCCTCGCTCCCCAGTGCCCGGGGCAGGGACGGGACAGGGGGACGTCGCACCCCGGAGCGGGACCGCTCCCCCCGAGCTGACCACGGCCCCACTCGCGGGGACCCCGGTCCCTGGCCCCGCTCGCGGAGATCACCTCCCCCGGGAGCTACCTCCCGTCCCCACTCGCTGGCCGCCTCCTCCTCCTCCTCCGCGGAGCTGGACCCTCGCCCCTCGGTCCCACTCGCGAGACAACACACCCCCCCCCCCAAAA
>NW_010972620.1:4365458-4365714 GCF_000737465.1 Haliaeetus leucocephalus | reverse complement strand
TCCCACTCTCGGGAAACAGCCCCACCGGAGCAGACCACACCACCGCCGCGCATTTCCCACGCGTGGGGACAGCGAGCCGCAGCGGTCCCACGTCAGTGGGTCGGTCCGTCCGTCCGCCCCCAAAAGACCCTTCCCCACCAGCGCCGCCCCCGCAGGTCCCCGATCTGCCCCCGGCGGGCAGGACAGGACAGGACAGGACAGGACGGCTGGTCCCCGTGGGGAGCCGCCGCGGGGCACGGACAAGCGGGGGGGGGCG
>NW_010972620.1:4140874-4365448 GCF_000737465.1 Haliaeetus leucocephalus | reverse complement strand
TCCGCCGGGGGGGGGAACGGCGACCTCCGCCCGGGACAGACGGAGGGAGGGAGGGAGGGGATCCGGGCACCGGCCTCCCCCCCCGGCCCTCGCCGTGTCCCGCACGGCGCGGCAGGGCACGGAGCCTCCCCCTCGGCGTGGGTCCCCGGGGAAAGGAGCAGGGTTAGGGCCGGTGGCAGGAGGAGGGTGCCTGGGGTGCCGGGCTGGGGCTGTGAGGTGGCTCCTGGGGTCCCTTGCTGCTCCCCAGCGCTGTGCCCGGGGCGGGGGTGCCCCGTCTGCTCCCCGTGTTCGGGACGGTGTTTGCTCTGGGGCTTCGGGAACGGTCAGAGAAAGGCCTCGGTCGTCCCGCGATAGCCGTGCGTGGTCCCGGTGGGTCCCGGTGCTAAGACCCCCGGTGGGAGTCCGCCAGCGACCCACCTCCCGCCCTGCTCTGGGCTGGCAGCACGAAAAGTCGCGTTCTCCTTCCGCCTTCCCGGGGTTCTAACACCGAGCCAGTGGGTTTGCACTCTCCCTTTCCAGCGGCCTCATCAAAGGTAGGACCTGTCTCCTGGCTAGAGCAGGTCTCTCAGGACGATGCTCCTCTCCCTGGGTTCCAGTAACATTTTTGCCTGACTTCCACCACCGCAGACAGAGCTAGGGCGCCCAAAGTGCACAAGCAATAGCAAATGGAGAAGTGGGCGTCCAGTCTGACCTCAACACAAGGCACAGGTGACAGGCTGTCCTGAGGCCAGTATTTTGGAGAGACTGCAGGAATTTAATGTTTATATCAATAATGAAAACATCAAAAGTTACAATAGACAAGGTACACAAGGATTACAGAGGAAGTTTTCAGAATTCAGGTGAAGCCATCGGTGTGGGGACAAGGGAGCCATACCTGCCTATTGCAAGGCCTTTCTGGCAAGAGGAGAGGCCAGGCGTCCAACCTGGCCGGGCAGCTCCACTGTTCCTGTGGAAAGAGATAGAACCGTTACCTTGAAAATCAACCGCTCTCCTTGGGAGCTGAAAAATAAGGAGCCAGAAGTCAGCTCTGCATCATTCACCAGAGCTGCATCCACTGGGTCTCTGTGTGGGCATCTAGTCCTTCCACTGAAGGATGACGGTCACGCCAGGGTCACACCGAGCTCACGTTGGTCTGAAATTAATCCTCATCCCACTGCTTTGACGCTGAAGGGACTCACAGGCTTTGGGGTCTGGGCAAAACAGGGCTTGGGCCTGGCTCGGGGTTTGAAGTGCGGGCAGGGAGATGGTGGTGTGGCCTGGATTAGAAACGAACCTTTTCTTGGAGAGAGCAGTGGGACAGACGCGCAGGTTCCCCAAACCACGCAGCCCCTTGCACGTTGACTCTGCTCTGCAAGCCGAGCTCTTGGCCATCAACCCACACCTAAAGAGCTCGGAGTACTCACGAACGGGTAATTTCCGCATACCCATCTGAGTAAGGGGGTGACACCTCACGGAGGATCTGTGCGTCAGGTGGAACCGGAAAGTGACTTTTGCCGCATGGAAACTTCCCACATGAGACCAAGTTTAGATAAAGGGTTATTGCCACTCAAGGAAGCTGAAGCTGGAGCACGTCTTGTCTCTCGCCGGTACATAACTACCGCACAAAAAGACAGGCAAGCCAAACGCCTGAACCGTCAGATCCAGCAAGCAGATAGCAGTCCTCAACGACTGGAGAAAACACAGGTTAAATAAATATATCTGTCATGTAGGAATATTTCTCTTAGAGCTCTTTCCAGCTACCTCTTGGCTCTAGCTTTCAAAATCTAGCAGAGTAGGCCCTGATCTTGCAAACTTTTGAAGTGTGCCTGTACCTCGAAGCAGGTGAGTAGTCATTCTGAACTCAGCGAGACTAATTAAGGATAATACCAGTTAAACAAACTAATTAAAGATGATTTGAAAGATCACGGCGTCAGATACCTGTGATTCCTGTCTTCAGGCCCCAGAGCCTTTACATCCCCTGCTTGTCCCTTCCTTCCCCTCCCCAGCCGTGATAAGGATGCTCTGGAATCCCAGGACTGCTGGTTAGGCCCATGGCAATTGCTGGGCAAGTGACAATGGAACGAATACTAATGCCAGAGGAATACAAGTTTTTCCTGTTTGTCCCCTTCCTCTTGCAGTAGGAAGTACCTAAAATACTTTGGGATATTCTTTTTCAAACAGGCTGTTGTGTTCTGGGGTTTAATAAAAGTGGGAAATACTCAGACCCTGCTTAGTGCGAGGAATTCACGTTCCCAGTGTTGGTGCTGAAGTCTAGATGTTTGCCACTACGCTCAGCTAGAGCAAATACATGCAAACTGGTTTTCCTGGTGGAGCTTCCTGAAGCCAATAAAATAACAGTCATCTACCCGTGTACCCATGTATTCCTTGCTTTTTTCCTGCTTATTATTAGTGACGATTATTAGTGAAGTTTATTATTAGTGATGACTCAGGTGTGACAAGCCTTGACAGCCAAGCTCACCCTGTTCCAGTCTTGTTATGTGGCTGACATCCTATCCTTCAGTGCAGAGGATCACACTATAGATTACACATTTTTATGTTTTTTTTTCCTTGCTTATTCATGCTGTATTAATAGACAGCCTGACCGGTAGTGACATTATCTATCACCTTTGGCTAAAGTTCTCAAGTACCATGCTGTGGCTTTCAACTCATGTGATTCTGCTTGTCTGGCCTTAAATCCTGTCATTTTAGCACTTTCGCTTCCTGGGAAACAGAGAAGGAATCAAGTATAAATTTAGAAGCCTAAACAAATTCTATAAAAAATTACAATGATTTGCTAAATACCTTGTGCAGAAGCATGATCCTGATCCTCTCTTTTATCCACTGGTGATGCTAAATGCTTTTCTTTTTTCCCCAAATATTGACACTAAGCGGGTGTACTTGCTTCATTAATATCATTGCTGTTAACACTTACCTTTTGCATCAGCAAAGTCTTCAGTGTCTAATATTTGCCTAAATCTTTGCTATGCCTTTCTTCTCTTTGGTTGCATTTGACTTGCTCATTCCCTGGTTTGAGCATGAGTCAAAGTCTGGTGAAAGTTATTGACCTCTCCGTTGTGAAAGCTGGGGGGAATCCTACCATGAGAGTTTGTGTGCAGGTGCCCTCCACCGACTTCAGGGAAGTTATGCTTGATGGAGACTGTCACGAAGAATCACACCTGACGTGTACTATGCGGATCTGCTCTCTGGGGTATTTTCTCCCAGAGGTTGATCATCCCAATTGCAGCAGTCCAGAGTGGTCAGGCTTCTGCCTTTCTTCAGGGAAAATATTCCAGCTGGTAGAAATTTCCTCCACACACGAAGGGTATCTGTCGTTTCACAGGGCTTTTCTTTCTCTCTTCCCCATGCACTTATGAAGGCTGTGAAAACCTAGTTCAGGAGTCTACTCAGCAAGACCAAGCTCAGTCAGAAGTAAAATTAACTTAGTCTTGTTAAGCTCCTGAAAGATGGGGAGCCATGCCAAATACTCCATGTGTGCAGGTCCCTGGAGGACAGATGGAGAAAGAAGATGGCTTGGCAGACCAGGGTTAGCAGTGAGATGTGCTCAGATCAACGGTGGTGCACCGGTGTCCTCTTTTCTTCCAAATATCATCTCAGGTACCCATTTAGATAAGGGCGTAATGTCTCTGTGGACAGTTGTGGTCAAGCAGGCATAAAACTATTTCAGAGCAGTTGACATGAGAGATCTGAGCGGAGGTGGGTTTTGTGACAGATCTGAGCTGAGATTAAAGCTGAGGTGTGTCCTGCAAAATGCCAAGGAACGAGGAAGCCAAAGTCTTCTTCTCTTTGACACCCCTGGCCACAATGCTGGGCTGTAATGCGGCCATAATTTGAGGGGGGGAATTACTTTTGTCCTTATGTGGATCCCTCTGAACGGCAATGAAGCCTGCGGACCTAGCGACAGCTGAGCCAGCAGAACAATATTGCTGTCTCTGAAAGGGGGAAGTCTCTTTCTCCTCCCCCTGCTTCTGACCAAATGATCTCTCTCTTCCTAGTATAATTTTCACAGTTATTGGACCAACTTCCATGATGAAACGGTGGAAAAATAAAATGGCAGATTCTTCTCCCAGCTGAGAAAGCCAAGCTGGGCCACAGTAGAGTCAGGGAGGACTGAGGCAGGACCAGGTAAATGGTGAGCACCTGCAGCTGGAAGGAAGGAGGAGACCACCTGAACATGTCCACACAAGCAGGTGGGTGGGACCACCCAGCTGGGACTAGTTAAGAGGGATCACCAGTCACAAGCTCACCTGTCTTCTTGAAAGTCCTCCCTGATCTTCCCTTTAGCCAGGAGCACAGAGCAGACACTGACAGGAGTTCAGTGTGTTTATGGAGCTCCCACCAGTGTCTTTGGCCCGTGATCTGCTGAAGCCTGCCTGTCTTCCAGGATTTCTGATTTGGGGGATGAAGGGGACAGTTGGTGTTGGGAAATTGAACACTGAGGCCTCTCTTTATTCCCCAGGGAGGTCTAAATAGTTGGACTCCGCCAACTGTCCTGATTCATGTGGTCAAGGACTCCACATCCCATGCCAAAGCCCTAGGCCACCCAGGCCCCCAGAACGTGGTTTTGAGAGAGGAGCTGTGATAAATGACATTGCCACAGGCTTACTGCAGAAATGTGTTAAGGATCCCAGGCTACCAGCTCAAGAGCATGAGGAGCAGTGAAACATCTTTCCCCAGAAATAACCTTTATGGGTGCTTTATAGCAGACCAGGCTAGTTCCTTGGTTCCAGGAAGGCACTGGGAGCCTACCAGGGCTCCATCAGTGAAGAAAGGGCCAGAAGAAACAGAGAGGCAGGTGGGTCACTGTCTGGGACGGCATGGTTGTTGCAAACAAAGCTGCTCAGTGCAAGAGGAGTGAATGCTCTGTTGGAGAAGGACAGGACATGAATCTTTCACCTTACGAGGTTTGCAAGCATCCTGTCTATGGATGTCCCTTTTGAGGTCTTCTTGCTTCCCTGTGAAGCGCTTCATAATTCTGGCCATAAGAGAGATGACCAAATTCTCCCCCAGCTTAAACTGGCCTGACACTGGTGTTGCTCCACTGACTTCTGTCCACCATTTCTGACTTTCACTGATGAAAGGCAAGACAATCACCCCTAACACAAACAAAACCAGAGCTGTTAGCTGCTCAGCTATACAACAGCTTCATGGCTGATACATTCCAGCAATGTTTCAGATTCTCTCAGACATTAACTGTTTCAAAAGAGCGTGGCTGGGAAGAGGGTGGCTGGAGGGAGGGGGGGGGATTTCCCACTAAGGACAGCAGGACCAGATGTCTTTTTGATGAGCTTCTCTTGGCTTCTCATTCTTTGACATTTCCTTTTCAGTTGTTGAGTCCAAACTGCTTCTAGACCAAATTACAGGGAGCTCTAATAGCATGAATTGTTTTCTTTCCCCTGACAGATAGAGTACCTTCTTCTGGCCAAAGCATGAGACATACTGACCAGACAGTGTGCTCAACAGCCAGGGCATTTGTTCCTCCTGGAGCCATTTCTTCCTTAAACTTATTTTCCACTTCAGACCCTCTCCCCTCTCCAGAGAAGCCCCTCAGCTTTCCTTTGACAATGTTCAATACCAGTAGAAGAAGTAAAAAGCCTTCTTTGTTCCCCCCCCCCCAACTCCACATGGGGATGCTCACACCAGCAGACCTCATAGGGTATCAATACACAGCATTTCGGCATGGAACACTCACAGGCACCGCGGGACGTGGCTATCAGCTTCCTAAGAGTTTCTGATACAGGTTTCTGATACAAAACTAGCCATGGTCCTAGTTTTTGAGGGGATTGGATAGGAAATCATGGCTTTCAGCTGAACAAATATTAGAAACTTCATCCACACTTATGGATTTTACCAGTAAGCTAATATTGATCAAAATCTCTCCCAACTTGGTACAAAAAAACCTTGTGTGGAGTATCAAGCTGTCAATGGAGGACTTGCCTTGACAGAGCTGAACTCTTGGCGCCTTTCAGCACCACTAAAACTTACCCAGGCAAGAGGAAAAACGAGTTTTATCAAAATAAGGGAAAACATTAATTTTTAGGTCTTGCTACATTTTCACCGGGATTTTTTTAAGCCTCCCCCATCATCACCACAAACTGTGGTCTGATATCAACTGTGAGCCCACAGAATGCTATTTATTCTGGCATTCTCCCAAAAAGGAGGTTTTTTTCAGGCTGCAGCTCTTCTTTAGGCCTAAACCACTTCTACTCAGCTGAAGTCAATACACAGAGCATGCTTCTGAGCTCAGCGCAGCTGATGAAGGAAAGGGAAAAGAAGGAGAACCTGTGGTCTGTACAGGAAAGCACCAGCAAACTGCAGTTTATTTCAGTGGGGGCTAAGTACTACGGAGGAGTCCAAGTTTCCTTCCTGGCCCCCACATCTACTATTAATATTAGGTGTTAGAGTATGTCAAACTACCTACCAAAGTGGAATTAACTACCAGGTAACAGATCTCACCCATGCCAGTTGAGTCTTCCACTTCTCTTTTTTTTTTTGTCCCTGTGAAAAGAGATTTAATTAAGAGTCAGGAAATCCACCTCAGTAAATACCAAAAAATGCAGTTTCCCTTTTCCCACATAGACCGGTGGAGCTGAATTTCTCCTGCCTTCCCGACTATCATTAAGTATTCTGTTTAAATAGGCCAGCTTCATGCCATCTATAATGAAGTTATAGTGTATTGCTCTGTTATGAATGATGAAGCTGTTGTGTCCTACGGGGAGAAAAATCGCTGTAATCGAACTTTCCTTTTGAAAAGGCCTAATGTATCCACATGAGATCTTCTGGCAGAGACAACTGAGAGAATATAAATAGAAGCTTAAAAGAAAGAAGGAGGGGAAAGGGAAAATAACTCCAACAGGGCTGAGTAGCTGAAATTCACAAGTTTAATAGGAAGATGGATGACTGAAGAGCCTGTTCTGTGACACAATTAGGACTTTATGTAGGCCTTTTTCAATTATTTGTAGCTGACAAAATATCACACAAAGGCTGTTTCACACTGCAGGCCAGGTGCCCAGAAATGGGTTTTTTGGAGGGGGGGAGCAACTGGGAGAGCCGCCCAGGGGCACAGGACATTAGGGTCGCTACCGGCCAAGTTAGGGAACGGTGTGAGTCACCTCATGCACAAGTGGCAGGAGCAAAGAGTGTCCAGCAATGCCTGAGGACCCTGTATACTCAAGCCATCATCTGCTCATCCCCAGGGAGCACAGAGCCGCAGCGAGAGCAGATGATGTGGGGTGGAAGGTACAAGTGCATATGGTCCATCTTGGACCATACCTTTCCCCACAAGCAGATAGAGTAAGGGGACATGTGGGTTCCTGCTACCAGGAAGAGGTTTCTGCTGTTGGGTGATTGTCGGTACTGAAGTTGTATCAAGAGATCTTGTCCAGGAGCCTGTTCAGTGCAGGTTCTGCTCTTTTCTTGCTTCTCGCTGGCCACCCACCAAATACTACCGCTGTTGTGGCACTTCGTTCTCAGCACAAAGCTACCACAGTTCAACCACCAAGGCCAGCTTCATGCCGTCTATAATGAAGTTATAGTGTATTGCTCTGTTATGAACGATGAAGCTGTCGTGTCCTACGGGGAGAAAAATCGCTGTAATCGAACTTTCCTTTTGAAAAGGCCTAATGTATTCACATGAAATCTTCTGGCAGTGACAACTGAGAGAATATAAATAGAAGCTTAAAAGGAGAAGGAGGGAAGGAGAAATAACTCCAGGAGGGGCAGTGATTAGTAAATTTAGTTTAGTTAATTTTGGGTAAACCTTCCTGGGTATCCCCATGAGGAGAAGAATGAGTTGAATACCAGGACCTGCAAAAGGGCTGATTCTGCTTTGGTGGAACTATGGTGGGGCAAGGCCAAACCTGTGGAAGCAGACATAAGACTGCTAGGAGTCTGCCAGGCAAAGATAAAGCAGGGTAATGGGCAAGTTTGTCCGTATGTAACAGCCTGACTGAGGAAAGAAAGATGAGATAAGGGGAGTAGGGTTTGTGGAGAAAGGAGAGTCGTAGGAATGTCCCTCCTGGAGGGAGGTGACTCCAGTGGCAAGAGCAGAATGGGGGCAGCCCCACCAGGCAGGGATCCTTTGGGCAGCATTAGCCCTTACTAGGGCAAGATGGTCTCTAGGGAGATGTTCTCCTGAAGGCTCACTCTTGACCCCAGTCTTCACTGAATGGTTTACAATTTCCTCTGAAGACTCAGGTGGCTCAGCAGTGCGGTCACCACGGGGACGGGGCGCGGGGCAGAGCCCTCCCTGTGCCCGCCGACACGGTGGCTCAGGGCACTCTTCCATCATGGCCTCGGCGGGATTGGGAAGGGCCAGGGCTGCCTGGCAGGAGAGCAGCAGCTGTGGCTTCAGCTTACATGTCTACCGACTTGCACCGCCAGAGGTGTTTGCAAGTTATTTGAAAACACGTTGCCGCTGAATGGTAATTTCCCTCGCCCCTTCCCTTATGTCAGCACTGGCGACAGGTTGGCTGCACGTCAAGGCTGACGGGCTTGCTGATATGATGAAAAGCTACTCGTTTTTCCCTCACAGGGTCAGGTTTTCAGCTAGCTTTTCCCCTGATCAGATGGGTGATCTGCTTGCCCTGGTGGTAACTCCATTGTCGCTCGAACTGGCAGAACACAGGAAAATTCTCCGGAGGGTCCTCTGCTGGGATCGCTCCCAAGGGAGAAAGAGCACAAACGTGCTTTTCAGGAAGCTGAACAATTAGTTAGTTACGGAAAAACCAAACTTTGAGTGCCAAGAGTTCGGAGCGATGTTGAAGCATTGAAGTGGTGTGCTCAGGGCTGCCTGAGCACCATGGCAGACCATTTACTAGATCCAGTATCTATTGGCCTCAGCAGAGGTTTATTTTCAATTACCTACTATTGTTTTACAAACCTGGCCAGTAAGAGGATTAAACCTTTTTTTATTTTTTTTATTTTTTGGAAGGGGGGCAGGTAGAGGGAACAGCAAAAGCCAAAACATAAAACACACGCTTTTAAATGATTCAAAATATCAAACACTGGCTTTCCTCCTCCCACAATAACTGTGCTTTTAAATGCATCATTGCAAGGGGAATTATTCATGTAGTCACATCAGTAAATCTTACTTAAGTCTTTTATATTGCAGTCCGCATTCATCTAGCTGGGACTCCTCTGTAAACGATAATTAGGGTAAGAGCTAACTGAGGTACCACAGAGTTTGCTCCTGGCAGTCATTTAACATCCAGCATAGTATCAAGGCTGTAAAGTAGGCTTTTCTCAGCAGCAGTTCATTCATTGTAAAACCTGTTTCGATTATTATCTTGTCTCCTGTTTCACAGCAAACACTTAGGTTCGCATAAAGACCTCAAAGCATTTGTGAATGAATTCCTTGAAAGGATTCAGCTGCATTTTGTCTTCTCTGCAGTAGCTAGCCTAAACCCAGAAGAGTCAGCCCAAAGGGGGAGCGCCGTTTCTCTCTGGCAGCCTTACTGGGCTAGTCCTGAAGAGAGGGTTGGTCCTGCCATCCACTCTTCTCTCCAATACCTGGTGCTGTGGGGGCTGGGACAGCCCAAATAACAGGAACTAGATCACGGAACTACTCCCAAGCGTGGAGACCCCCAGCAGCAGAGTCAGCCTCCAAGTCAGTCTGCTCCTGCCAGACCTGACTTGCCTTTTGATGTTTCTTCACTGGGCTGCCCAGGGATGCACTATTAATTTACATCCAGCCCCTTATTCTTGCCAACTATGAAGACTGAGAATTTCAGTAAGAAGGGCTGTACTCTGTAGAGACCATCTTCTCCGGACTGAGATCCAAACAATATTGCCACAGTTTTAGCAAAGACATTATAATACCCACGAAGGCAAGCGTGCCTAGCAGAGGCTCTATCCCATCTTCTGCCCTGAACACGAACCTAGCACAGACTGTACGGCCCTCAGAACTCAGCCCATTCTCCTTCCACTCTAACACCCTTCTTCAGGCCGTCGCTCCCCCAGCCTTACAGGGGATGGAGACTCTCTAGCTTAGCAAAGACACTTGCAGAGTCAGTAATGCAAGGACAATGCAAAATCTTCAGCGCTCTCTACAGTTAACTATCCAACGTGAGCCTTAGCCCTCTGGCCCACAGACCCTGCCTGCATTGTCCCCTCTTGACCAGAGTCTATCACGGCAAGTGGCAGAAGTAGGCAAAAGCTTCTGGCCACACTTGCTGACGCATTGTTCAACCAAAGGCCTTAGCGGGGCTTAACCTGCCTTGCAGACTGGATTGATCCATGGGACACATGTTGGCTATCTCTGGCAAAAACAGACCACAAAGGGTATGAGGGAAACCTGAAGTGTAGAGAATTTCAGTAACTTGCCCAAGTTCAGAAAGCTGAAACCATTGAACTTATGTCTCCTGACTTGCTGTCCAGCCACAAGACAACGAGGAATACCCAAAGGGAAAAAAAAGACATCGGTATTTCATCGCCTTGCACTCGAGCACGGTCCTGGAGCAAGTGGAACACTCAGGACACAGGATAACATGCCAGTACAGTGGTTCTCCAAGCAGGGCCAGTCTGCACCTGGCTTACTCTCCCAGCAGAACAGCCATCTCCTCCAGAGGATGCAAGTCGAAGGTGGGGTTTAGTCCACCTCCTTGCTTCCCTCTTTCATGCTGGGGTGACAGCTGAAACACTCCTGACTTTGCAAAAACATCTGACTCCAGCAGTGTGAACCTTGAAGGCCTTGGAGACAATTATACCCTTAATTGACTACTTAGTAATAGAAGGTGAGATGGTACTGTTGGAATAGAAGGAACTAAGGGAGGGCCACCACCTGCCCTCTCTGCCATGGACTCGAGACTGTGATTTCATGACACAAAGTGTGCAATATCCCTGGCAGTCTAATGTGTTCTGCTCCAACTCTTTCTTCAGACCCCGTTGTCCACTTGTGCCCACCCCATTTTTCATGCCAGCCCAACTGCTTTGTGAGGCCAATGCTTAAATCAAAGCAGGGAACTGACTCCATTTAAAAAAGGAAAAAAAAAAAACCAACTCTGTGTGATGAAATAAAAAGTAAAAAATGTTTTTTTAAGCAGGATCAGTTCCTGAATGTCACTGAGAGCGACCCCACAAGCAGTCATGCTGACATATCTGATGGCAGGAAAAAGCTGTGGGGGCGTGGGAATACCTTAAGCTCGCTGAACAGCCCCCCAGCGCTTTGTCTTAGGAAATCACAGCCCAAGGAGAGGCTGCGCTGTGCCGTTTTCCGGCTCCCCCTCTCTTTCTTTCCCCCTGAACCCTTGGGCCCCCATCACTACCACGACGACATCCAGTCCGGGATGTACATTTTAGTCTGCAGCGTGTATATAAAAGAGAGCTGGAACCAGTGGCTGTCTGAGACCCACCTGACCTTTGGACGTACAGCAAACTTCCTGTTCCAGTGCTGCCGGCTCTTTAATCTCCCATTCCTTAAAAAATAAAAGTGAGCCTATGTGAAAAAATGCTTTGTAATGGGAACTCCTGGAACAAGTTTTCTCTCTCGCCCTCTGACTGAGCCATAGAAAACAGTAAATATCTCTCCCAAGAGTCCTTTTTTACAATAGAAATATGGCAGGCAAAACTGAAGTTTCATTTCCCAGCCTCAGACTCAGCAGCAGACAGGCACAAAAGCTACAGAAAAATAAATCAGCAAGGGGAAAAAAAAAACCCCACTCTTGTTCATTCAGAGTTTGGGGAGCTTTTTGGTGGAGAACAAGCTTCTTTTGGTGGGGAGCAAGTCACACTTGGGAACTGGGTTTCTCTTTTTGCAGGAGGAAGTGGTCTTGAGCTATATACTTGACAGCAAATTAGCATTGACATTTGACTTGTTTTGATCTGAGCTATTTACAGTGGTATTATCTGTGTATTTTTGACATGCTGTGAAGATTCCCATTGCCAGATGCCTTGAGATGGCTGTAGGATGCAGTGCATTCCACAGTCATTACTCAGGGGTCATAAACCTCACATTATTTGTGGGGAGGAGGGGAGGAGGGAAAAATGGTCTAACAATTAAAAAAAAAAAAATCCCCAAACCTCTGGACTTAGATTTCACTGGGCTTGTGTATTTAACTGGAGGGAAATTAAAAATGCGCTTAGCCTGGCTGGCACTGTCACACTGTGGGGCTGATGACTGCAACAGATCCTTGTGAATTTGCTCTACACACAGGAGTGCGTTCACGGCGATAATATTCCCAACTGCTCTGTGCTGGGGAAGGCTGTAATGGAGCAACTGCTCCATTACGCTGCTGGGTCAAAGATCCCCAGCTGGGGGATTGCTGTTTAGGAGCTCCAGAGCTTGGGTTGGCAGGACACGTCCTAGGGCTGGCACGACACCGTAACTTGCTACAGGGAAGGAGCCGAGACTCAGGCAGTGGATTTTCAAGAGTAAGTGACATTGATTCAAAAGGGAGACTTTTTTTTCTCTTCCATGGTTGGGAAACTTTCAAGAAAATTTCCGAGGCCAAATCCTAGACCTATACTTGTGTTTTTTTTAAGCAGATACTCCATGCACAGACCTTCCCTACTCCCTAACTGTGTGGAGATGCCCAGGGAGGCTAACAGGAGATGCCTGGGGAGCACCTAACATGGAAGTGCTTGGGGGCTGCAGGCTGGCAGGCAGGGAATGGGGTCCTGCCCTGCTGAGCAGCAAGGAAACATCTCCCTGATGTCTGGTTGTCCAGGGGAAGGGCAAATAAGCAGCGCAAAACTTTTTTGACAGAAGGTTTCTCTTGGACTCTATGTTTGCCTTTCAGACTAACAGGCAGATGTTCAAAAATGTCCCTGTGTCTTCCTAACTCCTCTGGCTCAGGTTTGCCGAGCACTCCCCACCAGTAACATCCACAGCAACAAGTGCTGTCAGCCAAGGTTTGCTCACAAGAGGCTACGGTTTCCTAGAAAACCTGAAGTTTCTCAGTGCTGGTCCTGAAAAGAAGAGGATAGAAAATGGGTCATTATGGCCTCATTCATACCTGGTCTGACAGCTCTGAGGGCTGTGAAGTGGCCTGGCAGGAAACATCTGTAAACACGGAGAAAACAGAGTAACGAGGAATCGAGGAATACTGGAACACATGCGCCAATCTGCTGAAGTCCATGGGCCTACATGCCTGTTGAAAATTAGCCAATTAAATGTGCAACGCAAGGATCATCTCCACTCTGTATATACAGATCGTCCAGTTCAGGATTAGGGCTCTTCCAGCGAGGCAGTGCAGCAATATAGATAGCAAAAAACTTCTGTTTAAACACTCTACTGAAGAGGTGCTTCTGCCCCTCAACGAGTTGTATTTCCAGCAGTTGCAATAAATGAATCTGATTTTCTGATTTTGATTTGATTTTGTCCCACCTACAGCAAAAATACAATCTCTGGAGTAAGCCATCCACAGAGAGGAAGCATCTAACTGCCACCAGGTCGCTTTGCTGGATTTGTTCACAAAAGAGTTTCTCTTGTGCAAGTTCCAGCACACAGGTAACACAACAAAAATCTAGGCTTGGCCTGGGAAGTGAACGGGGCAGATATGAACTTTGCTAAAGGCCAACTTCATGGTGGTGCTGAATTCCCCACCTCTTGCTCTCCAAGCAGGAACCTGAGCCCCCATCTCATCTGAGACTCAGTCCTTAGATATACTCAACACAGTATATTGCAGTAAAACCCTGGGGAAACCTCTACCTTTGTTGTGAGGGAGAACCTGTGCAGAGTATCGAGGTAGGGCAAGGGCAGGGATAAGTCTCAGAGGGCTGAGGAGCAGAAGAGAAGATGGGGAACATGTTATCTGCAGGGCACAGATCCTGATGCTGCAGGGGCGTTCTGTAGGCTCAAGGACGCTGCGCAAGATGTGTGCTGCATCGCTCCTGCCCCTGAACAGAGGGCTGCAGCTCACATCATCAACAGCCTGAGGCACGATTCTTTCCCACCCCCTTTGAGGTTTTTTTAGGATGGATCCCCAGTGGCTTCACTTCAAATAGTAACACCGCCACACCTCTCCTCCCCTTTAACTAACAAGCCCAGAGGCCAATCCTAATGAGGCTCCAGCTCTGGTTGCTCCAGGTCCCATAACTGCAGGAGGCTCAAATTAATTCAGCGATGATGTTCAGCAGGTCATCTAGAGAGCTGTGTATGAGCGGCTTCTTTTCCAGGGGATATCTACATGCAATAATGAGTGAAGTCCCTTGACATGTCTTTCTTCTGACGTACTGACAGGAATTGGTACAGATTCCTCTGAGGTGCAGCGTGCTTAGGTCTGCTGCTACTATGGTCTGCTGGAGACCCAGGCGTTCAGCACATTCATAGGTGTTTTATAGCCCTATTTCCTTGAGTGGCATCGTCCCCTACCTTCTACACCCAGACTAAGACTGGGCAGGTTCCAGGTAATTAAGCAAACACCTAACTTTAATACTATGCATGTAAATATGTTTTCAAGTCAGGGACTAAAATTTTAGCTGAACTCGCAAGGATAAAGACAGGAAACCATTTAGCCTATGAAGGTGATGCAACAACATGTCCTAGCTGACATTGCTGATACCTCAGGTCCTTTTAAACCACAAACTGACCACACAAAATTAACGCTCCTACATGGTTTCTATGAATATCTATTTCTAGTGACAAAGTTACAAGAAGCCTTGTGACCATTTTCAAACCTTCTGTGATAATTTCAATGAAGCTGTGTAACTGTTCATCTGTCCTGCTGTGGTAATTCATATCTCACCTCTCTCCTTCTTGAGAGCACATCCTGTTTTGTAAGAGGACTTTGATATAACTCTGCAAGATGAAAAAAAAGCCAAATAAATGAGGCAACACGAATCCAGCAATTAAGAATAAAGCTCCAAACTTTATTCATTGACTTGAATACAACAGTGATGCAGATTACAGTGGCACAGAAGTGCAATATGTGCTGTTTGCGGTATGACAGTGGAAACACTAATTGTACAGAACAGCAACCCAGCTCAACTTTTCATTATGCTTACAAGCAGACTTACTGTACAGACAAGACATTGATTCACTTTTACAGAGACTCAGAAAGAGAGCTGTCTCACAGATGAATGGAAAACACAGGGACACCTCCCCAAAACGCTGGTTTGTAACATGCGGAGGGAGGAGAAAAGAAAAATAAAATAATAAAAAATCCTATTGCCAAAATCTACTGATTTAAAGGGAAATATACCTTTGAAAAATTAGTTTCGGTTTCCAAAGCTTAAAAAAAACCAGACCCCAGCTGTAAGGCCCCCTTACAGGAAGAGTTGTCAGCAACCACCAAGCCGCACTGCTTGGACAGGACTGATCCAGTAATGCAATACAGAGCTCCTGGCTGTGGGCATACACAGCAGTCAGAGACTTACCTGGGCTAGCCAGCTGAGAAAGAGCCTGCTCCAAAGCGTGCAGATGTCAGTGAGAGGCTCCACTGATTGCAGTGTTTTGCATTTGGAGGGAAGTGCTTTCTGGAGGGTGTTCAGTGACAAAAGCCCAGGCAAGTGTCCAGTGGGACCTGTCAAAGCGCCTAAGGGAGCTAGAGACTCAGCCTGGTAAGGCACCGCTGGAATTCCCGTAGCTGCTTCTGCTGCTTGAAATGCTTCATTTCCTAATGCCTAGGAGCAAGTCCCATGGGACTCAGCTTTGCAAGTCCTGGGAGCAACACTTGTATTAACTGTGGTGATCCTGACAAAACAGGTTACTGTTTGCCTTCAGTCATGTCTTTCTACCTCAAAAGAAAGACTGCAATGCACGTGGAAGTATTATCTCTTCACATGGACAAGCATTTTTTAGGAAATCATTAGCAGAAATCTTATTTCCCTGCTGGAAGCCCTTTGGGCAACAAATAATTCATTTTGCATACAGGCAAACAACATTAATGGCCAATTACATTCCCACTTCCTGCACTGATGCTTACATTAAAATTAATAATACTTATTATCTCCCTGCCAAATACAGGCATGACATAGCTCTTGCCAGCAGAGTTGTCTGACTAAAAACTCTGTATCTTTGCGTTGTGATAGATTTTTTGTTTCTTATTTTATTAAGCACAAAAAAGGTGTGTGGGAGAAATCACAAGGCAAAACTCACCAGCCAGAGCAGTCCTGCAACCCACAGTGATAAGGGTGTTTCTAAATTAAAAGAGAAAGGCGCATTGTACTACTATCACAGTGCTCAGTAGCTCTCTCTAGATCTTCGTTACATAGCAATGGGGTAAAAACATACCACATACTGTCAAGACCAGCCCTTGCTATGCAACTACCCTGAAGACTACGCTGGACTCTAGCAGGTGTGTTGACAGGGCCAAAAAGTTTGACAGGGCATGAACTGGACCATGACCTGGGGCTAACCGAATGGGGAAGGGGGCTGTGGAGTCAAGCCCTAAGTGTCTCTCTGACACGGAAAGATGAGTGGCTTTTCAGGACAGATTAGTTGATTTTCCTGTTTCCTACACGTGTTCTATTGCATCATTGTTATCATTGACTGGTATTTTTCACTGCCATGGGTAACTTCCAGGACGTGGACATCCTCCTCCACAAACACATTCTGAAGGAAAGCAATGAATCGTGGAGTGGGAGAAAGGCCGGTTTCCATTTAGTCTGCTCTACGAGGCCACGGCCCAAATATGCCAAGATCTCCTCCTAAGTCAGGGTGAGCCCAGATAAGTCATTCCAAGAGGAGTTTAGAGGATGTTTGTATTTTTACTGGGTTGGAAGTTAATTTTTCTGTCACTTGTTATAACAGCTTCATACCATTAATGTCAGTATAGATGCTTGTTAGCCATGGGCTCCAAACTTGACTTCCCCACAATTTGACATAGGAACCGCAGGCTCATGCCCGCATTTTCCTCTAAGTCTGCTAAACACCACCCTGGCAAACGCTGGAGAAATGAGTGTATGCCAGCCCTCCTCCTTCCCAGAACTTAATCCTTCTCCATCCATTGATATTACCTGACCAGGAGAAGCATGGCTTGCAGAAAGGCATTTCACTTTAAAATGTGTCTAATTTCACCATAACAAACTTTTACAAAAGAGACTCCTCATGACCTCCCCTAAACAGCAGGACCTCTGAACTACACGGCTGAGAAAGGATTTCCCAATTGCAACAGGGAAAGGGCAGCAAGCACTTCAGTGCTAGGCCCACAGACTTAGGACTATAGGACTTTGTAAGGAGAGATGACATCTGTCTTGACAGAAATAAAAGCACTACTGGAGCCACAGAGCTATCTTGTCCCACATACAGCTATTAAGAAACTTACTGTTCTCCTAGTCTAACCTTTCACAGCACACTGCAGCTATGTCCATAATGCATCACAAGCCATATTTAATGAAAGGCTACTTACCAAACTGAAAACAATTATGTTTCTGAGATGCCTCTAAAACCTGTCTTAAATGACACCAGCATAAGATGATAATAAACAAAAAGAAAAAAAAAAAAGAAATTCTGTGAGCAAACTTCACAAGAACTTAACTCTTCTAGTTGTACAGAAAGTTTAGCAGGTTTGGGATAGGACGCTGGCAGAGTTGAGATGCTGTTCCTGAACTGAGGCCACAATAGATCACATTGCTTCATTGAGAAATAGTGGAGAGTTTAGTAATTTCCAAATCTGCTCTTCAAGTTGGCTTAATTCTACTATCGTCAGAGATGATGAACAACATATTTATTTCAACTTCTGACTCACGGTAGGCTGGAGCTTATGCTAAGTTAAGGCATGGGTATAGAGGGTATGGCCAGCTGTTCCCACTGTAACACAGACCAGTTCTTTACTTGTTCATATGGAAGTTATCAGACCAGTATCTGGAGCGGGCACAAAACCGAGTAAGTCAGATCTCTGGATTCCCTGTTAATATGAAAACTACTGCACAGGGTATTACCCTTCCATCTAAGCAGTGCCAGGGATGGGTGCTGCAAATGGTCACATATGCCTAAGGAGGCCTTTTAAATGATATCACTTGTGGCCAACCTGGCACTTCCATGATGTGGGAAACTGACCCTGCCTTTTGCACACTCAGTACATCTCAGGTATCCACAAGCCCCCCGGATACAAGCACAGATGGAAGTGACAACCTTTCTAACTTAATGGACCACTATCTATTCAACACTACATACTATTTCGAAATTCCAGGTTAACTACTCACATAGTATCTCAACTCCAAATGGGGAGTGTGCGTGCTACATGTGCACCTGTGTTTGAGAACCTGCATGTGTACATAATCCCATTTTACACGTGTGGTTATTTTGCAATGTTTTGACAGGTCTTTGCTCTTACATCACTCCTAAAGCAGAAAAGGGGGAAAAACCAAGACAAAAGCAATCAGTTCTCAGTCCTCTTAGCAATGACATTCTGTTGACAGCACTGAGTTTGATGGGACTTTATCAGAAGCTCAAATGCTTTGCAGGAGATAGAAGAATGTAAGCATGTACTTAAGGCATATTCACAGAATCATAGAATGGTTTGGGTTGGAAAGGACCTTTAAAGATCATCTAGTCCAACCCCTAACATGTCTCAAGGGTATACTGAAGAGGAGAATTACAAAGAACTGCCCAAGAAAGTGCTACTCGATAGATAACTAGGAAAATGATTCACTGCTTACACAGAAAATTCTCCCTGGGGCTACATTTCTGGTTTTATTAGGTGGGAAGACCAGATGAAAGAATAGAAAATGTTGCAGTGACAATCGCTAAGCCCACTGCAGAAAACACACACCCCCTGTGGCTGGATGCAGCATGGTTTTTATGGACAGGCGATCTCTTCAGCTGTGTCTACATGTAGATGGTTGGGATAATTAAGGGGAATTAACTATAGGCATGAAATTGAAGCTCAAAAAACTCTTCGTGTTCTTACTCAGAAATAATGCAGTATTAAGTCTAGTGCAGAGGGCTGTGAACTGACTATGTTCCACTCCAGTGAGATGTGAACCAGCAGTGGCCCAAAAATCCAGTTAGAGATTAATTGTTTCTGCAGCATCTGAACTGGCTTCTCTTCATTCCTTCCCAAGCCACAACTGCAGTTTTAAATTCTCAGTTGATGAAGCAGATACAAATTACCCTGTCATTCTTCACAGGCTAGGAGGTTGAGTTTTGGGGTTTTTTGTTGTTTTTTTTTTACTTTTTTTTCTTTCTTTTTTTCTTTTGGAGAGGAGAGAGAGGAGAGAAAACAACCTGGCTTAGTCATTTCTGAAATGACTGTGTACTGTATTCATATATGCTGTGAGAAATTCAATAGTGATCTAGAGATGGGGACAGAAAAACGCAGACCGGCAGCTCACATCCTTGAGAGAGCAAGTCTTCAGATCAAAAAGGTTTATTGTCAAGGTGACTTGGGCTAAAAGACCCGTGATGCCTACTATGTTTGAGAGGCAGAAGCACAGTACTGGCTGTAGGATGTGGGCTGGCAAAATTTGGAGAATTTTAATATTTAAGTGCACTAAAACTCAGTTAAGCCATCTCAAAGTTAAGCCACACCTTGCAGGTGACAAACACTGAATTTCTGAGACTCCAGCATTCTCAAAGCCTGTGACTGTAAAACACTGCTGTTCTTTTGTTGTATGGATTTGGTTTCAGCAGTCACTTAAAAATGCATCTCAAACTGCCAGTGCCCCTAACATTCTCATTTACTTCTCAGTGTTTCTCTAAAACCCTTTCAGATGCTTCTTCTGAAAAATGAAGGAAAACATGTTGAACTGATCCTTGCTGCAATCTCAGTAACGTCCAGAGAGCTTACTCACAACTGAGTGTGTCACAGTGTTCACTGAGGGCTTCTTCTGTTCAGTGGGAACTGTGATGCTGTATCTGCACAGTAGCATATTCTCCAGCTTGTCCCATAGACTCACCATTCCCTTATGTCTAGGGACATGGAGCAGGTGCTGATCCCCTGTATCTGTCTCTTATATACTGAATTTTCAACTCAGATTTTATCAAAGGAACCACAGTGATCTGTTGCAACAGGACTTCCTAAACCAGCAAAGAAGAGGCAGGATTTGGGCTGTCCTGCACATTTCATGGTGAAATGCCATTTGGGGATATAGAGAGCTCAACACAGTCGTACTGAATCTCACAACTACACGGGACTGTTTCCCCTTCCTGACTTCCAGATTTTAACACCAATGTCTCATATAACAGAAAATACAAAGGTTCTGATGTCTCCAGTGCCAAAAGTTTCTGCATTAAAAATGAAACCTTGATATTCTTTGACAGACACAGAACCTAAATGACCCTCTCCCATATCAGGAGACAGGCTCATTAGTGCAGTATACATTGGCAGTTAAGCACCAAGGAAGAGAAAAAGCTGACCTTGCAGCCGCAATGAATTAATTCAATTACTTTGGTGCTCATGTCCTCCTCTGTATAGGACTTGCCCAGAAGCAGTTAAGGTATATACAGGCAGTTTTTTTAAGCTGCAGCATATTGGAAGAAGACTGAAAGCAATAAGGAGTTCAATGCAGCTCAGAAACTGTCTTGCATGATTACTCTGTCTTCAAAAACCAAGTCAGGCACAAAGGGAAATAAAAATAACCAAGGCTGGAGCTTTGACACTTCAAAAGAGGGGAAAAAAAAAAAAAGAAAGCCTGTGCCCTCTATTCCAAGCACAAGTGAAAAACTACATTAACTAAAAAGAGTGCTTGGCCCCATGCACTGTGCCATATTGACAACAGCAACTGCAATTTAATCAAAAAGCCTCTATTGGCAGAGCATGGCACCTTGATGGTACCTTTTAATTCATAAACATTCCTCCCTAAGAGGGATGAATTTGTGTGTTAGCTTGCAGAGAACCATCTTCCCTGCTGATGTAAAATCCTACGACTCCACTGCAGTCTGATGAGCTGTACTAGTAATTACTAGCAGGGAGTCTGTCCCGAAATCTCTGGGTGCGAACCAGGGCACACTTAAATAAGCATTTTCTCACTCTGTCACGCCCACCCCCATCCACCCATCTCCTGGACTGAATTACAAGAAAACTGACTCTTCTCCACCATTCCCATTACTTAAGTGATCTTAAATTATTCAAAGGACTGGTTAAGCTCCAGCCTTATTAATTCAAGCAGAAAGTGTGGAAGAGGGAAGACTGACAACACACAGCAATTCACTTCCTATATTCTAGCAAATATATACAAGGAGTCCATTTTCCAGAAATTCAACTGGTATGTACTGTAAGTGAGCAGAGTGCCCACATTTGCAGATTGTATCACATGAAGAAGATGCCATTTCAAAAGAGTGCCAATTAAGAAACAGTTGCATGAAAGACCTAATGTGACCATGTAGATAAGTTACAAAGGGCTTCTCCTTCACTACAGAGCATCTATCTTCCTCTCCATATATATACACATATATACACATACATACACGTACACACATAGATAGATGGATAGTTATAAATACATGTGCGCACACACGCAAACACACATACATATATATATATTTTTATATATATATATATTCTTTTCCAGTTCTTGGAGTGGTTACAACTACTTTAGTCTACAAGGCATCCTAAGGGCACTTCCTGGCTCTAGCAATAAAGTCCATCATATTGTGGAGAGAAGTAAAGGGAATATCATTGAGGGAGAAGAACAGAACAGTTTCCTATCTTGTATAATATCATGTAACAGGTCGACACCTCTGAAAACTATCATTGTTGTTTCTGAGCCCAGATATTTTCTCCCTATGTTCCAGGAGGGCAAATGTTCATCTTGTTCAATTGCTGTGTACAGAGGTGCCATTATGTGATTTTCCCTTTTTGGTGGATAAGTAGTTGCTTCCAAATAGTTTGGACTGTATAATACAATATCATTTTTTGTTGGTTTGTTTAAAGGGAGATTAAAAGAGTTTTGCTTTTTTCTTCATGTCGTTGCGTCTCCAGAGAGGTAACTTGTCGAACTCCTGTATCGTCATGCCAAATATTTCTTGAAAAACTTCAGGTGCTAAGTGACGCTTTAAAACACCCACAAAAAAAAAAGGGGGGAAGGGGGAAAAAAAAAAAAAGGAGAAAAGGCAATGGTCAGTCAAAGCTAAAGACACACAACAGGAGATAGGAGTGCCTTAGGGATTTAATGTCACTATCACTGTGTAAGAGCCATTGCAGGAAATAATGCTGCTTTGGCAATACCCATATCCAAGTCCTCGTGAACTCTTGTGCTCAACGAATCAATAAAATTTTGCAATTTGTTAAGTCTGAGAAGTTTGCAAAGGAAATCAGAAGAACTATTTCAGTTGCTGAATAAGCAAGAGACAGAAAAATGATTTGTCTGAAGTCACCCAACAAGCAGTGATAGACCAGAGAACAAAACCAGCTCCTGCATGCCCCTGTCCCAGGCTTTAGGCTAGTCACTTCTGCTTACATCTGGAAGTTCAAACAGACACTGGGTTTCAGGAGAGCTTTGCAGAGGGGCTGCAGGTTGACATGCTACATTTAAAGTTTTGAAAAGGAAGATGTCTGGCCAGACTAACTGTCCAGCACACTTCTCTACTGCCAATGAAACATTTTTTGGTGCTGTCTTGTGCACAAGTTACTTCTTGTTCAGCCACTTTACAGTGCACTGGATGGGGAAAGAGTCTCCCTGTGGCACTAATGTAACACACCGTCGAATTCTGATTAGTGATCACGTATCTACTAGTGCATAAAATGTGCATAAATGGTTACTTACCCAAATTTTTGTGGCCCCTTCCACTCACCTCCACAGAAGATTAACTAACTACAAATGACTTAAACATCCCCAGATTTCCACTGGGCTGCTTAAGTTTTTCTGATCCACAAAGTTGTAAACAATTTTTATCTGTTGGCAGAGATTTAAATCCTCAGTTTTTTGGATATCAGCCAGTCTAACTAACTCACAGGACTCATGGATGAGCTAAAGAAAGTTAGACTTTTGATCCTCCAGGATGGCTGACACTGACTCTTAGCTAAGAGATGATCCAAGATCAAAGAAAGTATTGCTCCATTCCAACATGGATCCTATGACTACAAAGCACTTCCCCAATTTTGGGCTTTTTAACAAATTTACAAGTATATAATTAATTGCTTGAAAACATAAGGGGGTTGTGAGAAGCTCAGTCCATAAGCAGGGAGACAGAGATGTCGGACTCCTGGCCCAGCACTGTTTGTGGAGATGCGGCTGCTTCCTCCCCCGTCTGACTCCTCTTTCCCTGCTTAGTGCTGAGAAATCTTCCCAGTCTAACAACGACCCACACTTCAGTGTTTGAGCTTTCAAGTGTGCAACAACAAACAACTTCAGCAGGAACGAGCATTTAGGAACTTGCTTCTCTTACCTCAAGCCTGGTTCTGTCTACATCTTTTAGTATTTTATTTCGCCCTCTGTTGGTCACCATGAGCATTTCATATGGAAAAATCTGTTAACAATGTATAAAAGGGGAAGAAAGAGATGTATTTATATTCTAAAGCAGAAAGAACAAAATGTCTCTCATTTTCATAACCACACAAACATTGTTTTCTTTTTCAAAGGAAATCACAGCTTTTTTTTCTTTTCTTTTTTTTCCTAAAGTTGCACAAAAGACAAGCCAATCTGGACATAGCTAGAACTTGTTCAGTATCAAACTGTCTCATATTGTAGAGCCACTATGTACTTGTCCGTTCTGCTGATTTTTATCGTGTATATACTACATCAGCTGGCTTTGGTCAGACAGAGTCCTCTCTAGTCAATATACCTTCTCAGCCATCAATGTGTAAGTTTATTAAGGTAAATGTATTTCTCACTTACTGGTCTAACTGATGGTTGCCAAAGTGTGGACAGCTCTAAGGAAACAGACACTTAGTGGACTTTTAAAAGATGAAATAGATGGAAGTACATTAAAAAAGGCAGCAACTCCAAACAAGTAAGATATTAATTCATGTGGGCTATGGCATTCAATAGAAGTCATTGCATGATTTTTTTTTGCCTCTTTGGATAGTTAAAAAATTAAAACAACTGCCCACTGTGCTTGCTGGCTGTGCCATACATACATAGATTAAAGGAGATACTTTTGTAGACATATTTTTCTTATGCACCTTCATCTGCTTCAGAAAAGTATGCCTCTAGCACATTTCCCATTAACGTTCCCCTTGATTTCCCTTCACATTGCAAAGAATGTCCAGAACTTAAACATATCAGTTATTGGCCAATAATCTATTCCTGAAAGCATAAATGATTTTACTTTTGTTTTACGTGTACAGGTTCTTTGTTTGAAGTAAAATGTTTACTGTCAGTGGGTCTCAAATCAGTCTAATCCAACAGAAACAATGCTGCTTAGAAAGGATTTCAGAAAACCATGTGCCTTAAAATCAGTTTCTGTAATCATCCCTGGCAAATAAAATTCTGGTTTAGGATTTTTTCCCTCGGGCAGACACCTCCATAAATGCCTGGAATGACTTAGGAGAGCTCACGTTCTGACAGAGCCCCTCTGTAGCCCTTCTCATTGCATGTCTCTGCCGAGTAGGAAAACAGCATTCCCAGTGAGGTCCTTGTCCAACCCCTACTGAAGTCAATGAAGTTTTTCTGCAGACTTCAGTGGCAATTGGCTCAGCCTTTACTGTTATTTATGGGTCTTGTTTTACTTGCCCACTGGGAACAAGAGTGAGACACCAAAACTCTCCTCGAGAGATAGTTGAGCTATTATCAAATGCTACTAATTCAACTGTTTTAACATCAGATGAAATTGAACCTAATCAACTTTTGTGCAGTACTAGGCAATTAAGCTCATTGCATTGTCAACAATTATCCCAATGAACTTTTCAGAAATATAATAAATAAGATTCAGGCATCAATGAACACACCACTGAGTTTATTGTAAGTAATAATAATTTAAATAACGTGTGCTTACAAACCAATTGTAAGATAAGATTCTTAGGAGATTCTGACATTGCCACAATTGTACAATTAAGCCTATACTTTGAATTACATTGTTTATGTTTGATACTGGAAATGGCTACCATATACAGCATTATAGGAAACTAAAATGTAACTTTTCATATTTAAACAGGCAGAATTTAAGTCAAAATCTACGGTCATAAGTACATTTTATATTTAGATATTCACAACAAGGCATGTCTCAATCTGGGGTGGCAGGATGCACAAATTCTGTCCTTTCTGGAGAACTGTTTGGTAAGATTTGGTCATTCTTGAGTTTACTGATTTTCACGTGTTTCATGCTGACTTTGAGTTGGCTTCTTTTACTTTATCAGGTTTAAGTTGGTGTTGGACCATTGACATGAATAAAAATACTGCCAATTCACACATGCTGAAGGTCTGGCATCACCCTTATAAACATCAACTGAAAGTGACCTATTGTCTCAGGAAAATTCCCATAAATTTTATCACTAATAATACTGACAGAATTTGTCACCCAAAATAACACTCCAAATCACCAGGTGCAGCAGCAGCAGTAGTGGCTTTAAGAATTTCTATTGCACTGAAAAAGAAATTATTTGGAATAAAAAGTAGTATCTCAGGAGTTGAGGATGTCCCCAAGGTCTTATTTATATAATATATAAAAACACTTGTTAATATATATTGTACTGGGGTCTCAGCTCATAAAGCTAGGGTTATTGCTTTGTACAGTTTGTCTGGAGGTGACTCGGAAGCACAAGTAGTAATCTGGTTTGCAAAACGAGCTCCTCAACTGCAGAAATGCTGATCTTTGTAACTTTAGCAAAATCATGATTTCTCGGAAGGTTCACCAGCAATAGAGAAAGTTATTGGATTTAAAACACAGACCTGGTTGAATCCCCTCTATATACTATGTTCATTTTTGACTCAGACATCTTGAGACATAGCTGCAAACCCATTTTAATTTATATCTTAAATTATATTCAGCTGACATTGCCTCTATTTCCAATAAATCTCCTGAGGAATTTCTTATATAGGGAATTCAACATTATTGAAAGGTGTCAGGCTAACAGCGCTGAGAGCTATAGAACAGATCCAGACAGACATGTAGGTATCTAACTTCCAATTTGTAACAAAGATCCATGTACTTCATTAATTTTTAAATTAAGACAGCCTCAACAGCATGTTGTGAGCCACAACATCCTGCATCACTTTTCCAGCCTGACAGATCTGAGACCTTCCCATCAAGTTTGGCCTCCTGTTTTGGCTAGTGAAAGCCTGACAGAGAACTAGCTATTGAGCATCTTCAGTATTTTCATTTTGTCTCTAGAAAAGCCTCCTTAACCCAAGAAGCACACCTGGGCTGCCCTCAGCCTGCCTGAGTACTGACATCTGTAACAGGCAAAGTCCAGAACAAAAGGAGAGGTTTGGCACAGAAGGAGCAGGGACTGAGGTGAGGTAAAGAAAAACAGGGGAACTAAGATATTTCCCATATTTTATCTGCATTTCACAGTCAAATCTTCACTGTCTTGAAGGAAAGTGAATAACATCTGCACTTGCCTTTGGCTCCAACATGTTAGGCATAGATACTCCTCTGTCCATTCTCATTCCAGGGACATGACCATCCGGAAGGGACTGCATCAGATACAGGTACACATCAGACACACAGGTTACACACACAGAGGGTAAAGGCACTCAAGTAGCGGTGAAAACAAAGGTGACTTCACTCTAAGACTTCCTTCAAGTCTTAATATTTAGTCTTATCATATAGATCATTGCCATGGCTACCGTTTACTACTTCTGTGAGGCATGCGGAGGGATCCTTCGATCCTCTCTGCCACCACAGCCTTCTGTCACTGCTAAGGCTAGCGACAGCTCCCCACTGAGCCTACCAACATCACCTCCCAGGCAGACCTCTGGACCCCAAGAGAGCGGTGGGCCCTTTCCCACCCCAGTGACTAAGTAGGGTTCTTCTCTGGACAAATACTCAGAAGTATTAATTCAGATCCCACCCAAAAACATACAAAGCACTCTTAACACCTCTGGGCTTTCCTTCCTGTCACTTACTGTATCAGCTGAGATACTTTTTTTTTGTCTCTATAACGGGACATTTTTACTACAACCACAAACAGGCATAGGGTAAAAAGGTGCTGTTTTCACACAGGTACTGTTCCTAATGACAGAACATTTTGAGCGCAATACATGGACAACTCCTCTCTCCTCCCATAATGTTATTCTCTTTCCAATCATCATGATTTTGATACACCATTAACAAAATTACCCAAGCAATTAAACCCTTTCTTAAATTGCCATTTTATATTGTGATTGTGCTAAGGAGCCATCCAGACTCAAATCATTCTGGAAAAAGCCCTGCAGACAGGATTTGGAATAAAAGGGTTTATATTTGAAAGCACACCTCTTACTGGCTCATCTGTAATGGCAGCACTGTAGAAAACTATTGATCAGCCATCTTGTCTGGAGGGCAAATTTCAGAGTAAAAATGAGGAGTTTAAGGCTCCTGGTATGGAAGAAAATTGCCTCCAGAAGAGACTTTATGTCTCTGGGGTCGGTATGAGAGGCTGGAAATAAACCCACCCTCAGCTGTCCAGAGAGGACTATTACAGATAACTCATGTATTAACAGACAGTGGATTTTACAGAGCAAGTCACAGAACTGGTGTGAACTGTCTCAACCCAGCTCTGGGGACGTAACAAAGAAGAATCTGAGGCTGTGCCTGTTTTTTTGTTGATAAGAATCTACATTGGTGGTTACGCTTAAACATGCAGGAAAATCAAAGCTATTGTCTTAAGAAACCCTTCCCTGCAGCAGAAATTCAGACTTCGACAAGAAAAGTAGATGCTTTTAGTTCTGTTGTCAGTTGATTGATGAAAATCTGTACTCTACCTGGAAATCTGAAAAGCAAAAGAGAAATCTCATCAGTTTTAGAGTGTGGAAGAACAGGAATCTGTCACAATCTACCAGATAATCCTTGTGTCTTCTGGTTCACCTGATCTTTTGAAAATCCCACCCAATTCTCTAAGGCCAGCAACCTTCCTACTTTTGGACTTTGTAAAGAGTCAAACACTCCAAATATTGCAGCCCTTTTCATTTCGAGCAGGCTTCTCATTCAGGAAAATCAAGTCACTTTTGAAATATTAAGAAAAACAAAACCATAATCAAGTGATTAAATAGTCAACTAAATTTCAAATGTGTAGAGCAGGGTTCACCTCACCTAACCTCTCCATCAGGTAGCTGTCTAGATTCCTCCACAGCCTATAGAGAGACGCAAGCAGCAACAGAAGATGCCTGATCATAGGGTATCTAAGATGATCGGGATCAATCTCACTTTGGTGATAACTAGCCTCCCTCTCTCTCAGCTCAAACCATTTCAAAACATTAACTCTCAAAGTTACATCACTTTCATAAATATTAATTGTCAGTTTTTATTAGGCAATGACTGATACCTAGCTCAAAGTCATAATGAAAATCATGAGCAGCAACAGGGGTTGGAAGGCATTATCCTCCTTTCTTCACTGTGGCACATTCTTTCAGACCGTGCAGTGGATGGTAATTTTCAGAGAAAGAAAACACCACAACAGAACTCAGTACATATTCCTGATAATATACATGTTACCTGCTTTCCATGTGCACCAATGCTAAAGCACTCCCTTGGCATAAACAAGGATCAGCTCCACATAGCAGATTTATCAAAATAAACCCAAACTTTTTAACAGGTATTTGCAGAGTTTGAGTTAATTGTTGAGTTTACCAGAGGAAGCTACAATGTACTGAGAAAATGCAAAGTAACCACATCCACAACCTTAAAATAAACCAGCAGAAATAATCAAACATGTTCAGCAATGAAGTGGCATCTAAAAAGGCTCCTCTTTTAGGTAAAGTTAGCCTTACCTCTAACACCACCACTCACATCCCCATAGCTGTTGTACTGACCAAAATCTGTAGACACCGGCTGTAACAGGAAAAGAGGGACATGCACATAAATTCACATTTCATGACTTCACAAGCAGGTTGGTATATGGGGAGAAATAAATTCCTTTAAGCCTTTTATTTCCCCCTCAATTTTCACAATGTTTCTTGCATTGCTTTCTTGCCTTTTTAACAATATAGTTTGTGGGAAGGGAAATTAAGTTTTGTCTGACTTCAGATGGTCTTATAAAAAACCTTGATCAAACTGAAAATCCAATACAGTTAATATGGAAATAAATACCATGGATAATTAAATCCACTTTTGCTTCTCAAAATCACCATCTCCTTACCCTGTGAAGTCCATTTTTTCCATAGCCAGGGAGAGAAGAGGTTTTGGAGGCTGAAGCATGTGCTGTTGAATGAGGAAGGGAAAAATCTTTTACTGGAGACATCCCATGAAAACTCAAAAACAATAACATTTGAGGAATCAACTGGCATAAAAAAACCACAATTAAAAGAACTAAGCATATACATAACCAACTAAGACACACTGACTTTAAGAAACTAACATCTCAGCCCCAAACACATCACAACCTTCCACACATTCTGAAAGTTACATGCAGCTTTATCATGCCATGGTGGTAGGTCATCAAGAAAGGACACTGTGATTTTGCCAGGCTCAAAATCAAAGTGGTCTCCACTGAGTTGAAAGTAACACTCGAGGATCAGAAAAAAGAGCAAAATAACTTTTTAGTCCTTAGCTAGATAAAGTATTGCTGTGCATCTTATAAAGGGACCAAGGTAAAGGACAAGGAGAATCTAAGATCAGCAGTATTTGACTGGATAGGTTCCCTGTTAAGTCTCCCATGCAGGTCCATTCAATTCCACTCCCATAAGTGGCACACGTGGTTTATGTATCATTATACCCTCTGAACCTTTCATGAATTTCCTTTCTATTCTTTCTACTGCAACTATTATTGGACTCATGCTCCCAGCTTCTGCTACGGCACAAGCCAAGATACATATGACTAGCGTACTACATCCTCTCTGTATTCAGATGTTTCAGTTTGCTATTTTTTTCTACAAAGGAGAAAAGGCTATTAGTTTTAGTCCTGTAACACTGTAATTGACAGATGTTTTGGTACTGACTTCAACAGGAGAATGATCAGAATGGGCAGTGCTGAGTGAATTCAAACAAGTTTGAGAATTTGGCATTCTGATCCAAAATTATAGTTATCCTGCACATGTGACACTTCTGAGAACATGACATGATTCAACAGAGCTCTGTGACCCCTGCTTTCATCTGAAATGAAAATGAAATAAGGTATGTAGGGGCATTCAACTTAGTATTTGCACCGACCTCAGACATTGCATAAGCAAGACAAAGACAACATGGGAATGTCAAGGGTGTGTTTCAAATACAGATAAAAAGATGTATAAATAGAAGGATTGTCAGCATAATGATCAATAGCACCTCTAGAGTTAATACAGCTCCTTCTGACAAGATCCTCCATATAGGAATGCAATTTTTGGTTTTTTAAATGTTATTTTTATGACAGAAGGGCATGGAATGTAGAACTTGAGGCACTGATGTTGCCAGCAATAAGCAGCTTTGGGAAAGGTACCACTGATTCCACAAAAGGCAACTGATGACTGCACTGATTACAACTGCAAAGAGGGATGGACACATCTCCAATAAAGGAGTTCTCCAACCTGCGCTAACGTTAATAAAAAAGTCATAAGCTCTGAGTTGAGCAGGTAGACTCCAGCCCTGTAAGAATTACAGATAGTTAGGGAGAGCCACAGACATCCTCTCCAAGACCATAAATAGAGGCAACACACTTATGCAACAGGGAACACAAGGAAATCTTAGTTTGCTTGGCAGCTACTCCAGTGGATGACTCCAAAGAGACTCATCTTGTCCCTTCTTGGCTCAAAGTACAGTTGCTGTGCTAAAATGGCAGGGGGATGAAGACAGTGAAATAAAACCCTCAAACCATTCTCTGGAGATCTGAGAAGGCCACAGATGTATATCAAAATCTGCAATGAGGCCAAGAATCTGAGCCACCAATTAACCAAAGTTGACTTTTGTGCTTTTGCTCTGGAACAGAATACACCCAATCAGAATGTCAGCCAAGGTCAAAACACTAGCTGTGTTCAGAATATGCAGCCCCATTGGTAAATGTTGCTGATTTTCTGTCCCTGGGAGGAGAGATTAAACAGTGATAGGAACCACCAGTTTAAGCAAAACGTGTTATTGTAATTTAATAACCCAGCCTATTAGCATATGTGTGATGTGATAGTCACTGAATATTTTACTTCACTGCTTATCTATATTAGAAAATCTCTCTCCTCAAAATTGCCTGAAAATTCTCAACCTCATATTTCTTCTAACTAAAAAACAACCACAACACTCCTCCTGTCACCAAAACCAGCTAATAAATTAGGCCACTCTTTGAGGGGAGAATACCACACATACACATACGAAGCAGTCTTCCCAGTGGTCTCTTCTGGGAGACCGCTTGATATGTGTATATGTGGTGTTCATTATCCACTGTTCATTATTAGCTTTATTGCCTACATGTATTACCTGGAGAATCGTAACGACTGGCAGAAAGGGCTGACCTATCGCGACTCTCCTTTTCCATCTCTTCTTTCAATATCAGTTGTCCGAGACCAGAGTTGAGCTATTAAATGGCAATTAAAAAAAAAATCAATAAAATAAAGCTGATCAGGGCATTAGTAGAAATTGCTTGCAGAAAACAAAGGGGCACTTTCTGGGTGGTGTTCAGAAATGGCATGAAGACAAGCTTATAACCACCTTCATGAGCTGCTCCTCCTGCAGCTGCCGGCGTCTCTGTAGCTCCTCATCATCTTCCTCTCTTCCACTTGATCTGCGTCTCATGTCAGCTCCTGCTTCCATAAAATCACAGTACAGAGAGAGCTTTGTGTATCAGTTCAACTGCAGCTTGAAGATTTCAATGCTAGTTCAAAGTACTGGTCAGTTTGATTTACTGTATAAACAAAGCAGTATTCTCTTACAGACTCAAAAGACTTTTTCAAAACTCACTCTTAATAAAACTCACTCAAATAGCCTGCCCTATGGCTATCAGGCTTCTTATAACATTAAGAAGTTAAACCGCACATGAGTTCCAAACCAAGAAACAGTCCTGGACACAAAAGACATGAATCAATGTAATAGAAAAAAGGAGCTCAGATTGCTAGTTCTGGAACCATGGGGTTTAATTGCACCAGTAACTGTATCAGTGGCTGGAAACATAAAGTCTGATTTACATTTGTACTTCTATCTAGACTCAGAAAAGTAAATCTGAATTAATATTTCAAATGGAAAATTAAACTACATTAATCTCCTAAATGGGCACTCATATTTGGAATAAACAAGGCCTTATTTTTAGTCTAAAATGAAGCAAACTGATTTGATCCATTGGATAAAGTTGAGTTAATTAAGACACAGGTGTTCTACATTTTAGTTCCTTACTTTTTATTCAATAATCTTTATTTTCTTGAATTTTCTTAAGAAATAGTCCAATTTGGACACCAGGACACTCCCATGAGTGCACAGAATATGATATTGCTGCAAGCATTTAGACAGCAGTTGTATTTTTTTTCCACACAGGCTATATCCTGATATATTCACCAACCCTATGCTAGACAAACTGAGTGTTTTATTTGAATGAAAACTAAATTGTGCAACTAAAGTATCAGAAAGGTTTATATCAATTAAATGTTTTGTACAGCAGTTAAATTGATGCTAATATGGAGAGAGACAAAAGGTTATGGAGAAATTATTTGTTTGTATTTAAATTTTTTTTTTTGGTGTCTCAGGCTTTTGCAAGACTTTTCAATACAGTGGCAGTAATACTCTTTTTTTTTTTTTTTGACAGTTGAGCTCATTCTAGCTCTGTAAGCAAAATATCACACTCAGAAAATCAGACAAGAAGCTGAAAAACCTGGGGCTTGTGGGTTTGTTTTTTAGAGATCAATCTTGTGTGATACCGTCTTATTTCTGAATAAAATACTTCCATGAGCACATTTTTATCTTTATAGTGTCCAACCAGTCCTGTTTAGTTTCTCTAACAAAATCACCTGATAGCCAATATACAAAGTACTTTTACTGGAAACAATTAAAAGTTGTCATCCACTGCCTAGAGACTGAGCTGAGAGCCAAAATTTCCAACAAAGGCTCTACCTCAGACATACAACATAATAATGCTGTAGTTAACACAAGCATTGTCAGGAGACTTTCAAGTATGTAGATGTTATCACCATGACTGTAATGTTTGTCAGGTTGCAATCCTATATAAAGGACATCTTAAAAAAATTGCCGCTGCATAAGCAGCCCCTTCAATTGGTCATTGAGCTCTCCCACCCTCTGTCTCCTCTCTTAGCACTTCTACAAAAATCCCATTGCGATGAAAACCATACACTCCTTCAGAGAAACCTGAAACAGGCAACACGTTCAGTGTTTCAGACATGACTTCATAAAGGAACTAGGTTAGATAGCTTATTTTATGCTATAGGGGTCAATAAAAATTAACAGAGAGAAAAAAGTACAAAACCAAAAAAAATTTTAAAATGATGATGCACATGATTTAAAGAAAAGAAAATAAGATACCTGTAGTGCTACAACACAGAAGAAAAATACAGTCTGTAGAAACAGTAACTCTGAAAATCAGGACTTTTTTAGTCCATTAATTTTTCCACTTCAGTCATTGCTTCTTGTTGGAAGCAATCATATTTTCTGTGGAATATTTGCTATTAGTTTAGGACTAAAAGATTAAATAGACAATGACTGAAAGAAGTCAGGCTTGTGTGACACACCACGTTTTTTAAGCTACTGCATGGCAGTTCACATAATTTGTCTATAGGTTAGTATCAGTGTGATCAGCCCTTTAGCAAAACCTCTTCTACTCAGCGCTATTCAAGAGTTTTAAATTCACAGACACTCAGAGGTCTCACCAGAAGAACTGCACTTTGTGGTAAACACCTGGAGTGGACACAATCTTCACTACTCATTTTTACAGCTCCAGTATTAATCTACTTTGGTTACCAGTACCTTTTAAGCCGCATCGCTTGTATCATTTTTTTTTGCATACCTATGGCCGCAAGGGAGGGAGGACCTGGCCAGTGGTCCGTCTCAATCTTTGGTATCTCGTTGGGTGCGGGTGCATGAGCTGCTGGGAACTTGGAGGACTTGATGATATCCTCGGAGGACTTGCTCTGTGCTGCCAAAGCAGCTGCATCTAGATGGCAATCAGGGAACTTAGCTATGTAATAATCTGTACCAATATAAAGGTTGTCCTTATTTTGGCAAAATTTTATACTTTACAAGAAGTTAATTTTCAAAAGCAAACATTTTCATGTTTTGCTTTTCTAATTGCAATTTGAAGGAAAGTAATGTCTTTCTCTTGCCAATAGATTGGAATCAAACCCTCCTATCTTCCCCCATCCCCACCCCCAAAATAACCTCAAATCAGCTTTGGATTTTACTAGGGTTGCACAGTGTTAGAATGATTAGGCAAGAGTGAGAAAATTCAGTCTAACAGTATTTGCCAATATCTCCTAAGGACAGCTGATTATTAATGAAGATGAAACCAGATATATGTACTGATCTGCCTTCCCTCTAGGGCAAGAAAACAAATGCGTCAAAGGAACAGCACTAATTTTAGCTCTACTGATGCTAATTATTTCCTATGTTTCTGTGAAAAGCTGCAAAACAAACAAAAAAATAAATCTGAAACAAATATATTTATTTAACCAGTGGATTTTTTCTGCTGCATGCCCTTGCTTATTAGCATGCAGTAGTAGTAAAAGCAGATGTGAATTTATTAATAAATACTAAACTCCATTCAGATCAACTTGGCAGGGAAAGGCACTTGCAATGAAATGAACCTCACCAATAAAATATCTCATCAGTGGGGCATCCACTTAAGATTCCAGTCTAAGCCAAAGTCTCTTAAAAGCATGTGAGGATGTGCATTATGGCTTTCACTTCTTGACATATAAAAAAATAAATTCCAACAGGATTCAATTTACATTAAAACCAGCCTTAACTACATCTTATCTGCAAACTGCTAGCTCAGATCACCTTCTCTTATATGAAGCTATTGGATCAGAAGGAAGGATTCTGGACTTTTTTTCCCCTTTTCTCTTTTTTTTTAAACAGAAAGACTTCTGTTAACAAAGTGAAGCACTGTGTTGCTCATCCAACATGTTCAGGGTAGTTTAGGAACATCAGTATTAGGTATCATTGGGAATTCTGAGCATTTTATGACTGGGAAACTCTAAGCATAATTGCAAGTACGGAGGAAGCTGGTCAGAGTTTACAAAAGCATGACTTCAAACAGTACTTACGTATTAGAATTGGTGATGTCAGTGGTTAAACATTCACATGTTAATGGGAGGTGAGGAGATACATTAAAACCATAAAAATAAACAAAAATAATGTTAAGACTTTTCCCAAAATTAGCATATGGTTTGAAACTTATTAAAAAAAAAGGAAAAAACCCTGACAAAATACCACAGCAGTGTTATTTGCAATGCTTGTTCCTGACTAGAGAATGGACTTCCTGGGCTTTCCTAATCATCTCAGCTCAGTGGCTCTCAGCCAACCCTTCATCTAAACCCTGTAGTACTGCTAATTTGCAACTTAACCCTAAATACATTTCACTGGATAAAGGGTCTGCAAAGGGATGCAAACTCAGTCTTTAAAAAGCAGTCATCCTTCTTTCACCCCACTACATAAAAATCATCTCCTATTCAAAGTTTTCTGTTCACAGCAGAAGGGAAGAATGAACACACTCCGTTATAAGGGGGACCTTGCTCTGCAGTACTGAAGACTGGCAAGGCAGTGGGCTTCTGCCATCATCGTCATTTCAGACTTGCTATAATGACGTCTACACCGAAAAGATTAAAGCACTAACACTACTGTCCAACTCAGAATCCTAACACCTGGAAAAACAAGTACAGCGTACTACCTGAGCTGTATCACAGGGCTTGACAATCAAAATAGCCCTGCCAGTGGTAAGTCACCTGTATTATCTTCAACAATTAAAGATTCTTATTTAAAGCCACAGGTACATTGGGAATTCCAGTCTGATAATAACATCTCCATCTTTGCTGTTAAAATAAATTATTATACTTTGTCTGTTTAAAATAAGGATATTCCATGAAGTCCCTGTCAGAGAACAGTCTGTTGTTAATCCATTTTAACATTGATCATGATCAATACCTGTATTCTGAAAACATAAACTTAAAGAAGTGAAATACAGGAAGGCATCATAATGCTAAAGAGACAGGAAAATCCCAGTTAATGGCAATTTTGCCATTAATATCAACATGGCCAAGATTTAAACCATATGATCCAAATGAAACAACATGCTTTAAAACATAAACACTCAGCAGGACATGCAATAACAGCTGTTTCAAGCTTGGACTACTAATTTTTTATGCTTACAAAGTAAAAACTGAATGCTTTTCACTAGTCTGCATGCCTTTTAATTTAGTTGACACTCCAGTTTTGAAATAAGAAGGGAAAGATCATTTACCGTGTTGTTTGTAGATGGGTGGTTTTCTGTAAATGTTGACACCTTGATCTGTGAAATTGAGAAACAGAAAAATGGGAATATGAAAACTACTTCAGTTGTAGATAAAGATAACTCCAACACTAAAACAACAGACAGACCAAATCAAGGATGTAGCACAAGAAAAAGCCAGAAAGCTATTTCTAGTATTATACAAAATCAGATTGTTTAAAGAAAAGAAAACATAAGAACAAGTGAAAAGTCAAAGACATGTGGTATGAAGTCCTTTGGAGCTGATTCTGTAACATGTGGATGCATCCAAGTCATGAACCATTAATTTTAAACATTCAGAAGATTATCGGTGGGATAAAAGATAGAGAAGAAATGCAAACAAGCAAGACATTTCAATGGTGAAGATACAAGCCATTTGGGGAAAACTACCCCAAATAACTTTTGTGGAAAATTGTGCTTCAGTCATAACAGCTCAATTTTCTTTCCATCTGACTGGCTGGATTGAGCAGAGGAGAATGCAGTGAGCCTACAATTCACTTAAAAATCCAGAGAACAAAATGGCTGCCTAATACACTGGTTTGAACAGTCAACAACAGCTATACTTCAGTGAGTCGAAGGGATGCTTTATGCACTGTTAACTAACAGACTACTAATTCTCAAACCACAAGGATAGATTTTATTTCTTTTTCGTGATTTTTTTTTGTAAGGCCTACCATGTTGCACATTATCAATGTAAATCAGAATAAAAGCACTTCCCAGAACTTTAATGCAGTAAATCTACAACATATCTAAAGATACCATATTTTTACAAATAATAATCTAAGACAGGAACCAGTTTGTTCTAAACTATCCTCCCACCCAGGCCCAACACTTCATGTATTCGGCACAGCCACAAATACAAAAGTTAATCCAAAATCAGTGCTACAGTGCAAAAATCTGTCAAAAACTTATTAGAAGACCAAAATGAGCTGCTGGGAACTAGAAAATTTATGTCAGAAACCCATTTTGCTACTTCATACTGCCTGAAAAAAGTTTTCAGTTATATTAGAATGAAAGATGAAAAAGCATTTTAGAAATACATGCTGTTATCACAGATCCAATTAAAGTGCTACAGGAGACAACTTAGCCTTTGGCATTAAGGAAAGCTAACTTTAAAACTCTATTGAAACAGAGGCAAATCTTACTCTGCAGAACCCTACATCCTTGACTAAACAGGCAAATTCATTGCACACAAAGACACTGAGGTGTCTTGCTAGCGATCTGTTATGGCTACTTGACCAGCAAACAGGTATAAACATTGCAAGGGTAGTCATGCAGTACTTCTGCGCACATCTACACCAGAAAGCTCTAAGGAGGACAGGAACACAGCTCCTTCTGTGGCTGCACTGCGCCAGCTGAAGAGGACAGCTCTCCCACCATGCTAGAGATTATTACTCAGAGCTATTCATGCAAGTAAGTGAGCTTTAGCTTACGCAAGTCAAAGTGAGCCAGGTTAGCTTAAGCAGTTAAAACAGCCTACTTTAGCCAAGCCAGGTCACTCTTATTTAAAGGGAAGTTCCCACAAACAGTTTATCTGCCAGATCTGAGGAAAGGAGGAAGAGCAGTAACCTCTGGCAGTGTGAAGGGATACTAGACTGAAGGGGACCTGAAGAATAACTGGGTACAATAAGCTTTCAGCTAGCACTGATGCAGTTAGAAGATGCATGTCCACAACGCTAGGGACAAACCCTACCCTCATCCCATCAAAATCCAAGACAGATGATCTTCTCAGAGGCTGGAAGAACTGTGCAGCTCACTTCAAAACAAAGCCTGCCCTTTATAGAAAAGGCATCCTAAGGCATACATATCCTTGTGGATCTGCAGGTCTCTCTGAGGACACCAAGCCATTGCACAAAACAAGTAAAGAAACATCCTCATCTGCTTTAAAAAAAAAAGGAAACACTAAACTAGAACTGTTGGGTTCAAGACTGAAAGAAGTTACAACAATCTGAATGAAAAACATATGTAATGGCTCACTGGTCAACTCTTTTCCGCATGTGACTCAAAACCAACTCCTCCAAAGTTAGCAGTTATGCTGGTGCTCAGCTGGTGCAACTGGGAGAAAAATCAAGCCCTGCATAGCTCATATCCAGCTCACAGGCCACCGACAGACCCTGAAAACCAAGGCATTCTAACAGTGAAATACCTGAACAACAGAATAGGTAAAAATCACAATGAACCCCCCCCCCCCCATTTCTTAATGCACTACTCCTCTCAGCAAGCCCAGGAACAGTTCCAAACCCTAAGGGTGCACCCCATGGTAAACAGCGTGAAACAATGGAGACAAGACAGAAGTTACAAAGGCTACATTCTACACTGTGACAGGACACCGAGACACATACAGTGCCAGCTCCTACCTGGAACATGGAAATGTTTAGGGGCCTGAGCGTAAGTTGGAGTGAGAGGGCGGCTGTCGGGCCGATAGGGGACAGGGGAGTTCCGACCGCTGGACGGCTCATTGCCTCCAATGAAAGAATGGAGAAAACAAAATGAGAAGAGGGAGAGCAATAAAAAAAAGCAAGCCCAATCAAACCCAAACAAAACTGGTGGAATCAAAACGTCCAGGGAGAAAAGAAGTTGAACCAAAAATATAAATACAAACAATAACGAGAACTGGTAGCCCTGGTGACTTTTTTCCCCTGATATTCCTGCAGAGACAAAAATTCATGTTCAGGCTGGAGTTGAGGTTTGAGCAGCTCAGACTCATTCTGACGGCATGCAGGCAGGAGCTGTGTGCTCGTAGCTGGTGATTAGATGGGCAGCGTGGAAAAGAAGAATGGAAGGTTACTTGGCAATGATTTAGTACGGAGACTCATATTTGAAGTTAAAAGTTACAGACACAAAGTATAGCAGCTGATACGCAAACCCAAAATGAAACCAACTCCCAAGCAGATAGAAGCAGATGCTGGCAGTTACTACAGTTCCCTAAACCAAAAGCATACAGAAGCTAGAGATGGAAAACAGCTGTTAGGTCACTTGGCCCATATCAAAAGGCAAAACTGTTCCTTACACTCTTTCATTGGTTTAGCTCTCTGGTAGGAAATTTTTGATATGGCAAAATCATTTGCAAAGTAATGCAGCCCATCTGGTGGCTGAGCCCATATCGTTGATGCCACCCCAAATCTCTGTCAATGCCAAATTTGGCTCTGGTGACAATACTTCACCACTGCTGATTTAGCAAATCTGAATCTAATGTCTAAAACTTAAGTTCCATTTTGCGCACACCGTTTGTTCCATTTGTAGGATCGCTCTTACTAGGACTATTTCTTTGCCTCCTAACAATCCACCACAGCAATCCAACAGCCCTGAAAGTTCCCATGTCTGTCAGGGCAAGAGGGTTGCTGCAGAATCATGCTGGTTGATCCCCAAGTATCAAGGCTTAACAGCCAGATATCCAAACACATGACTGTGTGTACCACAAAATAATGTTGCTGCCTTTTACTCTGTCCCATTCTTCACACTAGTGCAAACTCATGCAAGCAAAAACCGTCCACATGGGTGCTTATTTTACATGGGTATGGGTGACCACAATGGTGAGAAGTAGGGGAGCATCAAACCCCTTCCATTTTTCAGGTATGCGCAATGGCTTAAAAAATCCTAGAAAAGCTGATTAACAGAGTAAGGAAAAAAAATGGGGGGACAAGGATGACACAAGTACAGGAGGGCTATAAAACACAACAAAAAAGAAACTGCAGGCCTCCTTTCAGCTGCAGGTTTCCTATGTCCCATTAGAGGACCCAAAGCCTTGGACTCAGCACGCTTCTTATTTATATATTTGGGGCAGAGGGGTGGAGGTAGGCTGAGGGGGAAGGAAAAAGGAAGTTGTCTTTACACAAAAGTTCCTCTTTTACTTGAACGGTCATCTGTCAATCTAAAAGGCACCAAAAGGGAGAAAAAACAAAAAGCTCTGTACAAACCTCACTGAGAGAGATGTGCCACAGAGGCCTCTGCCAGTACACAAGTTAATCCATCTGCATACACATGTTTTAAAAATTACATGCACAGTTCAGGGGGCTTGGCTGTAAAAAATTCGTCCAGAAGAATGCATGTGCAAAATTCATTTACCACTTGGATAGTTCAGCCCTAAATGACATGATGTTCTTTCAGCCACATGAGTTGATGATGTTTTTTTATTTTGGGTACAGCAATGCTGAGCTTCTGGCCAGGTGACAGTAATTGCTAGGTTTACTAACTCTGAAAAGCAGTATGAACAATTATTTAAAACAATATTGTCATTTCTCAATCTATGGTCCTTTACTTGGCAATTCCAATATTGAGTTCTACTTGTCCAGCCTTTGAGATACTGTGATGGTGAAACACCTAACTTGGTTAAGCTGATTTTACTTATGTCTTTTGCTTCTATTTAAGTTACTTTTCAGCAAAATCATTGTTTTATAGGGAAAAAACCATCAATATTGAGATGGCCTCAAGATATAGTTAATTCTAAAATTTATAGCCTTTATAAAGACATGTCATTCTGCCTTTCTGCTTCCATTAGCAATTAGCATATTCAATGAAAGGGAAGAATCAAAAGGGATTTATTGACCTGTGGACTTGTCACAACAGAGGAGTCACAAATACATTTTACCTGTTGGGAACTAGCAGTCAAAATGTGAGTGTGTTCAATTTACAATGCCTCTATCATCACCACTACAAATACAGGGAAGAAATCCTTCCTATAGCCCCCTCTTTATCTCAACTAGACACAACTAAGTATGCTCACACCCATAAATATACGCTTGCTCATCTTGTATCTGTACATAGATATTTTGTTTAGAGAGAACTGGTAATGTTGTACAATGCACACAGTACCAGGCAGGCAATTAGCGTGGTATAATCCCGCACATGTTGCTTTATCAATGTCTCCATTGGCTTGTATTTCCTGGGGTTCCTGTGCAGTCTCTCTCTTCGTAATGACTCCTACTAGTACTGACAAATGACTCTCCTTTACACTTTCTAGGATGGCAGTCTCATTACCTCCAACCACTGTGGGAGGGAATGGTACATCTACTTAGATTCTCATTAGACCATCCCTGAGGAACCCACTCTTGTAACAAGGCTTAAGTGCTTCAGATGCAGCTGTAAAATCACCCACTTTTTATGAAAGCAGTGCCAACATCTGTAGAATGTGCATATGCACACAGGAAAGCAGAGCTGCTAGACTGCCTGCACCTGCCTCCCAGGGCCTCCTGGCCAGCCTGCTTGCAGCTTTACATAAAAGTAGCGGCTGTGCATGCTCTGAATTTGGGTTCCTTGCTGTGCCTGCACAGGAGAGTCTCTCTTACTATCTCAGATATGCCATAACTAGTGTTAACTCCACAAAGCAGCAAGCACTCCAGTTCGCCAACACTGTAGGAAAAACTGGTTCCCACACCCCTGGCATGAAGTTGAATGCATGTGTGTAGGTGGGTGGGGGATTTTAAGAGATAACAGAGTAAGTTTAATGTAAAAATCAATCACTTTAACACAGCAGCCTCAGAAGTGAAATTCAGAGCCTTTTTTTTCTTTCATTCTGTTTGCTCCACCAGGTAGTTCCCATTTTCTATAGCTTGATTTGTTAAGCAGGTTCCCCTAGCAGTCAGGAATATAACTGCTTGCCTATACACAGCACGGTGTAATGCAGGTTCCTGCTGCCTTCTGAAGTGTTCACCACTGGGCTCACTGTGTGATTCACAAGGTAAGTTCACAGGATCAGGCCAAAAAACCCATATGCAATCAACACTGAGCCTTCTGTCAACTTGCAACCAACACTGAGCCTTCTGTCAACTTGCAATTTAGTTGCTCTTTTTCTGAATACACGTAGGAAAAAGAGCTCAATACCACCTGAAACCCTAAGTCCTATTCAAGTTTTGTTCTGAATGATATCATTCATCATCTTGTCCAGATGTGTAGCCCTTATTTCCCACACAAAACCGAAAGTCATGAAACAGCCAAAGCACGTCTGTTTTCCAGAGCAGAGCTTTCAGCTGCATCCACAAAACCCTGGAAATAGTGATCACACACAGAGAGCATTTGATTTCAGAGACCTGCCTCGGGGAAAGAAAGCAGGAACCTGTGAAAACCAAGGCCCAAAATCACTACAAAGGTGGGTAGACTCCTTATAGGAAGGTCTGTGAGCAGAGGAATACACATTACTTCGGAGCTCTTTTTACATGGAAGTCTTACAGGGGCTTTGCAATATTCTTGAATGCCTCTGAAAAATTCTAGGCATGTGAGATGCAATCCTGGCTCTCAATGAGAGTTTTGTCTCTGATTTCAGCAGGGTCAGGGTTTCTTTCGTTCATGGACTTGTTTTGATTCTTTCATAGCAGAGACAGTGCTTTATTGAGACAACACCAAATTCAATGGAGATTAAATGAAGTCTGAGCTGATGCATATTACACCCTCTTCCAGCTCATTCAACATACATGTTACATCAACAAACTCTGATTAAGACCTTCTGAGGCATATTTAGCCCTTTCACTCCTCAAAGTTCTTTACATTTGGCCTGATCTACAAGGCTTGAGCATTACGCTTGTTTAAACATTATGTTTTATGAAAACTCACTGAAACTGGTCTAAATGTCTATTTTTGTGGCTTGATGATACAAAATAACACAGACGTAACGTGTCATATGCCACTTTCATTATCATTATGCTGTTTGGAAATTACGTTTGGCATGATCCATATTATCTGACTCCTAAAGGAAAAAAAACCCCAGAACTATAGCTTTATGAAATCTTTCTTACAAACTTACACCAAGTTCACCTTCCTGCTAAAAGTACACGTGGCTTTGAGAAACGCTGACCAAGTAAAAAGGAGATCACATGATGCCTCTTCTTTGCATCACTGCAAATGTATCTATCGCGTCTAATTAATCCCAGACAGTGCTCTAGTTCTCATTTCTGATATATTCACAAGGGTCCAATTCCCTAGTAGACACAGAAATGCTATTCTCAAGCTAAAATAATGCAGTTCTTTAAACTGAAAACAAACGCCTAGAATACCCAAGGCAAACAAACCCCTATGGATAAGAATATCAAGGAGTTGCATTAGATGCAGCCAGTGCCAGAATAATCTCCTTTTTCTGCCACACAGACATAAAAAGGGGGTACTTGGACAAATGTGGTATGCAAGGAGGATAAATGAAGAACCATGTGGGAAACCCAGATTAACCTCATCAGTTGATAACAAAATACCTATTTATGAACATGAAGTAGTGAAGAGGACAAACAATATAGTGCAACTGGACTTCACTCAACACTACTCAAATGTTAAAAAAGAAAAAACACACAACCCCCTCGAACTATATACTGAACAAGCTGTATTAACCCTTCCTATGAAAACACACCTACAAGTTGCAATAGTAGAGAGGTTTGTTTAACAAAAATATTACCAGTCCCTTCCCTATCATCTTGTCTTTCTTTAAGTGCATGTGCACTGTTGGTACATATACGCATATACACACTATATGTACTTTCAGAGTATATCTTATTAAGAACTATCTTCCATCATATTCCTTTTAGAGGACAAGCCAGAGCTTGCTCTGACTTAGGGAACATTCTGAACATTTGTTCATCTAATGTTTTGTGAGCACTTCGTTGATCACTTAACATGCTGGAAAAATTACAAAGGTCTTCAGGCCTTTTGACCTTTTGTACCTTTCAATATTTTGCATTAATGGGAAGACAAAAGCTTTTCCTAAGCTGTTTCAGTAGCTACTTATCTTCACCTTAAACAAGTCATAGAAATAAAGATGATTTTTATCTAATTTAAGTGTAACATAGGATCTTATTGTATCTTTGCCTGCTATGTGGGAGAACCTTCTGTTACCACACAGGTACATAGACACTGAATAAATCACTACCAAATCCTTCCATTTGATAGTGTTAATACAGCCATAACTTTTTCACTGTGAGATTTAGAATTATTTGATGGTCTTTCTCTGAAGCTTCTGCAGTGTTTCTTTTCAGAAAATCACGGATTCTTACAATGTCTTATGTGACATATCTGAGAAGAACCATACCCACCCCTTTGTCTACAGTGCTTATAATCCCACTTAGCCTTTTGTACCAATAACTGAGATACATACCTAATCTACATGCCAGGTAATTCTTTGAAATCTGAAAACAATAGGCATGGATTTCCAATAGTTCTTCTGATTTATCTGTTGAAGAAGCTATTTTCTCAACAGAAAAAGAATGAAAATGCCACTTGAAAGAGTGTGAGCATTGATTTGTATTTACAGCAAAGAAATGTTGAAATTGCAAGGATTATGAATTAACTGCATGCTGAAATGAGCAGTGTATCTATTTTTAAGGGTCCCAATGTTTTAAGTTTGAAGTGAGATTTTTTTCTATGTAGTGACAAAATAGGAAAGTTGAAAGTGCATATTCACAAAAATCGTCTAAGAAAATTCAGGGGTAAAATTAGTAATGGTGATCGGAATGCTTGAAGAGTTGTAACATTGAGATGTATTAGCATTTCTTGAAAGTTCATGGCAACAACTTCTTTGCAACTGTTTTTGATTATCTCCAGTTTAAGATTATCTACATCAATCAGTGGTGCCAGAATAGAATCTATGTTCAACTTACTCAACTGTCTCTTTTTGAGCTCTTGTAGGTTATATAAGCTATGACCTTCTCCCCAACAGAAGAGATGGCACAGCCAGAGAGTGCTCCAATAGAAATAAAAGTAAAACCACATTCACAGAAAGCAAGAAACAAAACTAAAAGCATATTGAGCTGAATGAGCCGCTTGAAGGAACACAATGAAAGAACAACCCTCCCCCAAATCAAACCATGGAAAATAACAGATTGAAAAAAACAGAAATGACCAGATCCTCAGGTAGTGTAAATCCTTGCAACTCTACTGCCTTCAGTAGAGTCTGCTGATTCTCACTAGTTGAGGAGAGGCCTAGAGATTTTAATTTTACTTTGTTGGGCACTAATTATTGTCAATGGGATTAACAATTATTAACTTCCTTGTTGCCACTGATCTTTATATGAACTCTTTTTTTTCCTTCTCCATATTTTTGATCACCTTGTTCTCAGCCAGGCAGTATATGTAGTCAATTTTTAAATGCATATTTTATGAATGTGGAAATAATAATTAAATTTGATATGCTAACTGCTGTAGTGATTGTTATGTACTGCTTTAGAAAAAAGCTAAATTAGACACATATAGGTTCTAAATAGTAAATGAAAATGCTTTCCTGTATATTTCTAATAGGTAATGGCTTGATGACTCTTCAACTAGGGCCCTTAGAAATGACATATTTCCTCTGAAAAAAGGACATTATGTCTATTCTAACGTAGTTTTAAGTGTAACGGCACATTTCGAGGCATGCTCAGCTATACAGCCAATGACAACCTTACGGAGATACACCTTATTAGCTTTGACAGAAGGCTAATAAATCTCCAGCCTGGAGGGTACTCCCTGGGGAGGCCTGGCTCCTTACCTTTGACATGGGGGATGAAGTGGTGTCGGAAGGGGGAGTTGGGGCGGGAGTCATGGTGAGAGGAGCTGAGACTGCTAGTGCGCAGGTATGACAACCGCTGCACACCAGTAGAGAGCAGCTCTGCGGCAGCAGGGAATCGGGGGGCAGAACAAAATGAAAACAAAGAAAAACAATAAGAGAAAGGCAGGGAAGGAGGCTTCAAAGGAAGAAAAAAAAAGGCATTGAACAATTAGGATTCTGAAAAGAAGGAAGGAGAAAAAAAAAAGGTTAAAGACGTACCGAAGGGTTCATAAATGTTAGACAAAATTACAGGAAATATTAGAAGAGAGGCTCAGATTTTAACTGCGTCACTAATTTAGCATAACATTTATTGGCTTAATGAGCTTCTGATCTATGCCTTGTTACCAAAAAGTAGCCTGATACCACCATGCAAACATCACAAACATTGATGCTCAATTAGTTAAGAAAGCAGCTGTTTTGAAAAGTGCCTGACCAAAAAATGTTAGTCAAGAGGCATGCAAGCTGTTTTCTATTGTTTTAAGACATTCCAAAAATGCTGCCAACATCAGCTAGGGCACTGTGGGAGGAAAAGGCTGCAAACTTTTTCAAAACTTGTAGCACTCAAATTTTTGAAGAACCTTATGCTGACAACATCAACACAGTGGTTCACTTCTCTCTTAAGGGCTAACCGGGAGCCAAAGAGAAGTTATCTCGGGCCACTGGGTTTATTCACAGAGAAATTATTCTTGCAAATAACATGATGATAAGAAGTGCCATTAGGAGAAAAACGGTAAATATACATGTGCTATTATTCAACACGAATAACTACTGCAGGAAAATTATAAAGTAGCATTAACAATTACCCCAAAGCAGGGTAGCAAAGATGAAAATGATGAGTTCTACAGAATTCTGTGTCATATAAGAAACAGAAACAGGTGAGCCAAAGATGAGATCATCTGAATAGAGATAAGTTTGAACAAGTATCTTCTCAGAAAATCCCTCAGGCTGTGAACTTCTGAAGATTTTACATTTGGATCCAAACTCTGGCTTGAGCCCATCTGCCCATCACAAGTTACATAAACGGAGACTGCTTCTGGGGAAGGTCCTTGACTGAACACAGACAGTAAAACTCAAATTACAGTAAAGTGTGGAATAGGGCCTGGATTTGTTCATATCCTTGATACAACTGATACAAATGGAAAAATTCCCTCAGAATTGCCAGAATCAAGAGACAGAAGTTTGCAGCTTTTTCATGCTTTTAAGTCTCTTTCGGTTTCAGTTGTAACGTCATCTTAAAACACAGTCATGTTGTCAGCACTAAGTATCAGACACAATTTGCTTCTGTCCCACCTCCCTTGGGTCCTTTAAATAAGGCATTCACTGACAGACACAATTAGCTGCTTTCAGTCCACCCCCACTAGGAAATGGCTACAGCATTCAAGTTCCACAGTGGTGGCTCTATTATAAATCTTTAATTTTAAAAATGCAGCTCCTATTGTATATGGGCTTTTGGCATCCCAACTGTTCAGCTGTAATCACCAAGGAAGATGAAACTGCATGATTGTATCGCTTAATTTAAAAGCAGATCACAAAGATTTAATTCACTACCATAAACAATAAAATCAGTCTTGAAAAGTCTTCAATGAATAGCATTTAGAGATACATTTTTATGCAATTTGGGTGTGCATGAACAGTTCATTTTCATATCTTGTTTTTATATACACAACCAATAATTTTGAACGTGCTGGGAACCTGAATGACCTGTACATTTTCTATATTGTACATAGAACTTGCACATCACTGCTAAACCAGTAAATGAAGTTTGTGTTTTTTAAATGTTCCCAGGCAGTTGCCTATGGCTTTAATTAAAGAAATCTATCTTATGAACCATGAATCTATGTTTAAAAAAATGACTAGCAATTTGGAATATCTGGGGGTTTTGCTGCTGAATCTGATATTCTATGGCTGCACCAAGCTTTAAATGAATTGGTTTTTAGGGGGGAGGAATCCTACATTACTAACTTCTGTGTAGTCAAGCCATAACTTTTGTTTCCAATATGTGATAAGTTTCTCAAATTCCAGAATGAAGTTTGTGATTTGCTGCTGCAAATACTTCCTTGCTTTCAGAAACATACAAAGATTTAAAAAATAATTAATCAGAAACAAACCCAGAAGATCCATATTTATGATGTAAGAAACACTCATCAGCCTAGTACAAAAGACTGCATCAATCACGAATAAAAAACAGGTAGAAAAGGAGATATTAAAATATGGAACAATTTTTCAATTAATTTTCACTGCTAAGAGAAACAGGTGCTTCACTGTGCCACTAAGCGACATAATAAAGAAACAATAGTTTTACATATACTTCTAATGCAGTTGCCCTTACCAGGTCTGTGGAAATGCTGAGGGGAACGTGACATGGTGGGTGTGTAGCTATGACGACTGTACACTGGAGAATTAATGGAGCCCTGACTAGTAGACCTGTGAATCATGCGATCCCGAACATCTTGATAACCCTGCAGAATAGAAGCATTCACTAATAAATGTAAATGCACATTACACATTTTTAGCAGCACTTAACTTTCATGGATCTGAAGACATCAGCAGAAGCTACTGAAATAACAAAATCCCGTAAGATTTCAACCTACTGCATTATTACTGTTCTCTAATGATCTGTTCCAAAGACTCCAATCCATTTTTATAGTCTGGGTCAGAGTTCAGTCTTGGAAGGTTCCAACTCCAAATGTAATTTCTATTAAATTCTATATAATCCCAGATTTGCCCACATTCCTGTGACTCTATAAGAGAAGCTGCATTCAGAGTATCTCTCCTGCAGCATACTGCACAAGATACATGAGCTAGCCTTCATCTAGCTAACTTGGAGACCAGCAAGAATCCAATAGCTGCAGCACATAGCTCTCTGCAGCTTCATTTACCACATGTGTCAACTAGCTACATCAAAAGGTATTTAGTATCCAAATTAGATTCCCGTTGTATCTGAAAACATGACACCTTCTTGTATAGCAAAAATCAATTTACTTGGTTTCCTGGGGGAAAAAAGCCAATTAAAAAAAAAAACCAAACAGAAAAACCTCAAACCAAACAAACCCACTCCCCCACCCCCCCAAAGCCCCACGAAGCAAACCAAACCAGGACAAAAGGCGCAGGACTGATGTTAATGCATGAAGATTTACAAGAAATTTTAAGTAACTTTTTTAACATATAACAACTACTACAACTTTTATGTTGCAAATAAACAACACTCCCCCCCCCAAAATGATAATTATTCTGCAATGGCATCTATTGTATCCTGACAAATGATTTTCCAAATGTTTCATGTTATTGTGATGTTCAAATTAACTCTTAGGGAAAAGCGAAACCAAACCAAACCATAGTTATGCTTTCTTCAAGACAAAACTGCAAATGTTTTAGTAGCAAACATAGCTTATTACTTAGATGCTTAGAGCAGCATTTTAGCTCATGTAAATCACCCAGCTCCTGAGATCTGAGTCTGCCTATGCCACAAGAAGGATTAATGTACAAGAAGTGACCTCTGCTGGACAAATTACTCTGCTTTATAAACAACAAACGGGTAGGAGAGGTAGCTTCATTTTGTGTACAATCTGTCAATAAGAACGTAATGTTTTCTTTTTAGAGTTAATTTTTGTTAACTTTCAATATTCAGAAAAAGTGTCTGTGTGGCAAACAGAGATGGATCAGACTGATAACAAACTCAACACCTGCTGGAGTGAGTAATTCTAATTACAGTAAGATACTGCTCCCCCAAAGGTTCCACCAAACTTACTTCTGCAGAAGGGGTAGGTGATAATGTCCTTGGAGACTGCAAAGACATAAAAATAAGGTTAGCAAAACATCTTTGCATGTGGTGGGCCAGAAAACGGTAATCTAAACATTGCTGAAGATACACTGACATATGGCAATGTAAAATGGCAATGCACAAATTACTGAGGCCAGTGCAGCACTGGAACTTGTTTCTTCCAAATTGTTCTGGAACTGGTCCATAAACCATTGAAGCAATTCAAGTTTCTGGGAGAATCTTTATAAGCATGATTAATTTGGTCAAATATCATGCAACATCATCTCTCAGCCATCTAATCATTGCGGTAATTAAAAAATAGCTGTAAAGATCAAAATCAGAAGGGTTATTAATTTAATAACCATGCCTGTTATGAAGAAGTCTTTAAAGTGGAAATCAAAAGTAAATAATCTTAACTCAGAGCTTTGCAAGGAAAATCAGAAATACAGAACAACTTCCAGGATGAAGCATGTTTTTCCTCCAGCACACATACTCCAGCAAAAATGTGCTTCTCCCCAAGGCCTCACATTTCATACCCATGCAAAGGAGTACGTAGTTGTGATCAACATTTCTTTGATATGATCTCCTTTTAATCTCTGTGTTCTTCCATGGTTACATAAGGAGAACAGACAGGAATTACAAGCATGTATATTGAAAGAACTGCGCAAGGGCCAGCAGGCAGAAATATTACGCACAATATTATGAAAAATTTCTATTACAGAGATAGGGAAACTGAGACAAGAAATACCTTTAGAAATCAAACATAGGATTATGCATACGTTGATGGTACAAACAAGAATAAGGACTATGTATAATTACCAGTTATGGGCCCTTTAATCACAAGACAATTTGAAGCTGGAAGATCAGGATTTAATTATTTTCTTTATGCACTAAACTTCAATATTATTTAATTGCCATAATAAATGAGGGAAAAGATTATGCTTTTAAATAAGACCACAATTATTATAGAACGATACAACTATTAAGGTAATGTCTCAGAAGCAGAACTGCTGATTCTGGTCCAACTATTGCAATACTGTACAACAGCAGTAGTGTAAAACATATGCAGAATTTCTGGTAATAAATATCCAGCTATACATTTTGCATTGAGAGACCATTAACTCTCATGGAGCTGGTGACACTGTGAATGCAAAGTATCCAAAAAGGAGTGACATTTTTATTTGGGTATAGAACATCTCCTTTTCAGCAAGTTTCCATAAAGCTTTTTAAAGACTGCTTTCATTTCTTTCCACCAAAGCCTTGAATGTCTTTTACGTTCTTGCCTCCTTAATCCTTTTAACTGCACAAGTTCTATACAGCAAACCACCATTTCATTATATATCTAACAGCAGCAGCTATAAAAACTTTGCTCCCCATGAAACATACCGTATACGGTGCTTTGTAGCATCATTCTCCACAAAACCTGAGAGCTAATCTAAAACTTTCAATATGAATGAAAAAAGCACATATTGTGATGCACGTTCCCACATTTTTCTACTAGTAATTTATGTGTTACTGTAAATAAATTTCCATAATCTGCTGTGGTTGCCTAGATGCTAAGGTAATGACTACTGTAAAAGGTAGTGACAGGAATCTAAGACTGGGAAGGCATCCCAGAAAGTAATGTGCTGAATCCATGACTAACATTTCATGTATTTTCACTCCATCACTATCTGACATCACCTTGTTGCTTTTTAGGAAATGGAACCACACTCTGCAGCCAACTTACTGCTTTATCATGCACAGGTGAACTGCCGTATCTCAGACTCTGAGTCTGCCAAGGAACGCTTGTTTCTTCAGGGTTTATGAGGTCTTTTAAAATCTGGTCTATCACAGAAGTCTACACTAGTCATAGTCGTAGTTCAAAATACACTGTGGAGTTGACTGAGAAGAAACAGAATAGTAAGCCAGTGGAAATACAGAGTGATGACTCCAGATTGGGGGGGGGGGGCGGAGGGGAGGCAGAGAAAAGAAGAAGTCTGGGTAGAGAGCCTGTTCTGACTAAATTTACAGTAAAACTTCTACTCACTGCAACAGGCTCAATGCTCTACCACTTTGAGATCTATGGGGTTGCTCTAATACCTTAAGTCATACAGGTCTTCTTGTGCTCTGGGAAATTTCTGCACACTTTTACAGGTGTCGTTTTATAACACAAGTTCCAGCATTTCACACCAACCTCATTTTAACTGTGTTTTTCTTGAACTACCAGGTAGGATGCTCCACTTTGAAGCATGCATCACATTAGAAAAAATCCTTTTCTCATTTTACAACAGCTTGTTTACTGAAAGCTGTTACACACATTCAGTGCTTTCAGCAGACAGAATACTAGAAACAAAGGACATGCAGGTAAAACGCTGCTTCTCTCATTATTTATGCAACAAAAGTCAGAGCTGAGAAAAGACAATTTCAGTCCTAATCAGTTTGCTGCTAGCAGGGCAGAAGTTATAGGACATGAAGAACCTGAGTAACTGACAGTTTCTGGAAACGTTATCACTACATTAAGGGTCAGCCTCAGTAGCAGAAAATTTATTTACAGATCTCATTTCATATGTCTTAATCTCTTTTATCTCAGAAGCTAAACCACCTCTTCATGAGCTCCTTTTCTCTTCCCCCGCTAACTGCTGGTGGGTCTATAACTAAAATGCCTGGTCCCACTAGATGGTGCTATGTGAAAACATTTTTCATCACAGACTTCCAGAAAAACAAGACTGGGATTTAACTGAACTGGAGTGAGAAATTTTCCCTTCCATTGCAATAAAGAAGAAAGTCTCATGCTGTGTTTTCTCACTTTCTATGGCTAAAGTATACAATTTTCTTGTAGCCCATTCCCTGTAATTAAGGTTTGTCTCCAGTACTGAATTTGGTGGCTCTTGCACATCTCCCTTGTACACCAGAAATCTTTCTTAGCCGAGTTTAGTGATTTTTTTCCTTTTTTTTTAAATCATGGTGAAGGGCATTTCTAGTGTATAAGCTTAAACTCAGGGTCCCCTTTTATTTAACACCACCACATACACACACTTTGCAAAAAGAATGCAGGTTAAATCACTCAAAGTCTGCAAGTCCTTGCCATGACTAAACATGTCACCTCCTTTGCTTTTTAAAGATGATGGTGACTGATGTATGATGTACCAAGATTGTTGTCACTCAATTACCACAACACAAACACAAAGTAAGAGATCACTCCACCCCAATGGGCTTGTGTTCTCATTAGGGCAAGGGAAGGGAGGAAAAACAGGTACAAAGAGGTGAGGTAACTTGCCCAAGGTGACAGAAGGCAGCAGTAGCGTTGGGTGGAAAACCCAGATGTTCTGAAAAGAAGGTGAGAGCCCTTCTGTTTCCAGAACAAATTTCTGTAGTCACCAGAAATTAATTGGATTTAATGCTGGTGAAAATACGGGGTAAGAAAACCCCAAAGGCTTTTGCTTATCCCCAGAACAAGCATAACAGCAGACAAGTTCCAACATACTGCTTTGCAAGTGAGAAGCTTCCCCTTCAGGATTAACAAATAGTTCACCTTCTCTGGGTGAGATTAATTAGTTCCTCTTCTGTGACTAACAAGAGACTTGTGTTTGTAGAGGGTTTTGTGGAATGGGTCAGGCCTGTTGGAACTGGTCAGAGGTCACCAATGAATCTCACAGTAGTTTTGAACCAGATGTCAGCTTGATTCATTACCAACATAAATTTGAGGGGGAAAATTGTGTAATATTCTGACCTGTTAATCTCTTATTTTATTCCTGAGCTGAACAGTCTCTTGAATTTCCAACTCATGTTACAATTCAAAAGACTAACCCTATGAAACATTAAAGAACAAAGGAGAAAAACGGAGGCAGCTCTGATCTGTTGGTGGGCAGAACACTTTGCTAAGAAAGCAGATTATCAGTCACTGATCTGGGCATCTTCAGACCACTGGTGCGAATGATTTACTGTACTTCCTTTTTCCTCAGCTTGTCTTCATACTCCATTCAGTTACAGTCAGTAAAGTCACTGAGATTGCAAGAAAGTAAATCCATTTCCATGTCTATTTAGGTTTGGATTCAGGAAGTCTGATTTACAGTCAGATGGTATTACATGACAAAACCTGCTTCACTATCTGCACTGGAACCATATAAATAGTAATTGCAGCTATGGAAGTTCACCTGAGAAAACCGGGGGACCTTACAACCTGAAAGATATCTTTAAATACAAATTAAAGAGAATGAATTAAATAGGGGTTTTTTCCATCATTGCAGGATACAAGAATCCTTACTAAATGTGAGGCAGCTATTTACATAACACAACTAACTTGCTATCCCAGGTGGAAGAGCACTTCATTCTGACCCAGTTCAGATTTTATCCAGTATGTCTAGCAAAGTGCTCTGGAAATATATTTCCCTTCAATATGTGTAAGAGAAAGCATCCCGCTGCTCTTAATCCTTTTACTGCCCTGTATTCCTCATATTCTGTTGTGAATATCAGTGCTCCACAACACACCACGAGGTTGGGTTTTGCCTCACATTCTGGACTTTGCTGTACCCAAAGACTAGGATATCCATGTGAGTTACAAGAATGCACCTACAGACAGCCTGCAAGCCTCCCCCTGCTCCCCCGCCATTCCTCTGCCAGTGGCTCGTGTTAACGTAGGTGTTTAACTGTGTGATTAATTGTGCAGTTTCACACAAGGCATCATCATGATTGTTCCCATTTAAACCCAGATCAAACAGACAAAAAGCACTGTGAACAGCAGCAGCAACAATATCTAGGAGTGTCAATTAGAAACTGTTTCAAAAGAGGATAGAAGCGAAGCAGGCTTTGAATAAAGCATATAGCAGAATGAGTTGCTTGTCGGTTCATTACCTCTCCAAGACTCTGTCTCTCCTGTCTGTCCTCGTAGGCAGAAGTGTAGAATGGCTCATAAGTAATTAGGTCTGGACGTTCAATGTCATAAATGGCCTTGACTTTGGGAATGGCTGCTAAATCCTTGTAATCAAGGATTTCATTGTCTACTTTTGCCTGAAGGTCAAAGACAGAAGATAAATTAACTTAAACAAATGCACTGGTAATTTTTGTTTTACACAGAATTTATGATTTTTGTGTATTTGTTGTCACACTGTTGCTACGGAAAACCCTTTCTGGCACTCTACTTGCGAAGTGATTGCATCTTGTTCTTCTCCAGCAAGCCTCCTCTGCAAAAGCACACAGTGTTTTCTCAGTTTAGGAAAGAAAGAACATGGCATATACAGACCTAATACAAAAGTTTCTTATCCCCCGTAGTCAGCTGTAAAGGTCAGCTCTGCAAATGACTCATTTTGTGGCCTCAGGCAAGTATTTTCACCTTTCTGCTCTTGTTTTCCCCATATGTAAAATGTGTGATAACGTCAATTTAGTTTGCAGATTACAGAGATTATGAGAGGATTCCATGCAGAAGACCACAGACAGAAATTCAACTTATAACTGTGCACATGAGAGGAAATAAAACTTATTACAAGGAAATAAAAAGGCAAGCAGGACTATTTGTCAGGACTGAGTGTCCGAACTCCAACTGAAATTATTATATTGCACTCATCGCTCAACCTATACCCAAGCTTCTGACTAAGGCATATGTTGCTTACTAACTGCATACTACATAGTACTAACATAGACTATTTTTTCCACTAAAACTGCAAGGACCTCTTGACTAGTTAAAAAATGGAAGTAGGAAATCAGTTCCAAAGACAGCTGCACCCATTAGAAGAAGCTAGAAAGAGACCTTGCATATAGTTTAGATAGCTAATATCTTTCCTTACTTAAAAAAGGCTTTTAAAAAAATCCTCATATATTCTTACCCACCTTACAGAAACAGATTTGATGATTAAAACTAAAAGGGAATATTCAAATTGGTTTTCAATTCTTCTACTAGATATTTTATTTATTCATAGCAAGCTGCACAAGGAAACAAGGCTGATCTGTTTCTACTCACATTCAGTTCCATTCTTGCTGAGTACTAGCACCTAGTATTTTCAGAGTAAAGTGCATTTGCCTTCCCAAGCTCTCGTAACAACCACTGGTCTTGGTGGTTCTTAAGCAATGCCATAAATCAGAAGCAACACAAAACATTTTTTGATAGAGAAGTAAGGTTTGAAATAGTTAGGAAATACACGTTCTAAAAATAGCCTCAAATCTGTTCAGTTTTTATTCACCAGATATAACAAAATACCTTAAGCGAATTAACCCTTAAAATATGTAGGTATATTAAGGCATGTTATTTCTGTAATATTTTTACCACAGTCTGTTAATGAGCTGCAAATATGTCTGGATATTCTTAATCCAATATAAATTACCACAGATATTTCTGTAGACCCTGGTCTAGGCCACCATGTTGCCCTTACAGACTGTGCTGTTGAGCAGCAGTTAAATTTCATAACCTACAGCTTATGAAGTTGATATTACCAGCAGACCAGCAGTTCTCCAGGACATGCTCTGTGTTTTGATATTTGCAGTGTGAACATTTTTAATGTATCAGATAATTTTTGTTGCTGTTGCTGAAATGCACTGAAGAACTAGTATTTAACTCAAACTCAGGACTCGAGATTTGTAATTTTGGTAATTTTTCTGCATTATTATACAAGCAACTGATAAATTTGTGTCTTACACTACATTTTTACCTATGTAATCCTAAGGCTATCTGTGAAGTCAGTGATTCAGCATTATGCATAGGTAACAGAAAAGAAAGTTTGCCCTGTGGTCTGCCTCTTCCCAGCATACCTTCATCTTTGCTCCCCTCATAAGGGACTCTCTCTCACTAACTTGTCTTCCTGTGATTCTCTTCCTTAGCTGTTATCTTCCACTTCTACCTTGGGTTTTGTGCAGGTTATCTGTGAGCATGCTTTATATGAGAACAAAGGTTATATGGACTTTCAAGGAACAGAATTCTTAAATGGATGTGAGTTTTTGGAAGTGTAGGTTATATGCATGGAAATACAGCAAGTTTGAGAAGGCTGAGTTGTTCTGTTATTCACCCAAGTACATTTGAGTTGATCTTCTTCCTCCTTAGAACCAGCTTAGTACAGCCACAAAAGATGACTTTTTTTTTTGACCCTGTGGACTTCTTTGCCAAGAAAAAAAAAGGTACTGACATTTACAACACTGAAATGCCTGGAAAAGTGGTATGAAAAGAGGAGAAAAACATTATTCCTTTGAAAATTTGGGGACAACCTTCTGCTGATGTATTTCCAATTTCAATTTCTAAGATCCTATGGGCTCAAAAGGTACCAATAATAAGGCCAAGAAGTGAAAGAGATCCTCTAAAATAATGAAAAAGGAGGCTCAATTACTGAAGGAATCATATTAACACTCTACATCTCAGGTAACCACAAATAAAATAGTATATCAATAGCTTTGCATTTTCAGCACCGTTAATTTAGTAAAAGAAGGATGCTTAGTATCATTTTTGTTCTTAAATAAAAAACACATTTCTTTCCACAACCAAACCATCTGACTTCTGAAACGGAAGGTATTGTACCAGCCAGGCTCCTTTTAGTGTAGCTGACCCTCCTCCCCATGTCCTGCAACTGCAGACAGCAGATCTCTCAAGAACTGCATATTGAGGTTCACACATCTCCTCACACAACCCCTAACAAAGTCAGATGACCTGTCTGCCTTCTGTCCCTCTTCACACCACCAAATGACTTCAAGAGATTTACTGTATCTTTCTAAGGGAAATGTGACCTGGAAAAGGCCTACCCTGCTCTTGGAATTCTGTAGTTATAAAAACTGCATGGCGAGAGTCTGAACAATTTAACCACTCGAATAAAGGCATTAGCATCAGTATAAAAGTGATTTATTTCAGCATGAAGTATTTTACATGCAAGCAAGGGATCGGCAGCTTATTCATCAGAAGGCATACTTACATAGATAGTGTGGCCTGGAGAGCCAGGTATACTGGAACCTGGTCTGGAATAAATGCTTTCCGATGATGTTCTTGTAGGCTGAAAAACAAAAAGTAACTTTTCAGAGCAACCTGAAGCCATTAACATTGGTAATTTGGGGTTTAAGTGAAGAAATCTGCATACATCTTGAAATTAACTGAATTTAGGAAAAAATGTTGACACAAATGCAAGCATTCTGGCAAATTTCACAATCGTGTGAGGCAAGTAGGCTTTTTTTTTTTTTTTGGTAGGGGAAGGAGTGCTGTGAGAGGGCAAAGAGGTTTTCTGAATCACTCAATGTAAAAGACTGTTCATTAATAATAATGAACAAAATCAAACAACACCTGCCAGAGACACTGCAAGTAGCCATACAAAGTACAACCCAGGATAGTCCTGCTGCTCATTTTATCAAAACGTTAGTTCACAAACAGCTAGAGGTATCAGCAGTTCAGCAGACAAAACCATTGAGAAGAGCACAGCACACATGTTATCACTTTCCAGGTGTTCAATCACTGGATTTCCATTACAAATACAGAACTGAATTCAGTCCTTCTAAGTAGAAGGACCAGAAATCCTTGGCTTGGAGCTGTTCCTACAATTGCAGCACAATCTAGATGCAACATGAAAGCTTGACTGTTGATTGAAATTTCATGATTCCCCATACTGCAAAAGTCCTGATGTTTAATGACAATGTCTTACAAACTGAAATTCATGAGAACAGGCACATTCCTACAGAGCCAGTGCTTTTACACATTTAGTAGATTTTCCAACACTTCATCAGGACTAAACAGACTCTGATTCCCTGGGGAAAGTTTTGTGAGAGGAGACAAAATGACTTATCACTGAGATGTGGGGATCCTGAAAACTTGGTGAATTTGAAAAACATCTGTTCAATCAAAAATCACCCAGGCTACCCTGGCCATTACTCCTAAACTTGGCATACAGCAGACACAGAAGAGTAGTCAACGATATCCCACTTGCAACTGAGAAACCATGAACAATTTTTGCTCCCTAATTGACTGCAAAGACCAAATCCCATCACAAAGCAACGTATCAGCAGATGACTCCGATGACACTACTGCAGGATACTTCAAAGTCACTGAAAATTAAATCTTGGTAAATAGTCCTTACCTCATCAGCTTGTGACATTGAACTAAGGGACCTTCAGGCACACACTGAAGAGAAACAAAGCTTGACAGCCTGGCTTGCTGATTTTTCTTAGGAAATATCTAGATTGAACGCAAGGCTACTGGACCTTTCTTATCTCACAGCATGCATTTCCTGAAAGGATCTTTCAACAGACCTCAGAGTCTTTCTACCTTTTATTTCATAGCCAGGAAAGCTATTGGAACCATCCATATAAAAACTGCTGAAGACTACAAAGACTAGCAGGCTTTCTCTGACTTCATTTGTGGAAATGACATCACCACATTCAGGGAGGGTCAGAGGTATAAAGGCTTTGAACATGTTCCACCAAAAAAAACATGAAGGTTCAGATCAGAGAGCAGATGTGGCCATGGACTGACACAATCACAAATCCTCTCCAGAGCATGTCTGAGAACACTTTCTCAGCTGGACCTTTATGTGTTTCTTTCCTTTTCTCTCTGTAGCTGCAAATTCCTACATCCCAGAAAGGAACAGAAATTTCTCAGCTGCCCTTAAGCTCCTCCCATGATGCAATCAAAGCAACAAAACCAACAACAACCACCTGTTTCATGGAAATGTTACAAGAATTAAGCTGGAAAATCTGGCTGTTGTTGAGAAACACTTTATTCCCCCTTCCATTCTGCCATTTCACACCACTGTCTGTTTGAGTGGAGACACATGTAACATGTTGCTGCAGTTGCTATGGAAAACAATTGTTTTCATGACAACATACGGAACAGTATTAAGCAGTTGAGGTACTATTAGGGGTTTCTCTGTTACCTTTGGCTTTTGGCAGACATACTTTAAGAGTTCTGTCTGCTCAATTCTCCCTGTTGTAGGAAAACAAGCGTTAGAGGCAGTTATGGCTTCTTCCCACCTGGCAGGACCTCTGGGTTGCTCTTTGCTCTGGATCTTTCATAATAACTTCAGAAAACAAGAAATTTTCAGCCCTTGGTTCATCTCCTTAGTCTCATCTCTTAGTGTCACTGCTAAAAACCTTTCCAGCAAAGGAAAATTCACTTGTATTTATCACTTCAGTGAATTTATTAAATAAAGTTAGATACCTTGAGATAGTTTCAGCCAAATCCTGCTAACTAACAACTTACTTAGGTGCTCTTAACCCTGGAGTACAGGAGCAGTTGTCAGATGGACTGGCAAGTTGTAGCATCTGTTCTTCATTTCCTCACTGTGTTTCTGCTCCAAGCTCCTCATTACCATCCCATTAACACAGCCATGAGCCAGATATGACATGAGCCTTTAAAACCAGTTTTGTATTTTCTGTAATTCTTCCTGCTTACATCAGTTTTACCTTCCGTCTATTGCAAAGCTCCACACTCCCTGGGCACGATGCCAGCCTGCCAGCCACTGCCTAAGCACACACCATTCCTCTCCTGAGGAGCTTAATCCAAGCAGACCTGGGACTCTGTGGCTCCTCTATTCACCTCCAGTCCTGTATCTTGCTTAAGTTCACAACACACCCCTGAAGACAGTGCATGAAAAAGAGAACTTCTACATCTCCTCTCACCCTTCCTGCCTCACTTTGCCCTATTTCTTGTTTTGAATTACACAGGCTGTTTCCATCACAGATGGCTATTTCCTACTCTGCTGCTCCCATATGGTCTGGAATCCTTCACAGCTCTGCACTTTCCCCTAAAGACAACTGCATTGTACTTAAAAACATTTGTGCTGCTTGCCTTAACAAATATACACTAAAGATTCCTTGATATAAGCTGTTCCTCTGGCATACTTTTACTTGCTATGGTTGGCTCCTCTCCTAAGAGACCTATAATAGCTCCTGACTGAAAAAGTGTGACAGGGTATGTACGGCTTTTATTAGATTGTACATTACATCTTCACTAGCAGTCGAGAATCCCTGACCCTGTGTACCACTGTTGTGACTTTATATCTTAAGCAGGTGGCAAGAGACACTTGAGGTCAAGTTCTCTACTGATGTAACTGCAGTGGGGTGTAAATTCCATCCTAGAGGACAGCTGATCAGAGCACAGGCAAAACAGGAATAGCAGCTATCCCTGATTTAACCTTTAACCTTCAGTAGAGATACCATGTGAGCATCTCTTGCACACATTATTGGAAGGAGACAGGTAAAGAAATTAGAGGAAACATCCTTTAATATGAATGCATTAATTTAGAGGTATTTCCTTCCATCACAATAGTCCTGTGACACTTGTTCTACACTCCCAGCAACAAAACAAGTTAAGCTGCTTACTTCTTCTACAAACAGATCTGGAACACTCTTTATATGATTGTTCTTGTTCTTGAAGGATTCAAATAGAGCTTTTCATAATGCCACCTTTGTGCAGAGAAATTTAAAGCAAACTTCTATGAAGAACTACAACTAATCTTTTTTTCTTTTCTTGTGGTGCATGGCCTTTCTCCACATTTTCTGACAGTAGAAAAGTCATCTTTTTTTTCTTTCCTCTTCCACCCAAAGGGATGTAACAGTAGTAAATATATCAATATGGGATTTCTCTACCAGATACAGGAAGTCTATGAAGTGTATGAAAAAAATCGACAGAAATTCAGTCAATAGAAATTCATGCAAGTCACTAAAGGAGCCAAAGAAAAGAATCAGATCACAAAGCATCTAAAGTATCTGCAAGACTTCTCAGATATTTTCCACTTCATCACAGACTTCTTATCTTTATGTTTTTGTTCTTCATTCCATGCACTTGTCTTGAGTGCAAAAGTTCTTTACGAACTTCATTTGCAGATTGGCACAGGTAACACCGTCATGCTCATCCTACCAGGTTCACATGAATTATCGTGTCACCCATGCTTATGCCCCAAAATGATTAACTTTTCTATTTAATATTAGATTGCAAAGCTTAAGATGTTCATCTGCATTTACCTCAGTTTGTCATGTCATCATGCATGGCACATCATCTAAATAAATAGCTTTTAAAAAAAAAAAAATCTACGCTAGAGCCATTCACATTGTCCAGATGCTGCTACAATGTGGTGGCTCTGGCTTTCTCAAGTACAGATGTTCAGAATCATGCTCTATAAAAACTTAGAAGTGCAGGCAACCAGATCAAAACTGATCCCAAGAACATCTGGCCAAATGGATGCACTATTGTTTAACAAAGGCATCGTCAGCATTGTTTACAGTACCTGCCTTAGTTTTTTGATAGAGTTCATTATGCAAGGCGGTGATAATAGCTGCAGAAGAATGAATATGTTTTCACTTAATAACATTTAACATTATAGCTTAAGCAAATTCTCTAAACCTCAGAAGCTGCTTTAAGTGAAGCATGTTTTAAAATAAACTAATAGAAGACTAGGATGTAATTTATTCTACTAGGCAGACACAATTTTGCGATAGCAAGGAATTTGGCTTTCTCAGTACAACGCTTACTACTCTGACTACTTGCTTCATCAACTGCAAGTTTTTACAGTTATTTAGGACTTGGAACCAGGGTTCATGAAACACAGGCTTCCTACGGATTTCAGTAATTTTCAGTGGACGTGTACAAGACCAGTAAAGCACCTCAGTGTTACAGCATTCATTGTGCCTGTCTGCTAGTTTAACTGTACCCTTCTCCTTACAAGAGTGTTTCCTTCTAATGCATGCATTCATTATTTCTCTGCCTAAAAAACCTACACTATGTAAGCATCAAGACAAAAACTAGTGAACAGGTTAGTTCAAACTCACACAGACACACATATTAATAGGTTACAACTAATTTTTCTTCCTTTCTAGACACAAAGACTAGAGAGGAGAATGAATTTTCAGCACATAATCACTGAAGGCACATTGCTACTAAACAAACTTTTACAAGACTACTCATGCAAATGTAGCCTTCACCAAGGGTAAGTTAAGGAGAAAGCAGAAGAAAATAAAGTGGGAAGCCCAGAACATACTGAATTCAACAGGAAACTTCTCAGAGAATTCACAGGATTTCACCCCGCAATTTTCAACCTACAATTTTCACATAGATTCAAGCCTTTGTCCCATCATTGTAGCAACAGCAATGATAGTATCTTTGTGTCTATTCTGCAGAAGAACACTCGAAGCCAAAATCTGCCTTCAATTACACTTTGTATAATGATCATGTAAATCTAAACAGAATTTAATACTGACTAAATTTACACAAGAGTATATTCATCTGACCCTAAGCTATTTGTATCTTACACAGTCCACAAATCAAGAAGAACATACCTTTATTTTGACATGGGCTGCTCCTATTTTGCCTTGCATATTTTTCTAATACATGGGATAGGATTTGTTTTTTTAATCCTAAGGCTCCTGGATTTCAGCACCAGAAACTCAAGACTCGTGCATGCTAAGCTAAATGCAAAAAGCTACTACGCTTGCCTAAAAGGTGACTGAGATGGTCCCACAGTTTGCTGTTCGCAGACTCCAACACTCGATTCCATAAAGCCTAGGACTGCAGAGACACTGCCCTCTTTAGGAGCACTGATAACACATCTTTATAGCTGTATTTTCTTGATACATATTTCTGTAGCTAACAGAGCGCACAGCGTTCAAGAGTGGTTAATACATTGCAACATCCTAAGTTAACTGACTGAAGTACTGTGCTGGACAAAGGGCACAGGGCTTGCATTAACTCCTACTGAATCACAGCATTGGATTCAACCATATAATGCCACCCTGCAGACTAACACAATCTAACACAAATATCCCGCCCTGGCTGATAATATGACTACAGCTACTTTGCAATTAGAGATGTGAAGGCAGCACCAGGAAACACAATGGAAATCCAGTGGCACGGACTCTATCAGCCTGTCTGCCCACCACTAGCCTGTACTAAGCCCGTATCAGCACATTCTTTCTTTGTTATCAGCTGAAAGCTGCCTCAGGTGTGCCTGCATGCAGTACAGCCACATGTGCCCCCACAGCAGACACAAGTAATAAGCCCTGAATAAACTGCCCTGAAGGAGAAGAAATGGAAGCGGGTGGTGTTTGTAGGTGCAAAGCAAATTCAAGGAAGTCTGAAAGTAGACATGTAGTCCAGAATCAAGAGGACAGGGAGGATCTCCCAACTTGGATGTGGATGTGCCCCAGATTAGAGAGGGGCAAATGCTCTTGGGCAGCACACAGAACATGGCCAAACCTGGAATTTTGTAAATATTTTCTCAACTAAAGTATTCATGTGTAGTTGGTCAATACAAATAAAAAAGGAACTTATTTAACTGATGGCATTTTTTTTTCTAAAAGCATGAGCCATTGTTCATGAAAACTACTTCTTTTTAACCATCACTTTAAAGTCAGATGCTTTTCACCATTTTCATTTGCTTCATATTTGCACTCCAATTTTTTGTTTTAGAAGAAAAACTTTCCGTAATGCTGGAAGAACAATACTACAGCCCCCCAAAGCTCATCTGAATCTAAAAAAAATAAATTAATTTAAAGCATTTCATTAAGCAAAATAAAAAATGTGAGAGTTAACAAACAACACTGCACCACATGATGCAAAATACAGCGTCAGTGCCCCTGGTGGCAAGTGATAGCAGGAAAGCTGTGTGGCAGAAGTAGTAGCAAGCACAGCAAATGACAATAATGAAGAATCTTCTCAATAAAGAAGACCATTATCAACACTATGAAAACACAACAGCAAACCTCTGCAGAGCGTGGCCTGCGCAGAACCAGACTCTTTGGATAAAAGAACTCAGATGAGGAATGCTGTCATGAAAAACAAAAGGGAAAAATGAGTGAAAAGGAAAGCAGTCTCACCAGCTCAGTGGTTAAGCTCTTTTTTCAACCAAATTACTAATATCTACTTGCTAGGTAATAATCTGTACATTATAATATCTATGTTACTTACTGATCCCTGCAGAATCACGAACAGCCAGACAGTTGTAAAAAAAACCCCTAAGCAACGTATATTTTTGTAACATATATATGGTTGCTTTATTTTCTGCTTGTTTTGGCTTTGTAATCCTCCACAAATATCCAGTGGGGGGAAGATCTAAAGCAACCATTGTTTTTATGAACTCCCTCTCAGATCTTGACCAGCTAGAATGACGATCAGTTTATATCACAATTCAGTTACTGAGAGAAAACAGAACTTGCTGAAAACTTCTGAAGTGACTTCAGTGATAAAAGGGCTTTTTGTTTTGTTTTGCTCTATAGGGTAAGGAAACTTAGCAGAGCAAATAGGCCATATCACTGGCTTTTTGCAGAACCACCAGAAAATCTAGGCCTGACCCTGAAAGTGGCTATATTTGTCAACTCATAAAGCAGATTCCAATTCTCACATCAGGTCTAAATGTGTGTCATAAGAAACTGAAAGTCAATCAAAGTACATAATTTAGTGGTGACATGTTTAAATAGCACATAGTTCCCCATTTCATTTGTTTCTGTACCTACCTGTTTGCTATTGCCTTCATTTGAGTCAGCAGAATGAAACGTGTGTCAACGTCAGCAAAGTGAACTCAAACTTATTTTAAAATAAGGTGTCTGACTTTGCATTGGAGTAGATAGAGATGATCTGTGATGGACAGCTGAAGCTAAAAATTCTCCATCTCTCCAGCTAGCTACAGTACAGTGTATTTGTCAATGCTTTTTAAAGATATTAAACCTCTGCATAGAAGCTCTCATCTAGGAAAAGGCAACCTTGGATAGCTGTGCCATAACATTTCTCAGATGTTCCCTTAATATGCATTCTTTCGCTTCACTTCATTTTCCTGCAAGAACTCACTTAGGCAAAGTCTTGCAGGTGGATGAATTGACTTACTTCACTCACTTCAATTAAAATTAGCTGAGGGAGAAGACGACTGACATGCTTGAATGTGTGATGGAAAAAAGGTAAATATTTGAAGAGGACTTTGGCCATTTCCATGCGGAATGGAAATAAGCCAACTGATTTATAAGGTCAGCTGGAGAATGTTCATAAGGGCTACAATGTAGCCAGGAGTGCTTTGATAAGATTCTTGGGTCCAAGTGAAAGGGAGGTATTGTACCCCAACTATTCACTACAAAGCACAAGCATTCTGACGCTTAAGCAGGGCCAAAACACTGTCTTACATTCAAACTGTTAAATGAGGAAGAAAATCCGGTCCGGCATAATTTTCCATTTTCTTATGGAAAGTCAGGACAGAACAATGTGCAAATGCTGAATGGTACCTACAGTGATGCTTGGCCATGCTAGATCACATGCCCATCTAGGGCCAAATATAATTCTGTATTACCGGCAGAGCCCACACTAACATGAACTCTGGTCAACAAAAATTTATCTGCACATTACCTACAATCATAGTAAATTCTCTGCAGGGGATGTTTTACAGACCAGTGCACCTGAATAAATTCTAAAGACCGTGGCTTCCTGTGAATAAGCCACATGTAGAACACAACCCACAGGATATCCTAGGTATCTCCATGCCAGTACCTCTTAGTTTCCTTGTCTGAAAGACATTTTATTCATACGCAGTCTCTAATATTCATATCCAGAAAAATTAGCAAAGTTCAAAGGACCAGCTGAGACATCAAAAAGAGAAAATTGTCCAGAAGGTTGTTCACCTGTACTCCGCACTGGTGAGGCTGCACCTCAAGTACTGTGTTCAGTTTTGGGCCCCTCACTACAGGAAAGACATTGAGGTGCTGGAGCGTGTCCAGAGGAGGGCAACGAAGGTGGTGAGGGGTCTGGAGCACAAGTCTTACGAGGAGCGGCTGAGGGAGCTGGGGCTGTTTAGTCTGGAGAAAAGGAGGCTGAGGGGAGACCTGATCGCTCTCTACAACTACCTGAAGGGGGGTTGTAGCGAGGTGGGTGCTGGTCTCTTCTATCAAGTAACTAGTGATAGGATGAGAGGAAACGGCCTCCAGTTGCAGCAGGGGAGGTTTAGATTGGATATTAGGAAAAATTTCTTCACCGAAAAGTTGTCAGGCATTGGAACAAGCTGCCCAGGGAAGTGGTTGAGTCACCATCCCTGGAGGTATTCAAAAAGCACGGAGACAAGGCACTTCAGGACATGGTTTAGGGGGCATGGTTGATGGTTGGACGCGATGATCTTTGGACGCGATGATCTTGAAGGTCTTTTCCAACCTAAATGATTCTATGATTCTATGATTCTAAGATGAATTAGTGAATATGGGCTTAGAATTGCCTGGTGCATGCAAAAAGCCAGGCTCCAGCATTTATCAGTGCAGCATTACTGCCATCAAGTATTTGATCCAGAAAGTTTGTCTGGATATGCTGAGGTGACTCCAAGGGTAACTGCGGCTCTTCTTGGCATTCAAATTAGGATCACTTTAGGCTGAGGTTTATTTGGATGGCAAAGGAAGAAGAGTCCATATTATCTAAATGCTGTAAATAACCATGCAGAACAGGGGTAACTATAGAGCAATTACACAGATGTGCAAAAATACTAAAATAAATCATAGCATTTGCCCTGTTCACATCTTCTCCTCAAGAGTCTCTCTCACAATAATTGAGATATGAAGTGCCTTAGAGACTTTGCAATGTCTGTATGTCAGTAAATTACACTACCTTTAAGGCAGTGCACTGAGACAGGTATGTGCAGGTTGGTGAGCCTAAAAATCAGAGCAATACCTCAGAAGTGCCTCCACTGTTTATTCTGCCAGTGTGGTGACAGCTATGTGAAAAACACATGGAAAAAGTCACTCTTTTAAAAACAACATTCCATTATTGTGTGCGCAAAATATCTGGTGTGTCATTGCCATGAATTCAGCTTACCCGTAGCTTATCTTCAGTCTTAGTGGATTGCTTACAGTCGGGATGCCAGACAGTGGAACCTGATGGAGGAAAAAAACCATCTTTATTCAGAGCAAAGCAGATGATTTCTGGTCATGACAAGTCAGTTATTAAAGAGAATCCCTTCATTGCATGGTGAATGTGTATGAACTATGCAAGTAATTCACATTCAATTCTAGCTCATAAGAAATACAAGTGAAACAAAAAAAAATTTCAAATCCTTGGCCCATCTACAGCAGCATCTTCCTGAGGCTGTCAAAGCACTTTGCACACATTCTTAATTAAAACTCAAACAGTCTCAAGCAGCAAGGAAGTCAGTAAGCACCAGCTGGAGGAACTGAAAGACAGAGGGTTCCTCTGGGCAGGATGGAGGGTAAGAGCAAAAGAACTGGGCCATGGTTACCTGATTTGTTCTCCCCTTACATACTGCACTGCACGTAAAAAGGAAGTTCTGATTATAAGTCCATTAATACTGGGAAAGTCCTGTGACTTCCTTGAGCAATAGGTGTCATTCAGTTACTGTAAAGCATTACTCAGATCACCTCTTCCCTGCAATTATGCAAAATGCAACAGGAAAAGCAAAATTAGAAAATTCACAACGCAGCACTCAGGGCTGTATCTCACCCACTGCACTGGGCTAGAGAAGCCCGTATGACACAAGTGGTACAAAGCAGTATGTGAAAGAGCCTCTCCGTAGATCACAGTGTACCATACTTGCCATTGGCACACATATCATTTCTACCCCTTGCTCTGCAAAGTCAGTGGCATGTGTTGCACTGGCACTTCCACACGGCATATTCCAGCTACACATCCTACTAAAAAAGGCAAGGTCTCTGCTGTTTGTGTCCCAAAACGTGGGATTCTCTCTTATGCTGTAAAAATGGAAATATCTGGCTGTCCCCAAGGGGCTGAGCAGTGTCAGGGGCAAGGAGCACTTCCATCCCATTTCAGCTCTCCTTTGGAACAGAGTGTAAACTGTGGTCACTGCTGGGAAGCTCCTGGCACGTATTAGCCAAGTTGAAATGGAGCAGAAGCTAATGCTGATTTTTAACACTGACTGCAGCTGCAGTCAAATTCAAACTTCATTCCAGTCACCGCAAAGCCAATACAGAGCCTTGTCTGTCTGCAGGGGGGAATGTCACCTCTTCACTCTCTCCACAAAGAAACCAAACACAGCAAAGTCCAGGTCTCCTGCTGGTGACTATTAGCTCAAGTGCAGTCAGAGGAAACCCCACCCTCAGAGCCCAGGAGAGGTACGGGTCAGGGCCCCTGGAAATTTTGTTCTAACGAGCCCTTACATGGCTCAGTACAGAAGTAAAGACCAGCAGGAATGATTTCACTTCTCAGCAGCACACAGTATAATCATCTTCAGGAGACTGGAGAGAACGCCGTGACTCTGGATCAAGGGTGTGAGATGTTTGGCTTTGAGTCCAAGCCGAGGAAGAAGAAACTGTGCATTTGGCAGGGGGAAACCATCAGACAACAGGGAGAAGTGTACCAACAGCCTTCTCTGTAAACAAACAGCAGCCTCAGAGCCAGGAACCCACAGAGCCTGCAAGATCAGGAGAGAAGCATGCCCTGTGCTTTTGTTTAGGAGGTCAAATGGATCCAAGCACTCAGGAGGAAGGGACTTCATGTTATAAGGCTGATGAACTAAGACTCAGAAGGTTTAGGTTCAACTCTCTAATTCAGCTGTGAGCTTCCTGTGTGACCCTGAGAAAAATGATCTCTGTTCCCCTGTACCTCAGATTCTTTTCCATTCAGCTATACCCACCATCAAAGAAAAAGCTGTCACTACATTTTTGGGCAGTATTTAGCACAAACTGGCACAATTTTAGGGACACCCCAGGAGGATGCTGCAGCTGCTGGAAGTGAATGAGAAATGCAAGAGAGTCTGCATGTCATTTTCAGGGTGAAACTTAGCTAATGGTTGTGAGTTTTCTTTTACAAAGTAAGAGGTTTGAAATATGTGAAATTAAAAAAAACCAATCAGAGCAGGCTTAAGAAGTTAAATGTAAATATTTTTCATGATCTTGAACTCTGAGCCACCTACAACTTGTAGATTTTATTCATCCAAACATGCCAATCAATTTGGAAATGCTTGGAACAGTGCAAATTCTCAAGCTGCATTGTCCCTCTTTTTCCTACCGTAAACAGTTCAGCAAATTGTGGTTATTCCCATTCTTAACATATGTTTGTTTGCTCACTTGGCAGACACCAACCAACACATTCATTTATTCAGCTTTTTACTTTGCACATACCATTGTTTCAATATACAGCACCCTAAAAATCAGTAACTCTGGCTATTATTGACACACTGAATAAGGCTGAAAGCCTGTGTGAGAATCAAGTGAAGCATCCCTTTAAATGCTGAGCAACATCCTAGCTCAGCAACAGTCTTCTGGGGCAGTCCATACAGTAATATATTACTAGGAAGTTAATGGGAAAGAGAAAGTTTCTGATGCTGCTTCTTTTTCCTGTGTTGGAGCAGGGCAAAGCCAGAGTGCTTCTGCTAGCATTATTCAAACCATCCTTAACATAGAAAGCCCCCAAATAGACAGCTTGTTTTCCCATGTTCTCCTTTTGCAGGTTTTCCACACCCTTCTAACACAAGTAGCTACCACAAACCTGACAGGCTTCTCTATTATAGAAAGCAATACCAACGCAATGCTTTCACATCCTGTGGAGAGGACAATTAGAAGTGAGATTTAAGCTGCCTATTTTCATATATTTTATCAATAATGTGATTTTTGTTCTAGCTGTAGTGTTGTGGTGTTGTATTTTTATTTCAGAGAAATGCTTGGAATGCTGTTATTCTGCACCCTAGGGTAAACAATTCGGATGGAGACAGGATATACATTTCAGCTGAGAGCTTTCCACAGGAAAGGCTTTTAGGTCCCTTACACTTACAAGCATGCTGAATTCAGCAAGGAAAGCTTTGGCAAGACAGTCTGGAACACACTCAGCAATACATTATTTAGTCAGAAAACAGCTTGTGGACAATAAAACAATGCAACTAGGGCTGCTCCTCCTCTGAGACAGAGTGAGCATGAAGAACACTAATTCACAACCACAGAAAGGGAGATACAGCCAAGAAGAGAACGATGGCAGATCAAGGAGCCAGGTGTCTCTCATCTTTCACATCACCTGAATTTGGCCAGGACAAAATCTAGCCTTGTTTAACTAGAAGCAATACCTTCTGTCTTATTTGGATCTGCAGAAATTTACACTACAGCCTGCCCAATCAACATGAACGCCCACTCTCTGCTAGACTGGTGCAAACGGCTTCAGTTGCAAACAGCTGTTATTAATAACAGCAAAGGATGAACTGATGCTCACCTTGAACTCTGTCTGTACTTTATCATACTATGATGTGAGGAAACTAAGATTACCAGTTGTCAGATGCAGTAACTGCTGCTTTCAAATCAGTCTTTCCAATTTGCCATCAGAAAGCAGTACTTCCTACTCAGGGCTCTTCCAGCCTCTCCTTGCTCTTGCAATGCAGAGCTGCTACACAACTCAATATCCAGTTCTGTGCGTCACTGGAATAAGATGACTAAGGTATAAGGTCAGTGAGAGATGAGAGGGATGGACTGCAAGGGAAGACAAACTACAAAATAATAAGTTAGCTTCAAAGGAATTCCTTAACAGTATTATCTTAATTTTGGAATTCCTCCAGAAGGAATCCCTCCTCAGAATTTCAAGAGATGGCTGCCACCACACTTTCATTGTTTCCTTCCTACTCTTTTACAGTCCTTTCAGGTATACCAAGCAAGTTTTCTAACATAAGTACAATATATAAAATCCCAACATGTATCTGCCTTTTTCACTTTGATTTCTGGCTTGCATAAATGTGTATTATACATCTTTCTACCAACATTAATTAATACTACAGCAAGTAATAAAAATAACTCTAGCTTAATAGTTAACATGCTACCTTCTGGGAGAGTAGGTGGAATTCAGATCAAGGATACTTTTCAAGCAATGGAAAGAGCACACTCTTTTTTATGTGAAAGGATCATGAAAAAAAATGTGCTTGGCAATACCTGGGAGTGTGAGACTGTTAATAAGAAAGAGAAGATGAAAATGAACATACAAGAAAGAAGTGACTGTAGAAAGACATAAAAATAAAGTAAATGGGAATAAAAAGAGAGACATGACCAGATAAAAGGGAAATAGGCAAGGCAAGCAAATATGGTTAAGAACCAGAGGAGACAATGTCAATGCGCATGGGGAATGAGATCTGCCATGACTCAAGACAAGCTCACTGCAGCCTCTGGAAGTTTTTCCATTGTCTTTTACAGTTTGGAGTGTGGTCCAGAAACTGATCAGCAGAATTCAGGGGAAACCCTCTCACTTTGTTTGGTATCTCATATACCAGCCTGGGTACTAAGCTATCCATGAGATGCCAAATTCAGAGGCAGCCTAAGAAATTTCATTTTTGCTACACAGCTTTTGAAAACAGTCTGTCTCAGCTAGGGTGTAGAGTCACTGCAATGCCACTGTTATGGCCACCTACTAGAACGAAAGGGTTTCAAGTGAGAACACTAGTGAAGAGAGGATGGCTATAGTCCTCTTTGCCTTTATTACATGGGGATGGTTTATAAACTCCTGAGCTCTGTGACAGAAAAATTACGAAGTCCAATTTTCTTGTTTTGGAATGGAGACATCCTTACCTTGCAGATACATTTCTTCTCCTTCCGTGAACATTTGGTTGCACCTGCTGCATCGTGCACAGCTTGGATGATAATGCTTGTCACCTGCCTAAACAAAAATAAAAACGGGAAATGAGTGACCAACACATTGCATTGTTTTGTGAGCACTCACTATTTGCTAACAGACCACTGCCATTTTTCTTCTAGTTCACCTGTTATGATACAACATTGCCCTCATGATGTGACAACAGCGACAAGAATGTAAGATCTGCCATACTGCTTCAGTCCAGAGGTCTATCTAGTCCAGTATCCTGTCCTCAACAGAGGCCAGCAGTGACTACTTAGGGTAAAAGGCTGTAAGAAACAAGACAATACTGGAGGCTATGTCAAAATGTATCTACTCTTCATGATTTGCCCAACACCTTTTTAAATATCCGTCTATCCAACAGTCCAAGGCAACAAATGTCACACTTCTGTTAGATATTTGTGTAAACCTGCTGCCTCCTCGTTGTGTCAAACATTTTTTCTCAATTGCTCCATTGTTATGGATGAATTTAGACAATGAACGACAGTTTTCAACCTGCCATTTCATTCCTTGGCCTTCTTCCTGACACTGCTGGTATAAGCATTAATAGAGAGAGCTTTCTAGAGCCACTTCTGGGACAACTAACTTAACTCACAGATGCCTGACTTGAGAGGCTACACTAGCACAGACAGCTTGAGCTGAATTTGAACTATTGATGTAAAGATGCTAAATACTCTAGATCCTGTTATGCAAATCCAAATCCACTGAGCCATTCATTCTCTTAAATACATCGATACCCATAAAAAACAAAGCTGATCAGATTTCCAGAAACTAAGCATGCGATGACCACATCAGGCTTTTTAAATCAAAAAATAATTAACCCTAAAAACCCCTTAATAGTGACAAGTAATGAATTCTAAAAGTCTTTAAAATTGTATCTGGCTTTCCAAACAAGTTAACCTCAAATCCTTTTTCACAAAAGATTCCCTATCAACTGAGATGTTATATGCACAAAATACCTGTTTACTCTGTAGCTGACTTGTAAAATGTCATCAAATCCATTTCCTACTTCATTATACTTGAGACTGTAACATTACTAAATTCAACCTTTCCTCGTGTCTACTGAGATGAACAACAACATATTTTTGGTTCGCATTCAACATTGACTATACAGGCTTAGAATTTAAAAGTATTTATATGAGATGATGAAGTATATGGCTTAAAGTACCTGACAACTACCAGACAACCAGGTCTACCATCCAGCCCTTCTACAGATAAAGTTGCACCATTTAATTTTAATGTTCTCATTTGTTCCTTAGTAGTGCAGTACCTGGGTTTGATTTTAGGGAAGGTCAGGAAAGGCAGCTATTCACAGAGACAGTGGTGTTTGTGGACATGACTATTTATCTTTCATTATCACTAAGACCAATTCCTGTCAAGGAATTTCAGCAATACAAGGCCAGAGAAGAGGTCTCAGTGTACTGTTATTCTAGCCATGCACTCACTCTTCAGTTGCAAAAAACCTGCACTTCTCTTACTCAGAGAGCGCCTTTGCTGTTGATTCCCACTCCTTAGAGGGCAGCATCCACCAGACAGGGAGACTAATGTGATTTAGTATTTATTTTTTGCACAGCAGATTTAGACCTGTCAGACAAAAAAGGGGCTCTGGTAAAAGGGAGAATGAAAAGGTCACTACAAGATATGCCTATTCTGGGAAGAAAAGCTAATGAGGGAGGAAATGCAGAATTGATGCTTGACTTGCAGCAACAAAACCAATATTGAACCGAGAAGGAAAAACACAGTTAATGCTTATCTTCATCATTTTCATTATTGGCTGTCTTCTTCAATCTGACTCTAGCAATTATTTAACCCCTGAGGTGTCCCATCAGTTCCATTCAACACTGGAATTTAAGAAAAAGAAAATGAAGAAACTGTATCTGAAATGTAATGCTGGCATCAAACCACAGCTACTCTGATCTTGAATGCAGACGTGCAAAGAACAGGTACTTGTACATATATGAAGCTTAGGGCTGTGAATATTGAACGGGGTTCAAAGATGGATCTCCAATTCAGACAGCTCAGCACTCAGCAGAAGCCAACATCCTTTTCTGTACTTTCTGCCTCACACAAACAATATTGTACATACAGAGGAACAGCAATTTTATCTGTGTTTAGTAAAAAAAATATCCCAACTTCTGAGCATTCCTGAAGTTCTTCAGCAGAATGGGGCCCACAGAGCTGCTTGTCACAAGTGATTTCAGATGTATTTGATTTAAAGATGATGGCAAATCTAATGTCCTGGGAACTGCTCCCAGTTAATGAGATATAAAAAATTCCTAAGGTGGCTGAATCACTGCCAGAAAGGATCTTCTCTAAACAGGAAGACAATAATTGAAAAATACATTTGAAATAATAAAACAGGAATCTTTTCTGGGCTCTGCCTGTCTCATCCAACTAAAGAATATCTCTGCAGCATAACTGTGCTGCTGCTTAACAGAGCTCAAATTTTCAGTAGGCACATGGATTTTTCTGAAATAAAATTCATAACTTCTCGAAAGTTATTCAGTAGGGTAGCTGAGTAGCTACGTAGTCTGAACTGGAAAAAGTACAGGGCCTGTTATATTATTATTAATTAACCTCTGAGATATTCCATCTGAGGTGCGATTGTGTCTTTTGAGATGCTTCCCAAATTCCCAGACACAAAAGACTGAAACCTTGGTACATAAGTATTACCAGATGAAGTAGGTTTTATAAAGAAATAATTCCCTACCAAGCACCCTGATGCTCAACTAAGGCAAATGTAGTTTTAAGAAGGGCAGTTAGGATCCAGCAGAGATATCTATATTGAAAGGACCATGGCATGTGAACAAAGAAAATCATGCATTCACACCTATACAGTTTCAGCTTCTCTTCTTCCAGTCTGGCCTTTGAGTTGTGGTGGTTTTGGTTTGGGGTTTTTTGAGGGTTTTGTTTTGGTTGGGTGGGTTTTGTTTAGGAACAAGAAAGCCATATTGCACCTCTGTTTTAATCAAATGCTGCATTTCATTATCATAAGCAAAAGGTGCCAATCCTTTGGGTTTTGCACAGCTACTCTGGCTGTCCTACCCCAGGCTTCTGAGTTTCCTGTTCCTTGTTTTGCAGTTAATTCACAGGCCAGTTACTTCTACTAGCTTGGTCCATACTTTGTCCTAAAAGGGTCTGTATCTGGTCCATCTAGTGCCAATATTGATGAGTCTTTCACTTGCCGTGATCATACGATAAACATTCCACTTATTTTTCTCCTCAACACAAAGCTTTTCTTGAGGATCCTTTAGAAAAGGGCACCTAGATTCAAGTACTCGCCTGTTAATTGCTATAAGCAGTTTACATGTTTTTAAAAGCCAGGCTATTTATAGGAGAAACAAATCCAGAATTCATCACAATATTATGTGTAGACCTGTGGCCTCTCTGAAGATTTTTTTCCTGGAAAAACTTCTGATACGCTACTGTCAAGAGAATACAGTTTAAACAATGTACACCTGTCTCTTCAAAAGAGACCAATTTTATCAGATCTTTCCCCAAGGCTGAAACAACTTCCCAAATTTTAGTCTAGTGTGAGTGATGACGAATGACCACCACGCCCCAGGTAACACAACCTTGCTAAGTGGAAGTGCTAATACATCCTGCACAAGAGAGGTTTGGGGGGAGTTACATATCACAGCAGCTGCACTTGTTGCTGAATGCTTCCAAACCAGTTTCATGAGTTTTCTATCTCAGTAATATTTCTATGGCTCAGGATTGCAAGCCTTTCTTCAGTGGGTATGCACTGGAAAACAATCTGCATCTCAACTAACTTAGGGCAAATCTTGCTGTGCTTGATTTGCTGTTATCATCCGAGAAAACTAGTTGCTAAAAGTCAGTCATTTACAATGTATTAGGAAAACCTTTTGATCTACAAGGGGATGAAATATTCCACTTTTTAGACATCTGGTCTTGTCCATCTTGCTCTCAGGCTACTAAACCCTCATTCAGTATGTCCAATGTGCAGTTTCCTGTAATCTTATGCTACTGTGCTGTGGACTGTAAGGTTTCTATCTCAATCCAATGTTGGCAGTAACAAGTAACATTAATTCAGTGCACATTTGCCCTGAACATCCTTCAGCTAAAGTGCAAGAGGGTTAAAGGCACTTGCCTTCTCGCTATTCCTAGCTCTCCTTACCCCTTCTCAAGTCCACTTCATGTCCAGAAATCCTTTACAGTTAGCTTTGCTACACAAGGACTTCTCAAGTGGTATCTTGCACCCTGCCAGCAAAAACAAAACACTCTTCTGTTCAAAATACAGCTATTCAGCCACTAGGATTTGATATATCATATTGCTTATGATCTCTTCTGAATTATTTCAGCTTTAGTTGAAGTCTTTAGGACAACAAACCATCAAGTGCAAACTATAACCCATACCTTAGAGGACTGTCCCTAAACTAAGTTTGAGTAAGCTGAATTAATAGCTGTAAATACCCTGGTTTTGCTTAGCTAGAAGTGCTAAAACCAACCAAAATAATATTGAACATTATTGCTCTTACTTTGCATACAAATTCTTAAATGGAATTGAATGAATTGACAGCAGTTTCTTGTCAAATAGAATATTAAACCTACGTGTTACTGTCACTGCCTATACATTCTCTGTTAAATCAGCTGGCACTTGCATTTGAGTAGAAGCAAAGAACATCAGTTATCAATTTATAACAAGATACAATCTCTTCTGACTTTCCTATTTATCTTCTACCCACACTGACAAACCTAAAGTAGGTTCTCAGATTAAATCTCATTTGAACACCGTAGACAGAAAAATTTAGATTTAAAAAAGTGGTAGTATAGTCTCATTTACCAAACACTTCCAGAGTCTTAGAACTGCAGAATGAAGGAACAGTGGCCAAAGGTATATTATAAGTGTAATTATAAATTTAAATATACTGATGTTAAATTTGAGTAGCTTTCCATGGTTCTGCAAGTCTCACTGAACTGTGGTTGACCAGTGATATATGCATTCTATTTATTTTCTATATACTACTAAATACATACGCTATACACAATATGTGCATTATATGCATATTCATGTAAAGAAAATAGGTTTTAGCATTATTTTACAAAGTATTAAGGTTCTATTTATTCTGGTAATTTCAAGACATACTGGAATCAAGTCTTTAGCAACACTGAACTTCAGATTCCCAATCTACAAAGAAGGTTAATGTCCTTCATAAAATACTTTGGAGAAACACTACCAAGGAAAACCATTACAGAATGTATTCCTAATGACCAGTCCTGAGAATAAATCCACGTAATCGCCTCTCCTCTAAGGCTTAGGAATGACAGTTAGAGGTTCAGTAGTCAGGATTCACGGAGGATGGGCTACGTAGGGGAGCTGGATGTGTACATTCTGCAGAGGACATGTCCCAAGTAACATTAGCAAAAGTACACGCTCTATTATGTATCATAACAATGCCAAGACCTATATAATAGTTAAAAATAAGTAACACCAAATTTTCCTTAGATCACCTTTTCAGATTCAGCAGCTATCAATTTTCAGCCTTCTTCCAGCATACTATTCTCATAAATAACTTCAACTGGGACATACAAATCCTCCTCAGCCAATTAAACCAGTCTGCAATGCCATTTTGAAAGCCACTGTGTACTGTTCACAGAGGGCTTTGAAGGCTCCCTCTAATGGGGGGGTAATAACCCTGTACAATTGTCCAGTATGAGAAAGGTCGCAGAACACAGTCATTGCATTACACACTGCATGCATCAAGCTTAGAGACCTCTTGCAGTTTAAAAGGTAAACTAAAAAGCTGGGAGGTAGGGTGCTACTTGAACCACCAGTTAAACACAACGCACCGAGCTCCTCCACAACCCTTTCTCACACCACCGATGCTCCAACCTTTTCACAAATGTGCACAACACTCATTTGCCTTCACTTTATCAAAATGCCATTGGGGACCTCCTGAAGCCAAAACTGTGCTGTTACTCATAGGTGTCAAGGAAGGCAATGGTGGATATTGCAAGAACGATTCTAACCCGGGAGCTACAAATACAGCTGCATGCAAGCTGATACAACATGCCCCAGATACCCAGCATAAAATACAACTATAACCCCATGGTAATAGTACTTCAAAAGCCAAGGACTGTATTTTCTGAGTCCATCCCCTCTGTCCCCACTTGCCACAAGACTAATTTTTATTCTCTGAGTGCTTGTAGAGCTCTAGTCTGATTAAATAAATGTTTTCCTCTTTGGTGAACATGAGAGCTTAAGATTTCCTATTACTCATGCCTTCAGTTCTGTCCTTCCTTCCAGAAAAACAGTGAACAAGAGCCAGAGAGAACAATAACAAGAATCCCGCTAGGAGAGCTCACATGCCAGTGGGTCTGGTAGAGGAAGAACTAATTACCAACAGACATTTTCTGCTGGCCAAAGGACACAATTAAGTGCATATTTGTTGTGTTACATTTGCACAGCTGCATTCACTCTCCATTCAAAGATATCTCAGCAGTCACCTGACAAACAGCTATTAAACATGTAGAAAGCTTTAGTTTTCTAATACTATTTTAATACCACAAAACCTGCTATGTAGTTGAAAGAGTACCTTTAAGAGTAAAAGCCCCTCCCCCTTTTCTTTTTTTTTAAATTTTTATGAACAGGTATAATGGGCCCATTTGATGGCCAAACCTAATCAAATATTTAGTTCTACCATGACTCTGAGGAGAATGACCTGATTTCTTAACTCTCTTAAGGACTAAGGAGCAGCACAAAGAATAACTCAGACTCATCTTTGAAATCCCATAAGGAATGTTGTGAATTGTAAAACAGGAACTGTGGCAGTAGCCTACCATTTTCCAGCGAAGCTTTATTTTAATTACTTGCAGAGGTCACAGAACCTTCAACCCTGTTTGATGTTCGGTATAACATCAAATTCCATTGTTTCCTTCTCTGCAGGCTTCTGTGATCTCACGAGCGGCTGGAACAGCACAAACACTATGAAGACCAAAACTGGCCTCTAATAACATCCTGACCCAAACTGTCCACTCATTTTTCCCAGGCTCTTGTCTGTGTAGCAAGTCACTGCAAATATCTTTGCTCAGATATCTGTGCAGATCCTTTGCTTCCAAAGGACTTCAGAATCTACCACAATTCTCTCTGTTACTGCCAAAGGAAGGAAAGTGTAACAAAATTTAAACACTGAAAATATTCTAGCCTGATAAATCATTGTTTGATATGTATCTTTAAAACTAGGACCTTCTAAAGCTGTTTTTAACACTACTGTCACAACATCTCAATAGCAACAGCTCTCAGCACAGTCTCTGCCTCTGTTCAAGCTGAGACAGGACAGAGCAGCGGGAAGCAGAGCTCACACTGGCAGTTCCCAGGCTGATGGGGCTGCAAGACACAAGACACAAGACTGGGGGAAAGTGGGAAATGGAGCGTGAGGCCGTGACTGTAAATCTGAATGACAATGTGCATGCAAGAGACATGGAAGACCCTCAGAGTCTTCCATTGATTGCTGTGCTGCCTTGGGTAAGCCAGAACTGCAGCTGTCCTATTGCTATGAACACCTGCACTGTTAATTCATGTCCAGTTTCTGATTCTTATACAAAAATACTTCCCAGCATTTCAACAGTGACTGCCAATCTCATGCTAATATATTCCTTAAGAGATGGACTGTAATAAACTTTGTAACTTACACAGTGTTAATTCCATCTGCATACACTATTGTTGTACCCATTAGTTGCTGTTAATAGCAATGCAACTATTAGCTGCTTGGAATATAATTTTTCCTTATAGCAAAGATGCAAGTAACGATTCAGGCTAAATTCCCAGCTATGCAACTGCTCTGCTGGCATGAAGAAACAGTTCTCAGGGCAGCTGAGAATCAACTGGACTTACTTTAGTAAGATCCTAGCAGTTACTTTTCACTGCACTGTCAGCTCTGCTTTGAGTTCTTACTTTCCTGCAACATCCCATGTTGAGCAAGTTGCACACACAGGTGAAATTCTTAACTACCAACTACGGTCTTTATGGGAGCTATTCATTCTGTCTTCATGGGGCAAATCCACCTATTGCTACACACAGGACCAACGTTAAGAACTTACATTAGCTACACAGTTAACAGCAGGAGGTCAGTACAAAGAAGGTAATTCCACTCAACTAAGAAATGTACCCACAGTAGCGCAAAGTGGCTGGTTAGAATACTGTGGTCAGTAGAGAGGAGCAAAGCAACAGCAAACACAGCTTTATTGCCTATTGCCAGGATTTCAGCAACATCTCTGTTAGGATCCTGGGTTACATTTATGCACAGAGAAACCTAATTCCAGTGACTGAACATGTAGTTAATCAGAAACAATCCAGAGGAAATATATGCACTAGAATATATTAAGTTTCATTCTAATCTAATTACAATACAAATCTGAATTCACTGCCTTCATTACCCTTATTTAGGTGCGTATGAGAGCAAAATCCAGCATCCAGCATTTAATTTTCTTTTAAACCATGTGTATTGTACAGATTATTTTTTTTAATTTTGAACTTCTCAACAGCAAGTATTTGGCAAGGCCTGATACAAATCCCTCCTCTATTTCTTAACAATGCTGGAACAGGTCCAGTTTATAAGTACAGGTGTGGACTTTCTACATCTTCTGTAATCTTTAGGCTTCACAAAGTATTAGAGAACTAAACATTCCTTTATCTTGTATGCATTTTGTCCGGCATGGATTTTTGACATTAAAAAATACACCTAAAGGACCTGATTACAGCCACGTTCATACTGCTGGATTAGTTTGGAACCAGAATCAACCAGCAAAGCTACTTTACAGTAACTTCACCATGGTGCCAAGGGCCTTTTCAAACAGCCTAATACTGGCATAACTATAACTTTGCCTCAACCAGCCAGCAAAACACCTCTACTGACTACCGAGAGTGTTGTGTAGGTCTGCTGAGCTGCACAGTTGAGTGATCGGTCTCTCTGCAGCAAGGCGAGAAAGCCTTTCCAGCTACAGCCTCTAGCCTGCTGAAAGCAAAGCCAAGACCTTAGCTTGGTTTGCTGCTGAGTGTTAGTTACATGGCACAGGTCAAGGGACAGCATGGAATCTTGTGAATGGATTATGTACCGGATGCATACGATATGCAATCTTCCGTAACACCAGGAATATTCCACTTTCCAAGTCATCTTCATGTTCTCTTTCATTAGGTGATAACAGGACCACTGAGTTATCAGGAATATGTGAGTTCAAGAGTGAAACACAACCACATTTCTCCTTTTAACACTCTGCATGAAGTGACTGTTAGTCCCTTGACTTGTCCCTCTGGCTGAACTTCGAATAACAGAGCTTGACGTGTATGCATTAGCAGATCACGTTAACTGAAGCTGTATTTGCAGCACTGCAATGATATCTCCAAAACAATGGGAAGTATCTTGGAAGACTGAGATATTACTAGTTTATTTAATAAGAAACAACTTTCTCAGTCAGTAGAACTACAGCTGACTTCAACCTGCTGAAATTTAGCTAGAGAAGTCAGTAGCATATCTCCTTTGTATCATAAAAAAACACCAACAGAATTATTTCATAAATCAGAAAGCCTTGTACCTGACAGCAGGTAATAAATACTAGATGTCATCCTAACATAAAAAGGTTATTTGCAATTCCAAAAATTAGCAGTTATCTCCATTCTGATCATGATTTGATTGCATTTGTAGACAGACAGAAATAAAGAGCAGTGTTATATATACATACATATACATATACATATACATGTGTATGTGGAATTTTAAAGGAACATACGTCTTCCTAGATCTTAAAGTAACCATAAAAGGATAAACCCAGGAATTTTTAAGACATCCTACTGGACGTCCCGACTCCTGTATTCTAAAATACAAAGAAAAACGTTATCATGGTCCATATGCTTGATGCACAGAAAAATTATAAGAACTGAGATACTATTAACATAAAAAAAAAGGCAATGACTAAGTCACTAAGTTAGAAATAAAGGTAACCAATAAGAAGGCTAAAGTCACCAAAGAAATAACTATGCGCTACATGTTTAAAGACAATAAGAGTCTTTATTAAAGCATGATGGGGAAAAAAAATAAAAAAAAAATAAAAATCACAGATCAGGCAAAGATGTCTTGTGAGCAGTAGATGAAAAATGATGAAAGAGAACACAGAAAAGGCAGGAGTATTCAGGAGGTGTATCCTTCTGGTCTGCATTTGACGATGCCGCAAGACATATTCTTCCTGTTTGATACTGTTTATTGAGCAAGATTTATCTAAATAGTGTTTGCCATAAGTCAACATTTACGTATTGGGAGACTTGAATAATTTGTACTTAAGAGCCTTCAGAAAACTATAGCTAGGCAGTTCTCTGACAGATGGATGTGTTAGCAGGGGAGGCTCTGGTGAGCCAGATACCTCAGAGATTACTTCCTTCTACCCACAGCATGAGGTACTTCTACTACTGGCCAAGACAAGAATATAAAACCTTTCCTGGGAAATCTGCTGATGAATCAAAGACAATGCTTGTTTAAGCTATGTAAACCCAACAAGTATGTTTTAACAGTCTAACGTAATATGCCTGCAAATCAAGAAACTGGGGCCCTGTGAGATTGAGGGCCATGTGGGCAACAGCAACTGAGGCAGGTGGTTTGAGAACATCATTAATAATCTCCCAGAGTACCTGAAAGGGCTGGCTCTTCTGATCATTTAATGTATACACAGAATATAAAGGAAAAGCAGAAGAAAGGTTTTGGTTTTGACTACAGATACTGCAACATCACCATTATAACACTGATGAGTGCATATGTGTGGATTTACAGAATAGAGTTAGGTAGAGAACCATCAAAACAATGTGAGTCTTCAGCTGTGAACCTGAAGGACTCAGAGTCAAACCCTTATTCAGTGAGAGGCTTCAGAGATGGCTAGATCACAACAGACAGGTGATTAAAAGCAAAGAAAGTAGATAATAGCAGAAAAGAGCATGAGCTTTCCAATCCCATTGAAAAAACTATGGCAACATCAAAAAGTTGAAGTTAGACAAATTTAACCTCAAAATGAGGTGAAGTTTCTAAAAAGTAAAGGTAATTTAAGCAGCAAGAGAGAAAATTTTTGGCCTTACAATCACTCTGCAGTCTTCATGACAAGGCAAGATAATTTCCCAAAGGATAAGCTTTCATTTGGTTTCTAGGGAACAGCTCTATGATTTTGAAAAGATAAGGTCAAGCAAGATGATTTTAGCAGTTCCTCTGACCTTAAAATCCATTCCAATGGGCTTTACATAGGGAGAAGCTTTTATACATGCATCAGGCTGCTCCTAGGGAGCACAGGTCTGGACCAAACCAGTAGAATAATTAGAGTCAGAGTCTAAGGTTACACTGGAAAAATTTCCAGTAGAGTTAAAGCAGTTCACTGAGACCTGTCCTGGCTAAGCAGCAAAACTCTTGGTATAGCAGGGGCTTTGCTGCTAGAAGGGAGCCTTTGTTGATGTGGCTTGTAGTTCAGAGAGTTCAAGTGCAGCGCCAGAAGTTCTGGTATAGGGTGTGCTGCACCAGCACCAGAATTGCTACTGACCCAGAATGTCCAGCACTGTGACAGGGCTCTGTAGTATGGGGAAGGTTGAGAAAACAGGTCACTGTAGCACTAGGCAAAACTCTTGTTAACCGAATCAGTAGGCAAGTGCAAACCACTTTCTAACTGATGAAGCAAGTGAGAGCTTGGGAGGTTAAGCAACTCACCTTGGATCAAAATTAATGCTTGCAGCAGAGCCAAGCAGAGAACTCAAATTCTCAGACTCCCAGCCCTGCCGGACCTCTGTGTAGTGCACCATTGGATCCAAATAACTGTAGCTGATTTTCTTGTTCATCTAACACAAAACTGTCTTTCCAGTTTTCTGTCAGAAGGCTGTTTCAGGAACCACGCAACCTTTGGCATGCAATTTAGCAAAGTCTGGTCTCCATTCTGACGTCTGCATTGAGTTCAGAGGGAGTGCCCCAAGAACAACAGTTCAAGTTGCGAAGGCCAAAGGAGGGGCGAAAGAAACTAAGCATGAGGTCAGACGCAGTACATCCATAGAAAATAACCGGAGAATATAAAACAAAGGTAGCCCGTAAGAAAAAGTAGACATGAAACACTCAATTTATGATAATTTGTACCTGGTAGACTCACAGATTGTTCTAACAGGAAAACAGGGAATATTTTTTCTTTTAGTGACTAGAGCCTGCTCTTGTAGCAAACTGATCCTAAAAGTCACTGTCATGCTTTAAAAAGTCTAAAGAATGGGGTTTATCCTTGATTAACTGCAATGCTACCTGCCACCTTTGGAAATCTCTTCCAGCAAGAGGTCACAACAAGCCACAGATGACAATCTAGGAAAGGGACAGATTTTCTTCAAATATTTTTCTTCCCAATCACATTGCTCTTAACTCCATAGTCACCCATATATAATTATGAGCCTGGATTTAACTACATCCAGGCATTTCTCAGGAATCCTCATGGTGTAATTCCGGCCAAAATGTTTATGTTACATTAAATTTAAAATGGAAATATCAAAGGACTTCAAGGTAACCAGTGGATAGACAGTGCAGAGAAATAGTTGTCTCTTTTTCAAATAGAGTAACTTTGAATAAATATCAGACTACCAACATGTACTCTGCTAAAAGCAGAGCCATTTATTTTTGGCAGAAGACCATTTTTTTATCCTATTTGTCAGTTTTATCACTGCTGATACATGTGATTTCCAATTAGAGATGCAAAACTATGCAAGCATACTTTTGAATCCTAGCTGGCATAAACATCCCATTAGAGTATGTTTGTCAGAGCCAAGACACGGGGATTTTACTCCCTACCTTGCTTTCTTCAGCTGTGTATAAAATCAAGATTTCTAGTTACCAAGGGAAAACTATTCCAACAAAATAACCATGATACAACATATTACTATGGTGATGAACAGGAAAGAGGTGATGGACATAAAGCAGAAAGGGATACCTAACATCATTTGCTGCCATTTAGTTTTCAACCGAGTACAGGGTCTCCACAATTGTTGCCTCAACAGCAGTAGTTCAAGGGTACTGCTGAGTCTGCTTAAAGTTTTTTACTGCCTCCGTTGTTACTCTCCTCATTGCTAGGAGAAAACATTTTCCAGCCAACATGCAACTATGTTACAGAATTCAAAGCAACAGCAGATCCATCTGTATGCATAACTAATGTCTCTCTCCAAATCCTACATGTAAAAGTCAATTTCTTAACATTTTAACTCATACTCACATGATTTATGATGCTCATTTCAGAGACCTCTGCAAACCACAAAACATCCCAAGCTAGTTTCACAGACAGTTGAAATGCCAGAGTATCTCTGTTGCTGGTGATGAAAAGGTGCATCTCTTGCTGTGTGCTATTTTTACCTCTTACAAAGAAAAAGGCTTGTAATAAATGCCATACATCCCATATCTATCCAAAGAACTATTAGACCTGTATGATGTTCTAATGTAGCATGAGCATGGAATTAAAATCTACCCCTTTTGTGCTCCAGGTGGTCATTTCAAACATTTAATCACCCACAAAATACCCATGTGTATCATATTTCTTCATCTGTAAAGCACCTGCTCAGTAAACACACGTGTTAATTCTGTGGACTTCAAAGTCCCTAAAGATTCCAGACATATCTTTTGGTTTTGCTTTTTCTTTCCTTCCCTCCCGTCCCACAAAAGCACCCTGACAAAGCAGACAAAAGAGAGAGGGAACTGAGTCCTGAGCACAAGACCTGGATGGAGCCTCTTACAAACAGGTGACAGCTATAGACTTGCCCCAACAGGTTCTTCTCCACTTCTCAAGTTTCAAACATGTTATTCCTGCATTCTTCCCAACAATTACTTTTTACGGGTGACAGGTCTAAGTCCTATCCTGCTCTTCTAGAAGTCAGTGGCAAGCTTTCCACTGATAGGAGAACTTAAAGCAGGACTTAAAAATGAAAGATCACAATCCTGCAAAAAAGTATTTCACAACTTAATCCATTTTTCATTGTGATCTTGGTCTGGGAGAAACAAAAAATAACTGGCTGAAATAATTCCACATTGCTACAGAGTGCATTCTCACATTCCCCTATCATTACATCCCAACTGACAGTGAGACTTTGACACCGAGGAACTTTTATTTTCAGTGTAAGTACTTTGATGCAGGGATCACTATTAATTTTATATCGCTGTTGTGAGGGATTGTGGCAGGTAGCACTAGCACAATGCAAGTTTTCCCTAAAGCAGACTGTTCCAAGAAGAGAACAAGACATGTTTGGCAGTGACAACCATGCAACTGAGTTCTTAATACAGCTATGTAACAAGAAAGATAGAGTCATGCAGGTAAGGTACTCCTCTACTAAAAACTGGCGTGTGTTACATGCACCTCTAAGACATAAAAAAGCTACTTAAGTATCTGTTGTGTGTTACTGGCATACATGCAATGGCTATATATCACAAGGGCTGCTGGTGGTGGCAAGAAACTTTATACTAATATAAATGACTCTACTGAAATGTCATTTTAAAGTATTTTGATCAGCCTGCTAAAGTTTTTCAGTAATACTTAGTGCAAGAAACACACTAGAGTATATTTAACTAAATCAAAAAGGTACAGGCTAAAGATGCTGTGCTAGGCAATATAGATCCTAATCAGCAGCACCTACTCACAAAAGCAATTTATACAGATAAGCCATATTCTTATAAGCACCTGCAAGATTTCGCAAATCCCTTTGTGGCAATAAGGAAGCTTTAATTGGTTATTTTTTAAATTACTTGTTACAACTTGCTTTTCTTATTCACCATCCCTACATCCTCTTAACATTCCTTCCCTTCCTATTGATGTTCAAATTGACCGAAGGATGGTTTCCAAACCACTGCTGAGAAGTTAATGCCTTGTGATTATGCTGCCATAGCAACTGAACTTCTGTTAGGGCTCTGTCAACTTCAGGTACTCTTTTGTCATCTTTATATGTCAAGTCTTTCCCAACTACAGATATCCCTCTTGCCAAATTCAATCTTGGGGGGGAGGGGGTGGGGTAGGGGGGGAGGCGGCACGTGCAATCACCAAAATCCTGTTAGAAAGATTTTTACATGAAGCAATGTACGTTATTTTTTCTGGAAATCTATTTATTCTAGATTTTTGACTCTGTGCAAGGTGTGGTGTTCCAGGCAATTATACTAGCATATTTTTCATCAGGGAAGAGTAGTCTAAATTAAGTTAAATCTATGCTGCTACTCAGCTACATAGACAATCTGTCTGAACCATTTACCCATATCCTGAGTTATTATTAAACTTTTCATTTCCCCATTTTTATGCAAACAAACCCCACATTAGGAGGAAAAAAAAAATCAGCTTTCTACATAACCGATAAAGCATGTTTCTCAGCAAAAAGGCAGGGAAACTGGAAACAAACTCTAACCTTATTTCTATGCGACAAATGTCCAGAAGTGATCAAAAGAGCCAACAAAACTATATCTAGAATTATTTGAGATGAAGAATTGTATTGTTCCTCCATACACCAGCAATCAGTTGCAATCAGAAACAGCCCAAGCTCTGCGCCATTCTCCTCTCTTCCTGGCAGTTTAGAAACATGTTATCTGTACTCCCCTTATCTAAACCACAGAATTACACACAGCCTTTTAAAAAAATCCTTCTGGTGCACAGGAACAAAAGTACAAGTACCCTATTATGATACCACTGGAAAGCTATTCAGTTACATCACAAAGTTGCACCTCCCCTCTCCCCCCCCAAAGCAAGCCATGACTCCTTCCAGTTCAGATCTAGTTTCACAGGAAAGGGTTTACCTTCTGATAATAATTCTTCAGTCTAAGTCCATTCCCTCCTCAGCCCAACGGGCAGACTCCCTCCACCTCTGTTCAAATTTGAGCACTACCAGAAGCGATGTGCAGACTGCTCGTGTTCTCACTGAACCAGCCCACAGTGAAGTGCCTGTAACTGCACCCAGCCCTGAGTCTCACTCCTCCTCTGCTCGCACTCACGCACTCTCCTGCACACACCCACCAAACCAAGCAAATAATCCTCCCTGCACATTAAACCAACTCCGGCAGTAACTCGGCCAACCCATTCTGAAAAAGGAAAAGGGGGATGAATACCGGCCCAGGCAGGGGCAGGACCATTTCTCATCACTCGTGTGTCACTATTTGACATTGACACAACTCAGAACATTTTTCCCTTGGGGAGAGGTGTCTCCTGAGTATGAAATTAGTGCTCTCTTTCTCTGGAAGTTATTACTTCCATGGCTTCTGAAGAATTTATACAGCCTCCAGGGTGTTAGTCTAGTTTTGTCACAAGCACTTAGTTACACTGAGATTGTATTCTAGTCCAATTGAGACTAATGCAGGCAGAGTGCTGGAGCCACTTCCCACACTGGTACATGTATCCCTTTCTCCTATTTGCACATTTTGGGTGAGATTACGCTTCAGACACACTCTATGAACATTTGATGAATTTACAGTGGGCCCTGTGCACTGGCCCTATCTGATCTCTCAACAGGTATTTTCCATAATGAAAAAGGTGCTGTGGTCTGCCTGTATATATCTATCTGACTAAGAGGGCAAACAATCACATCATGTGCTTCTGCTTTTTCTTATCACTTACCTGGGACATTCAAACAACATGTTCATTTTTCTCATTTATTGTAACAGCAGTAAAATTAAACACAAAGCAAATCACAGAACTAACAGAGCATGCACTAAACTCCACTGCTTCTTCTCATTTGCTCCATAGCCTTTCCCCCTGCATTTTTATGGTGTGTGAAGATGACAATGGTTAAGAGCAAAGACTCTCCCAAGCCTGTGAGACACCCAAACCAGCAGACACCAAGTGCTATGAAAACAAAATGGTAATACATTCTTCAGGGATATTATTTTACCACAACTTTAACATACTACCAAAACCAAACCCATTTGGATCCATCATATCATCAGTCTTTGTTCAGCTCAATTGCTTCATTTATAAAAGTGTTTGAATTTTTACATCACCTCAACCTGTACTACCAGTACAGGCTCCATCATTAAAATCCAGTAAATGACACATTTTGTGATACTTCCTGCATAACTACTATGAAAAGAGCCTTGCTAAGTATTTTGTTCAGCAGAAGAATATGTGTTAGCCTTTCATTTAACATTTCTGAATGGAATTGAAAGAAATCTCTGTCTGTTTTAAGAGATTCTCTACATGGTTCCTCAATCTAGAAAGCGTACTGTTATTAAAACACAGGACCAGATGCATGAATGTACTGAAGTACCTAACTAAACTCTGTACTGCATGGATCTTTGCAGAGAATGGTGATGTTTTCATGTAAGCTATGAGCCTAAATCTCCTTAAAATAAATTACTTAAACGTGTAGGCTACTGAGCTTCCCTGAAAGTCAATCAACCGAAGCATCCGAATACTAATACTCACATGAGCAAAGTTGCTTGCATGGGTAAGTGTTGGCAGAAGGCATATCCTTGAACAACATAAACAGGCATTGTTCGAATAAATAATTTACAGTATGGGAACCAGCAATGTTCTGTCATCTATTTGTTATTTATTTATTTAAAACAGTCTAGACTCATTTACATGTAAAGAATCAGCAGAAACTTCTCTGAACCCCTGACAGCACAGGTTTCTAAATCTAGCTCTGAAAACAATACCTGAAGAAACTTACAGGCTCTTCTGGCTCACATTCTTTGCCTCTTAAATATGGATACAGTTTCTTTACACAACCATAGCAGCTTTTACTGTTTGTTTGGTCATGTCATCCCTGTCCTGTCCCCCCCCTCTCCTAATTATTGTTATTTATTTCTAACTTCAGAAGTCAAGGTGTCTCAAAATTGAAATCTTTCAGAGTTAGTTGCAGCACAGATGAGACACCTTAAAATGCTGGCACATTACAGTAACAGTATCTACAAGTACTGAATCTCCTTCACATTAGATACCACATCTTAAATTACTACTCCTCTTTAAAATCAGGGGAAGCTCAGCATAAATTACAATATCAAAAACACATTTAGAACTTGACCTTGCAGGCTGAAGTCAAGGGAGCCTTCTGGTGCTCTGGCATTTCTCTTTTCAGGTCCATCTGTTAAAATGGCGTTATGCCACTGCTTACAAGGTGGGGTGCAAGTTTCAACAGTGCACAGGAAACAAACACAGAGCAGGCAGCAGCCCATTAGAACAGGAACTTGAGCTATGCACAGTCAGGAGAAACCACACAATGGCTTTTTATTTGCAAATGAATATTAAGCAAATAGTATAAACATAAATGGGTAGCGTAGCAAGATGGTTGAGGAATTTGATAACAGATATATACATCTCTATCTCTAGGTCACGAGATCAAATCCTGTTCATATCAGTAACAGCCAAAAAACGTGAAAATCATTAAGACCTAAATCTTATTCTCAGGCTTTCTGTATGATTTCATTGAAAATATCCACCTGTTTCTACCCTAATGTCTTCTTTCTGCAGAACTAAAAGAATACTAATAGAAGTTTTGTAAACCACTTGAGATAAGCAAAGACGAAATACACAGATGTAGGCACGAGCCACCATTCTCTGAAGTCAATGGAAAGCTTCTCATTGATTTAACATATTTTGAATTAAGCCTTGGAGGAATAGTTATATTGTGTATGATAACCACATTAGACAAAAATTATTTAGGCCAGCATCTTTCAAATAGCTAAATATATGCTGAAGTTTACTTAGATTTGTGGAGTTACACATGTCAACACAGAAACTTGCAGGATTAGGATCAGATGGGCACTTTCAATAGGCAAGCCTTGAAGCTATGAAAACAATAGCTTAGTGGAAAGTCTATGTAAAAGTCCTCACTCTCACTATGCCGTTATTGCCCGATAAAAACGTTTTCACCAGAGTTAATGGAAAATGGGTAATTTTTCATAAATAAAGATTCCTATCTGCTGGAGAAACCCAAGGAAGAACACTGATCTCTGTTGCCTTGACAACATTTCCTGAAACACTCGAGTATTAAAGTATTTGGTATCCTCAAGAAAGTTGCAGTATCTATTTCATATTGCATAATACCACATTTATTGTGTTAGCATGCACTCATCTATTATCTGTGACTATTTGTCACAAAGTTCTGTGTCAAATAATACATGAGAAATATTTGAACTGACTTAAATGCACATGGTATTTTTCTTTCATATTTTCAGGGCTACTGAAAGTTGTTAGATCTATGGCCTAGAAAAAAGAGCATTCTTCCATGATAAGTGGATATTAGCAAAATGAGTACTGTTTTTTGAGTAATGCATTTCCTAACTGAGCAAAGGGGAGGGATCACCTCTACAGAATGGTTGGAGGGAGTCCATCCTCTCAAGGCTTGAATCTCAAACTTGGCCTTTCTGACAGGCTTTGCTGAGGGTGCCTACCAGGGGCACAGCATAGCTGCTTCTGAGATGAAGACTCAGGTCCACATCAGGAGTGGTTGTCTCTCTTGCTGGCTGCTCACTGCAGAAGACTGAAAACCTGATTTTTCAGAGGTGCTAAGCCACACTGAGGGACAAAAGTGAGCAGGAGCTGAAAGCCTGCAATGTTGCAAAGAATCTCTCTTTAAATAAAAAAAATTATCTTTTATTGGAAAAATAGATACCACCAGCCTCTGTGAACCCAAAGCTAACTTTCATGCTTTCATTTCCCTTCAGTTTTTCAGTTTTTCTTTAGACTGTCCCAGATGTAATAACAATAAGCAGAAAATAAAGCAGCACTACAATGGCATGCTGCTCATCGCTTCTGATCCATTAGAAGAAAGTGTTTGTATACAATGTACTATATACTTCCCTCCAATCTCTTTTAATCATTTCTTTGGATGAAGACGATGAAATAGTACACTCTGCTCCTGACATAACAAATTATTTTACTGACAAATAAAATGAAAGATACTGATCAGTGAATTTACTACTACCATTTTTATTAACAAAGGCAAAGTACAAAGTGTTTTGTTTTCTCTCCCACTGGTTGTCAGTAAGGATAACTTGGGCTAGTCAGTGATGCCATAACCTCTACCTAGACAGTTCCTATAATTGTGCTGCTTCACACCAAGAATGTAGTTTCCTTCCCAAGAGAGGCAGCAGGACAAGAGATGACCCACATGAAACAGATCATCAAAAATACCCAAATTTTCCAAAGAAATGTTGCCAAAGAAAACAAAAACGGAAGACAGTAATCCTCCTGTGAGAATTTCAAGCTTCATCTAAATTAAAACTTCAGGTGTACTGGAAGGCTGTGGGTGATTTCATGTACAAGATAAGGAGATTGTTAATTGTCCTGCCTCAAATAGGTCTGCAGCCCTCCCTGAACTGTGGCATCCTGCTTTATGAATTATTTTCCATGGCACTGTGGCTGCTTCCAATCTCTCACCTCCATTATTACCAGAGAATTTATGTCATGCTCTGACCCCATCCTTTAGACTACTTTTTCTGCCCAAAGGGAACACACATGCTGACACATGACTTTCTCATCCTAAGTTTTGACTTATTAGTTCCTTTAGTCTAATTTAGAGGCATTAGTACTGCCCCTTTGGAACTGTGCATCTCTGACAATGTAAAAGGTTTCTAGGATGAGCCCACGGTTCTGATAAATTGCTCTGATTATTGAATGTTAGCTGCTCACCTGTATCTTCTAATCTTTTCAAGCACCACTTAATGACAGAAAGTGCTTGAATGTCTCTCTTGCATCTGCATTCCCAGATGATACCTGGAGAACTCTATTCATATACTATCCAGGCTGCTAATACATACTGTAATGCAGTTAAGCCAATGTTTGAATGGCTTCCCTGACTACACAGTACTTATTTTTTCGGTGAAAGTTTCTAAGGACTTGTCCAATCTACACCTTTCAGATAGCAGTCAGTCTTCAAGAGTTGCACTGTATGAGTAATTCAACTTCTACAGGCTTTAGAGGAGTTTGGTCTTAGTTACATATTGAGAACTACTGCTGCCCTCTACTGTATTATTATGGGTTGTGCCTCTCATTATCAATGAGAGCCACAAATACTCAAGCAAAACTTCTAGTCTTACCCAGAACTTAGCATGCTTAATATTTCCATATATTGATAAGATCATTCATAGGGTCTGTTTCTAATTCATCAGCATATTCTGATTCTGCAGGGGCTAGGTCAAATGGAAAAATCTTTATCTTTTATACCTGATTTTGACTCTTAAGAAGAGGTGGATCCTTGCAAGAGGATGGACATGTTTCATTGCTGCAGCAAAATGTTCCTCTTCTTCTGATAATAAATAGCCATCAGAAGAGCAAGAACTATGGAGTGAGAAAGCAGCCTTGGGGCCAAAATGACTGCATCAGGGTTCTGCCCAGGACACAATGTCTCTGATAACATGAGCTTTAGCTTAGATTATGATGGACAGTTAAGTCCTAGTTTAATTGAACTAATCTTTCCTTAGTCTTAAGTTACTCAGTTCTGAAAGGATACAGATCATGATCCTCTCAAAAAGCTAGTTTTCTTTCTCACTGATGCTAGGAAGAATAACATGAGTGCAGCCTTGCTATATTCACATCCACTACACAAAAGGCTCCAAATAAGAATACCTTATTTCTTCCCAGCTCTCCACAGACTCCAATAACCTTCTTTTTTTATAATTTTCATCTCCATGCCTCTGAATAGGTTGCATTGCTTGTAGGTTAGAGCACCTATCATGTGCATCTAAAATAATTTTAGAATTATTTTATGCTTCCCAATCTCAGAAATCCAATTACTTCTCTCCTCCAGTGCTTCCTGCACTGGAATGCAACTACAGTGCCACCAATACATAGTACTAAACTGAAAAACTCATCAGTAGATAGGAATAGGTAAGCAGATGGTAGCAGACCACTAGATTAAAGCCAGGGACACAGCCTTCCTCCTCAAGGAAAAACTCAGACTGTTCTCACTAATTATCTATGTGGGTTTCTAAAGGAACTAGATACACATTGCAAAGGAGGCAGACTAAGAGCCTGGCTAATTAAAAAATTGTACTTCCTCCCAGTAGATGCAGTGACAAATGCACCAGGTGTCCACATGCGTTCCGAGTCCCTCATTTGGTGGCTACCATCCTGGTTAATATTCTGAATACTGAGCCAGAGAAACCTCCAGAACTAAAACCACAAGCTGTTACCACTTTATGTCAAACCTGAAACTTCTCATATGACTGCTGACATAGTCTTATATCTGTAGCAGATGGGACACAAAGAAGAGAACCTGTAATACACATTCACTAGCAAATTCCAGCTACTTTTATTTCCATAACACTTTCAGGTTTATTTCTGTTATTCACTGTAAAACATACAGTACATCCAGTTTCTTCTTCACAAAATACACCTGTAACCAAAGTCCTTTGTGGTTCCCCATTTCTTCCACAAACTGTATTATGTAAAGGCTTTTTTTCCCAGGAAAAGTGGAGTATTAAAAATCACTAAAGCTGGAGTCAAGCCACACAGCCCAGCTCCAGACCTGGGCTCAAAGCTTAGGTTCTTTCCATTGAACAGAGTTTCCTACAAGGAAGTGAGTTAACAGTTTTGCTTCTCATATCTCAATGACAGTGTGACAAGGAAGGTCCTCTGCATTTTTGCCCCTTAAACATTTCAATGATGACATAGAGGGATCCACGCATAGTTCAAGGATTTCAGCTCAAAGGGGACTCATGACAGACATAGGAGATGGAGACCAGTAGTGACAACAAAAGATACACATCTCTATAAAGATTTGGTCAGTTTCAATGAGAACGCTGAGGACTCCAACTAAGAGTCAACAAAAGAGATGGTTCAGATGTTTTCTGCCTTCTTGTTTCTGAACATATAATTTACCACTCCAGCACATTTCTCCTTCTCACCTTCTCAGCATCATTCAGATCATCTGGCCTCATTTAAGAAGAGAAATCTCACGGTGTTAGTTTTGGCAAACTTATGGTTGCCAAAGGTGATTCCAATACTCAGATTACCTCTATAAATATATCACATCTGACACAGAATAAGCAGTGCAATAGACTTTGCATATCACCATTAAAAGAGAAACATAGAAACCACAGATCCATAGAAACTAGTGCAATTAATTCCCTATCACAGTTTTCCTGATGACTGCAAAGCTAAAACACTGAAAGTATTTCTGAAAATTAGCAACTTCACTCTAAAATCAGCAGAGAAAACTTTCTTATGTGAATTTTTGTATTCTCTGCAGTTGCATGAGGACATAACGGGGCATGGCCCAATTCCTAAACTCTAGCTTACAAAACACCTACCTCTAGGACTTTCCCAGTAATGAACTGGTGACATGCTTCACATTTGACTCCAAAAAGAACTTGATAGTCCTTTTCACAATAAGGAGCACCATCTCTGAAAAAGAAAATCCACGAATTACAAACCACCTTTTAATAAACAGGTTACAGCATGACTTACACTCTTCCCTTGTCTTCAGTCTGGAACTCCTACACACAGGAATAGGCAAATGGGAGAGAATTAAAGAGAAATATTTTGTAGTAGAAGAAAAAAATTCATATTCTCATTAAATTCCCATCAAGAAAAGGCATCCATTACAAACCACTGAAGTAAATCTCATTCTTTAGAACAGACTCTCTACGCCTACAGGCAGTGCAATTCTAGGGAATCAGTGAAACTATGTCTATGGGGATGAGAGATCAGAGTCTTTATCATAGGCAGGTAGTTTTTGTTCACTTCAGCAAAAAATTCTTTGGTAGTCTTGATTCAAGAGTATAAGCAGTCACTTTTTTTTTTAAGGTTATATAGTGTTTTAGTATGAACAAGGAACAGAGTAAAAGTGGAAACACTAGTCATCTTAGGAGTATTTCTCAGGCACTGAACTTCTTTTGAGAAATTACAGATGCTACTTTTTATTCGATATTATACAACCCTTTGTCCTGGTTTCAGCTGGGATGTAGTTAACTGTCTTCCTAGTAGCTGGTACAGTGCTATGTTTTGAGTTCAGTATGTGAAGAATGTTGATAACACTGATGTTTTCAGTTGTTGCTCAGTAGTGTTTAGACTAGAGTCAAGGATTTTTCAGCTTCTCATGCCCAGCCAGGGCACCTGACCCAAACTGGCCAACAGTGTATTCCATACCATGTGACGTCCCATCTAGTTTAGGAACTGGGAAGTGGGGGGGCAGGGATTTGCCTCTCGGGGACTGGCTGGGTGTCGGTCGGCGGGTGGTGAGCAATTGCCCTGCGCATCATTTGTACATTCCGATCCTTTTATTACTACTGTTGTCATTTTATTAGTGTTATCATTATCATTATTCGTTTCTTCTTTTCTGTTCTATTAAATCATTCTTATCTCAACCCAGGAGTTTTACTTCTTTTCCTGATTTTCTCCCCCATCCCACTGGATGGGGGGGGAGTGAGTGAGCGGCTGCGTGGTGCTTAGTTGCTGGCTGGGGTTAAACCACGACACCCTTAATGACAGGTTTGTGAAACATACATTGTTACCCTATTTTTTGTCTTTGTTATATACCTGAAGGGGGGAAACAGAGACTGTATCTTCATTCCCTCTATCATTACACCACTTTTCCCCATTCTCTTCCTCTACACTTCCTTCCACTCAAAACCCTCTTCATTAGTTTCTTATATAGAGATAAGAAACACAGTGCCAGGTCAATTCCTACTTTTTTTCCTCAAAATCACACATTGGAAGGCAAAATGACACAAAGCTTTATGTGGCTAACACAGAAAACACATGCAGGAATTCACCTAATCCTTTGTGGGAACCTGGAGATATATCCTCTTCCATATTGGTATTAAATATAGACTACTATCAGTAAACACCACCTTTCAGTTGCACTTTTCAGTTTACTTCTCTTTCCCAACTCAGGTCTCACTGGAAACAAAGATTTTGGTGTATATGGAAAGGTGGTGAAAACTCGATTTTGAAAGGTGAACTTTGCTGCAAGTTCTTCTTCATTGGCAACAAGAACTCATGCCAAGAGTGCAGAAGAGGTGCAGAGGTTACTTACTTGCTGATGTATTCCCCAGTTAGGACCTTCCCGCAGGCCTTGCACTTAAAGCACCCAAGGTGCCACTGCTTATCCAGAGCTAGCAATGCTTGTCCATTTTTTATGTCTCTTCCACAGCCAGCACAATCTGCAAATAAACAAACAAATGCATTTGTTGTCAGTTACTTGGTTCATTAACCCTCATTAACCACACACCCACTGCAACGCTTGATAACCAAAGGAGAGAATTGCACAGCAATGAAAAAGGTACATCTTCCTTTCCTCAGACACTTCCCAGGTCCTGTACAAAGATTCGGTCTTCGGCATCCTATACACACTCAGTAGAAGACGGAAAATACCTCTTCGGTTTTTCATGCTGCTTATGATTCAAAGACTGCCGGGCAAGCTCTGTACAAACTTCAGATTTTTTTTAGGAACGAGCTACAGAAATCATCACTGCAAAAAGTTGCTGTCTTCTAAAGTAATCAGTGTTATTTCTAGTTTTGCTGTTAGCAAGATCTTGACTGCTTACATGAAACTAAATATAGGAGGCCTGAGTGAGCATCATCAGGATGCTGCACTTCCCCGTTGGGTGGCAGCAAAGCCCAATGTGTCCACCCAGCTCAGGGGCGGTGGCACATCTCAGCCAGGAACAGGAGGAGAGACCTTTTTTCAGGGAGAGCCCAAGGCACGGGTGACAGCAGTACGACAGCAGTGAAGGCTGTGTGGCAGGGCATATTGTCTTCCACCTGCAGGTATGGTAAACTGTAGTTCTCATGGACTCTAATCGGCATAAGGACTCTCGCTCAGGGATTTTGGTACTACCTTGGTAGTCGACACTCACTTTTCGCTGCGATTCTGAAAGGCTCTTTGATGGCAGAATGCAAACCTGAAGCCAGGAGCACTGAATGCCCTCTGTCCCAGAGGATGCCACAATGTCTCATGTCACATAAGAAATCTTTGGCTCAGCCCCAAGCTCCCATTCCTCTCCATTCAAACATAAAATACTCAAAGAGATTTCCCAGTAAGGGGCAATTCAGCACATGGTAAGATCTGAAGGGACTGATGCGGCAGACAGCACTGAACTGCAAGGGTTGTGCTACAGCTTCTGTGCCCAGCCTCAGGGAACAGAGGGACTGAGGGAAGGGAAGGCCTGGAAGACGAGTGAAGCAGAAAGGGAATGCCCATCAGCCAAGGCACACATGGAAACCACAGAGGAGACAGCCTGGAACAAAGCATTTTCCGTATTTTATTATCCCCAAACTCGGTGTTCCTTTGGTCAATGCAACATCCTCTCCACAGTCCTGAAACATCAACAAATAGCAACAAAGGGAGACCAACAGGAACAGAGCAATCTCAGCAGTTAAAGCCCAGGCACCAGGAAAAAGATCATCCTGGCTGCACTGCTCAAGCCGACTGAACAGGTACAGCCTGAAAACCTTCATCTCCTTGTGGGTTTACAGCCCAGGCAACATCACACCTTGCAAAAGGGCAAGTCCAAGTTCTTTATCACAACTGATAATGAGAGGAGAGTCACTCCTTTTGACACTAAAGGGCCTGACTTTTGTTTCCTGGATAATGGGCCAAGAAAGCCCCAAATACATGCTGTGCATTCCTGCTATCTAGGTCACTATTTGCAGCACATCCCTCTTTCTGTCAGCGTTCTTCTTCTCAAATCCCTTAAAAGAAAAAAAAAAAGGGGGGGGGGCACTAAGCACTGTGGTATCTTGTGATAAAATGCAAGTCACAGACTGCTGACATGACTTGGACTTGAAAAGCAATACTGAGATGTCCTAATACCAGGACTTTGCTCTAGAGGACAAATGTTACAAATTGAAATCACGAAATGACAAAGACTGACACCATGTAACGGATCTCTCAGCTCTTCTGTGCCAGCTCAGGGCTCCATGCCACTCTGTAATGACAGCAAAGGCTGGAACAGGTCACCAAGGGAGGCTCTGGAATTTCCAGCACGGGGCTGAGGAGGGGACAAGCAAACATCTGTGAGGATGGCTTTGGTATGCTGATCTTGCCTTTGGTTTTGGGAGGATAGATCATCTCTTGAGGTCCCTTTCAGCCTGTTCTCTTATCAGTTTTCTTATGCTAAATCTGAAACCATGCAATTTGCCTTTCGATTGTGACAACAAATGGGATCTTTCCTCCAGTCTCAGTGGGTGCTGAACTGCAGTTTTAAACAGCACCCATTTCTCAGCTTCCTAGCACTACTGCTTCTCCGTAGTGTGCCAGCTTCCACATTCCTGACCTGGGGTCCTGCCAAACTGTGATTTATTCCCTACTGCATTAATCCTAAAAAAAGCTGCTGTATTTTCTATCCTTTTTTCAGCTTTATCCAAGAAGCTTCCATGAAGCTGAAATTTCTCAGATATGGAACCAAGAAAGAGATTTTTAAAGCACTTAATTTTGCTTCTAACTGAATTTCTGAAGCAGTCAGAATAGAAAAATTGTCTTACACAAAAAGTCTACCTAGTCCAGTATCTTCATCTCTGTTGGTGCCAAAACTAGTTATGTGGAGGAAGTAGGGATCCATGAAGTATCTCTACCTGTTTAATTGCTTCTTTCTAAGCCAAAGGTGGTATTGCCGCACTTACTCTTGTGCTCATGTGTGACAACATGCTTTTATTATTCTATAGCAACAACGACATTTACTTACTCTTTCTGGGTTCCTTGAGGTATTTTGCAAGAGTAAATTAACATCATTATTTCCATTCTGCTACTATCACAGATATGTTGAATGTCTACAATCAAAGTAAACTAATAGCCCAGTACTGTCTTATTAGGCTGAGATGGCTTTTAACTAAACCTGATTTTAACTCTGGCAAAACAGTTGGGTATATACATGAAAAGCTAGCAATTATCATTATGTCCTAAAATAGAAAGCAAATGAGGCTGGGCTGGGCTAAGAAAAGACCATTTGTTCATCCAAATTCTACAAATAAAAGCCATTTATGATCTCAGGCCTGCATGAGGCACATTAAAGCCTTTGGCTGAATGTCATCAGCACACATATATGCAGGCAGGATCTCAGTATCACACTAAGCACAATCTGCATCAGCCTAACCTATAACCAGCACATGCTGCAAATAAAAGGGCCATGAGGTAAGACTAGTGGTCCACAGCCATATGCCAGAGCACACGTACCAAAAATCTGAAAACCCTTCCCCAAGTTTTGTGCAATGCTTCCCACCACGGTTCCCTCTGGCTTCATACCTGTGGGTCTAACAGACTGCATCCCTTGACCCTGAGCTTTCTTGTGCTTTCTTTCTGTCATATAACCCCAATTCTTCCCTACTCACATTCCTTGCACATCCACACATCTAGTTGTGGCAGGATAACGAAGAGGAGGAGGAGGAAAGTGCAGTGTACTGGTTAAAAGGCAGTGAGCAGTACAGTTCCTATATGCACTTAAGATCTAAAGAAAAGCATACCACAAAAAACACTGTGAAATTACATTTGATCTGAAGGAAGACTTAAGACTAGACATTCCACGGCACGGAATCTTAGAAGAAATGAGAAGTAACACACGTTCATATGTGTTGTGTCCATGCCTAGAATCTTCAGCTGTATGACAGGCATTTCTCAATAAAAGCATGGCAGTATGACTTCAATAAGGACCCAATCAGAAGAAGGTTATCCAGGAATGTCAGGAAGATAATGTATTCCACAAAATCCATCCTAAGCAGGGGAAAAGAAGATTGTATCTGTGAGCACTAGAAATATAGTCACCCAAATCATGGTGCAGCCCCCCGGGGCTTCCTGTGATGCCAGCAGCTGCAGCCTCCACAAGCAATGTCCACTTGCTCAGACATTGTGTATAAAAATTGAATTCACTCTCTCTCATAACAACAGCATTAGCTGACAGCACCATTTTTTAGCCAAGCAAAAGCTTCTTACACGATTCTCTGCCAGAGATGCTTAAACATACCTGTTGTGTCTTTTGCATACTCTGGCTAGGCCTGCTCAATCTGAAGATGTATCCTAACATATTTAAGCTACAGCTCTGGAATAAAATAGCCCAGAAGGGTGTCATATTTGTTGTGTCCAGATACAGAAGCAAATGCCAATGCCTGGACAAAAGGGCTGTGATGTGGAGTCAGCCAGCCCAAAAGCATGGAAAAGTGGGGGGACAGGACAAGGGAAAGTAGCATGGCACTATAATATTATATATGATTAAGACCTCTACCCCTCCCAAGCACCTTAAGCAGCCTCACTAAAAGATGTAGGCCAGGGTGAGCTGCCACACATGACACCTTGCTTGTAAATATATGATGAGAAAACGCGTTTCCCTTTTTAGTGTCTGCATCATCCCAGACATCCAGGAGTGAAGCATCCTGCACAGCAACCCATTCGTCACTGCCTAAATTAAGCGGTGGATTTTCTTCCTTTGCCTTCCTCCCCTGCTCTCAGCCAATAGCAGAGAGCCCTGATCACAGCACAGATGGTGGGCTCAGAGCTGATACAGCTGTATTAACCCTAACCACACTGCATATGACTTTACCCACTCCCATTTGGATTGCTTTGAAAATTTACTAGCAAATACACCTTTATCTCGCATTCTCTGCTCACCCCATATAACTTATGAAAGGGAAATCTTCTCTACCTGCTTTTGTCCTAATGCATATGGTTATGCAAAGTCATGTGCATGAGCATACCAACTCTGCTCCACACAGGGTTAGCTCTGTGAACAGAGTTAATAGCAGTCTGACTTAATTATGCATAATTAAGTTACCAAAAAGTTCCTTTCAATCCTGATGGCCATTAGTAGCACATGTCTAGATAAAGTCTGAAGCTGCCACAACCCCTACCAGTCACAGGAGTAATGCTATTATTACACACCTTTTGTTGCTGCTCCCCTCCCTCTAAAACACAGATACATTAGTTTTATAAAGACAACACCAGCAGGCTTCTGCCATGAAACAGGTAAAGCAGGGCAGAATGGGGGGGATTTTTATTGTTATTATTTTTTTAATTTTTAAAAGAAACAAACAAGTTTTCTTTGAACTTACACAGAAATACGTTGTCAAACATAGCTGGACCTAAAGAGCAAGTTACAAGGAACAGTGATTTGGAAGTGAAGAAAGAGCCAAATATTATCACTGGAGTCAAGGTCAAGAAATCCCTAATTATAAATAACTCTTAGCCACCTTGAAAAACAACTTAGATTGCAATAATTCTTCTGTGGCAATTTGAAGGTTGCACAATTATCATTTCTCATAAAGTTAGGAAGATCAGAGTTTTTCTTCAGTCACCCTTTAACCACAGATCAGGCAATGCCTTTTAACGCCTTGTTTTAAAATTAAAAGTTTTGATGATATCACGCAGGCTTTTCCAGATCATCCAGATATTTCTGTCAAAGCTGAAAATACAAACTCATTTAGTTGGTTTACAGTATGATAAATGCTTTTAAAGTTTAAAGCATAACTATTTGATCATCAGGGCAGTGATGAGTTCTGGAAGTCAGAGAAGGACATACAGTATTGGGAATTTTACATCCAGGATTTAGATCTCAGTATGTAACTCAAGAAATCTGCTGCCAGACCCTTCCTCTTTGCCAACACAAGGATGGGAAATGTTTGTTAGAACAAAAGGCACTATTGCCCTTTTGCTAAAGGCAAAACAAACCCATGCGGGCAGCCTTGTACTCCTGAAATCTAACAATAAGAGGCTGGGCGGATACAATAGAGGGAAATAAATTTCCCATGGGAAGTGGAGTACAACTCTGACAGTTTATTATAAATGGCAAGTTTGGAAAAATTGATATATTCAAAATAAAGAAAATAAAATTATTTTAGTTGATTAAATGTGGAAAAAAATCACAATGGCAACAACTGGCATTCTCTGCCTGCAACACAAGTCCCTGTTAACCATCTGTGAGTGCCTAACATTGACTTGCCTTTTTAAGAAACAGGTTAATATATATCTTGGATGTATTGTTACTGTAAATAGCTCTTTCATCATCTGATGTAATTTAAAGTGATTTGGAAAGATGAATGCTCTTCCCCAACTGTAGTTTGTTAACACGACATTATTTTATCAAAGGTGTTTTTATTTTTCCCTTCTGTATTGATGTAAGCATTTGTGTTAGTCTTCTACACAGGAAAAAGAAACGGTATTTCCCTTCTTTCCACATATTTCTATTCCTCCCTCCCAAAGGAGGCCAAACCAATTGACCTTATAACCTCTTACTCCTGCAAACTGTCCCTGCAAGCAACATACTACCAGGTTAGCCTTGTGCCATAACATCAACCTCAGTCCCTTCTTCAACCCAAGCTTTCATACAGGTGTCTGAACTAAAAACCGAAGGGTGAATGAAATAGGAAGAGGAAGGATAAACAGACATGCTACAAACTGAGAAGAGTTTTTACTTGTCCTGTAAAGGAAAGATAAAGATTTTTTTAAATTTTTTTTGCCCAGCTTAGCAGCCCCAGAATCCCAGCTGTAAAACTACTCCGATGGATAAACCACAGCCAGGTATGTCTAAGCTGAGGCTAGTCTTTACACTGTTATTTCTTTTACCACACTTCAGTACTTGGTTCCAGCTGAATTCGAATTCACAATTCCAAGTCACAGTACCCCAAGTGAGTTGCTCAGTTAGTAAACGAGCTTCACTGTTTTAACACTCAGCTCATGGATAGCACATTGTGTCTCTTCATCTGCAGACTATTTTGGGTAATTTTCAATTGTTACTCTTGGAAAACAAGCAATTCCAACAGGGTACAACCTCCAACACATGGAATGAAACATATGACAACTTTTAGGAAGTTTTTTATGCCCTGATAACCCATGGCAAACTAAGGTCTAGCTGACAACTAATTCAGTTTTCACATTCTTTTTAAGTGACTACCTGGAAGGCTTTCTGAACATGACAATTCCCAGATACTCTTATCTCTCGGGATCTCCTCCTATAGTTGTGTTTTCCAAGCTAGTGATGCCTTCTCATGCAACACCCATTTACTGAGCAATTTCTTGCACTTTCCCTAGAACGTTCTTTGGAATTACCTTTTGATTAGTACTTCTCTGGTAAAAGCTAAGGACTTGGACATGTTTCAGTTTCCAAGTTCAAGATGGGGTTACACGTAGACAAATAAGAACCAATACTTATTTAGTACACTCGTATAGTCTATTCATAATTGTTTCTGCCCAATTTACATGTAACACAGAAGTATACAAAAAAAAATGGGCAAACTGGACTGAAAACACCTTCCTGAAAAACAGCAATTTTTGTGAAGGAACATTTTCTGATAGAAAACTTGTAAATCAGAAACTTCCTTCCCTGCCACAACTATATTCTTAATACAGTTGCTGCTCTGTCTCTATCACCCAAAAGTTACTCTATAACAATGCTTTATACACCTCCAGAGAAGGATCTAAGGCAATTTATAAAGCAGCAGTGAAAATACCCGTCCTTGTAAAATAAGAAATAGCTGAGTAAATGGAGGCTACTCAAGTAATTTAGCCATTGTTATGAAATATAAGCGAGGACTAAAATCAATCCAATAAAGCAATTCAAATGATGAAAATGCCTCAAAAATTGCAAACATTCTTCAAAAGAATAAATCTTCTTGGAGTAATCATAAAAATGGGCCTGTATCATTGGAAGGATTTATCAAAGGAAGAGCTGCATATTCTTAGGTGTAATCTAAACACTTTTGCCAGGAAGGAACTGTGCTTGGGTTTGCATAATTTCTCTGAATTTTGTATCATTTCATGCGTGTTGATTTGTTTATTTTTTTCTTAATAAAGGGAGGCAGGGTATAATTTTAGATCCACTGTATGCTCAATATATTAAGTCATAAATGTAGCTGCTCTGCAAGGTTATTACAATCAAATTTAGATTAAAGTAAGGAGAATTAAATACTGATATTTAAAAATAAATTATTTCATTTTAAATCAGAATTTTAAATTTTAATTTTAATTAAATCCAAGTTAAAAATCCAAATGGGATCTGAAAACAGAGAGAAGAAACTTGTTTTCCTTTTCCTATCTATGAACAAAACCAGGAATGATAACGTCTGCCATTTTAAAAATCTTTAAAAACATGGTGATCCAAAGTAAATAGTTTTATAAGCTACAGACCCTTGACAAACCAGCAGTTCCAAAATTAAAATATATTTTAATGCATTTACTTTCTTCATGTGTCTAGCAGATTTCAGGTAGTTTCTTAAATTAAAAAAAATCCACAATGCTATTTTATGCATTCTAATTAAACTTCAATTTCCATTCAAACAGAGCTTGACGTAAATCATGAGGAAAAACAGTCATTAGGGAAAAATATAGATGTTAAAGAATATGACAAATTTATGCGGAGCTATATTAGTTTAAGTAAATGTGTACAGATATGGAATATCCCCATGCTTATCAATTAGCCTTTTATAATTAAAAATCTAAATGTAAAACAAGATTAAAATCAATTATTCTAATCAAGGTTTCCTGGGTTCTCAGGTAAACCATGATTAGAATCAGTGATTTAAATCACAGTGTTTGAAATCAATCCACAATGATGTCTGTGGTATGTCTTTATTCTATGGTAAATTAAAAAAGACATGAGTCCCTTCTGTCAAGTCCCCAAAATCCTCAACTGAATCTCCAGTACCTGAACATAGGTATGCAGGCTTTAATGCCACAGAGATATGTGAGTGTTTCTGTATCTTTAGCAAATAAGCCAGGAATTATGAAACAAGAAAATCTTTGTGTTATAGCACACAAAAAATATTAAACCCTTAAGGTTCAAAATTATACAGAGGATTTTAAAAACTACATTTTTAAAATGCATGTTCAAAACCATAATTGTTGAGCCCGTCTAAGTTCCCCACTGCATTCACTGAAGTTTATGGATATTGTGTGTATTAAGCCAAAACTGGGCTCAGTGTCTTACACTAAGGCCTGTCCACATCTGTGCCAAGTATTTGTACAATACCTATACACACTACGTAGCTTTGACACACAGTGTGAAATTGTAGGATATTTCCTAAGAATTAGCTCAAAATCCTGTGTTGGATGTTGCTTAATATCCTTTAAAGCCAAAAATCACTGCAGATAGCTTGCTTACAAATAGCCAGCCAACTCTTCCCCTTCATTTTTTAAGTCTTTTCTATGGACTTGAAGGAATTTTCTGACAGCTTAGGAAAGAAGGATAAAGAACAAAATAACGAAAACTGAGTCAAATGTGGCTAAACAGTCACAAATCTAGCTGCAGACTTTTCACAAGAACTAAGATTAAAAGGAATTTTGCAACCATTTTATCCACTCAGCTAACTTCTAATGGAGAAGTTTGTGATGCCTATAAATCAGCACACACATTATTTCTGAATACTGGCAACAGTCACCTATATCTTTATCTAATGAAAGGACATTTATGTCCCAAATATAAAACTGCATTAAGAATTAGAGAGTCTTTGAAGGAGGACTGCAAAGCAAATTTGCTGCCTCTCCATCCTCATCCTTCATTGTTTCAAAAACAATCTCGCTTCCCCCCGACTTTCGGGGCAGTGAGGAAAAAGATGATTCTCATTTTTTCCTGGCCACCTTTTTCTTCAATAGGTAAGGTATGTTGGCTCTGCTCTACTTCAACATTACCAGAAACCTTGCTGGAAGTTTCAGATATTTACTGGGAGCTTAGCTGCAGGTTATTTGAAGAGATATGGCTATAGAATAATTAACAAAGATACCTTTCTCCCACAAGTTCATTAAGCATTAAGCTCAGTATTTATATTACAATAGAGCTAAGATCCCCAGTTGTGAACCAGGATGTAACTCTGTTAGACTCTGTACTGATGGGCATGAAAACATTTGTCCCAGAGAACTTACATTCTTTGAACCAGAACATAATGTGCAAAACAGACAAGGACAAACATGCAAAACAGTATTGTGAAATCTCCATGTGGATGCCGGCTGGTCAGGGAACAGCTGCACCAAAGATTATTTACGCACATGTAACACTGGTCATTTTGAAAACTCTGGTCCACGTCTTGGCTGTACTGTAATGCTCTTAACTCACTGGAGAGGCTGTTACAAAGAAAGGGGAGTTGAAATATCTTCCCCGTGCTTCCTTCCAAACAGTATCATCACTGGATATCTTGGCATATACAGGACACAAGTATCTATTTCACTGAAGAAGAGGAAACTGTGAGAGTCTCCACCATCATTTTAAAAGAAGATTAATTTTTCAAACGAAAACTCTTGATAGGTAATTGCAACGCTTCAGTTTCTTTTGGATAGGGAGTTTTTTGCTATCCATCTAGAAAGCCCACTTTTCATTTGAAATGCAATTTCTTAATTAGTTCATGCACACCACTAAAATGATCCAACATTTCAGCAAAAAGGTATCAGAAATAACTAAAATTTCCTAACCAGCACCCAGACAATGAACCAACAGAGAAATGTCTCAACCTCAGGTAGGGAAGTAACATAACACTCTTATTACTGAAGTGCTTTATCATGGAAATAGTGAAGCGGAATGCCTAAGGGAAAAATCTCTGTTTGAGGAAGAGGGAAATTTATTAAACTGTGGTCAAAGACACATAGTCTCTTCAGAATTTCAAAGATGACCCCCGAGCCAGAAGACTGCTGGTTCGAGTTCCACCAGAGCAGACTGGTGGCACCAACTCACACGCCCACCCCAAGCGCGGGGAATCTCTCTATGGCTGCTCTGCTCTCAGCTGTACCTTTCACGACACCTCTTGTGCCTTCACACTTCTCACACTACTCTTCCAAAGGTACCTAACCCTAAAATGGATGAAGAACAAGGATTTAGGAAGACCTTAGGTTCTTGAATTTCTCCTTATACAAGTTAAAACTACACAAATTTTCTAATTTTAATGACTTTAGCATCAATAGGTAAGGGTCAGGCAGTAGTACAGTACTTAGGACTGCACCATCTAAGCACCATACCATCTTCAATTTGCTTATAACCACAACATACTAGTAAGCTACGGCAGCGTTATTTTTTCATTTTGCTGGAAGAAAACCGCCCCTTGAAATTTAAGTACCAACTCTGATATATAAAATATGTATGAAAAAAACCAGAAAGCTACACTCACAATTCCTAGGTGCATGGGAAGTAACCACTAGATAAACATTCCTCTGACGACATGGAAACAATGAACCATGAATCCCCAAACAACATAAAATAACAACAACAAAAATTCAAAAGTTTGACTTTGGCTTTGACTCTTTTTCACTCTAAATTACAGCACGAAATTAGGAAAAAAACCCCATATAATTTGCAGATTTTTAAAGGTGGCCTTTGAAAACAGTCTACAGAATACGTGATACAAAATGCTGAGGGACAATGAAATAAGGCTGTCACGTATGGAGGAGAGATACAATACAGGAGACAGTAATTAATAGAAGGTAAAATGAGGGGAGGCGGGGGGAAGCAGGGCACCCATCACCAAATAGCCAAGCGCACAAGTTGCAGTCTTGCCTAAAATTCAGAAATAATAGATGCCTGTACAACTGCATCTCAGGAAAGCCAGTATGGACCGTAACAAACACAGGTGTGCTATTGTGTAGCTAAAACACAACAGAAAGTAGAAAGAGCTTAAAACAGTACAAACCAGGCAATCATGATGTTGTCTACAAAACGTGGACACTGTTTAAAACATAAATAGTAATTACCAGGATACACTACTTATATTACTCCTTTATTGGGCTCCAAAGAAAATAACTTTCTGTCTTTGGCAGAATCTTGAAAACCCTGAACTACCCAAGCCATCAACATCACACTTTTAGTCAGTGTTGTCTAGTTGTGCCCTGCTTCTGTGCTGCTCTACATCTGTCCCAGTCACTTTGCTTTACAGATCACATCTCATTTATCAAGCTGTCATATGAAATAAAACAATAACAAAAATGAACACCATCCATTTCATTTGTCTGCAAAGCTATTTACAGGTATTTGGTATTAGATTTCCTGCTGAATGAATGAAAATCCCAAACCTAGTACACTGTGTACTTCTAGCAGTGTCTAAGGAACAGGGCTGACTAAATTGTGAATTATAATTACTCTATAGCATCTGTATACTGAAAAAGACTGTCTTAGCAAATTAGAATAAAAAAGGAGTCACTGAAATGGTTCTTCAAGAAAATAGCTATAACTACTCCAGGTAATACATGTGCAGTGAAAGAAATAAATTATTAATATAAATAACAGAAATAAGTACCACGGACCCAAATAATATTAAACAAAAAAAAGGGAAATTAATTATTCGGTATTTTTGCTTCTGGCTTTCATTAGCGTGCACTATAAAAGAGTGTAACAATATTCAGGTTCATGTTACTCAAGATGTTAACCCCTGTATTTAGAGGCATTTGATTTTCCTTGAAATCATCCAAGAAAAGCTGTCAATAAGCCTTTCATTTATGTGAAGTAACAGACATTAGAAAATGGCATGTCAACATTAATGCAGACATTTTAGTGGATAGAAGGCTTCCTTTTACATTACATAAGCCAATCAAACCTGATAGACCTTCAGTCTGTTGAATTTCCTCACATCCAACTTTCTTTGTTTTAAGAAAAGCCTCCTCTAATAATCTACTTGGAAGTAATCAGGGGAAACTGACAGCAATATAGGATATAAAATAGATGCACAGCATGAATGAGATTCTCTTCTAAGAGAACTTGTATTAAAAAAAAACCAAAACTGTCAAAAAAGGGCAAAGCATTAGAAAAAATTGATGTGTCTGATTCAGCCAGCAGGAGAGACATTGAAGCAATCTGGAACAGCTTACACTAATGAAAATTTACTCTTCAGTGCCAGCAAGAAAGACTTCTCCTTATCTAAGTCAACTTTTGCACAAAGCTAAAGCAGTAGCTGGCATGTCTTTGAAGACAAAGGACGCTTCATTAGTATTCTTTTAATTGAGTTTTTCTCAACTTATAAACACATGCTGGTCTCACTTTTATTTGTCTGTTTTGGACAGACATTTGCTCTAAAATGACAAGAAACTCTATTCTATAGCTTTCTACAAGTCTTTATCCATAAAAGTACAAGATGCACAGTGGCAGGTACTTGTAAACTGTTAAGAGCAGGAGCTCTCTTGCTGTGTGTACTGGTAAGGCAGTTTGCCCAGCAGGATCCGATATTGATTTAAAAAAAAAAAAAAAAAAAAAAATCTTATCACAAGTATCAGGGAAGATTGTTTTATAATCCTTGCTACCTATGGCTTCAGTGTGAAACCCAAGACTCAATTCTAGCAGAGACTATGGCTATCAAGAAGTGACTCCAGCTCTTTCACTTGTTCACTGTCAGACTACTTCAGCCCACCATTTGCTAGGAGGCATTTTGGCACCTGGAGTCACGTATCCAGGAAGCTGCCACACTGCTGGATGAGTGCGCCACTTTTTGAGAACCAGATGTAGTGTGATCCAGCTACTTCGATACTGAACACCAGTTGTTTGGGAATCAGTGCTGTGACACGCTTAGAAAAAGAACATCAGTACCGTCCAATACCTCTATGCCTGGCATTTCTGTGCCAATTATACCTCCTAAATATCAGTAATTCAAACAAATACAATTTCCACATCATTCTTTTATCTCAGAAGGATTCTCTGGGTGCCTGAAGTACCTCATACACCTCTATGTTGGATTGTAAGTTTTGTAAGGCTTTTTTCACGTTCCTAAATTCTTCCTTAAGTGATTAGGCCTGTGCATTTTCAGCTCCAAATCTACAGTTACAGCGGAAAAGTATCACTTAACAGACAGAAAGGCATGGTAACAAAAAAACAGCTCTCATTTTCCATTTTGCTACGTGTCTGATTACATGTTCTCAGGCAAATCAGATAACCTGAGATTCCCTTGACTTGCCCACTGAGCACAAACGTTATCCAACTTTGCCTTCACATTGCACTTTATAATCCTAGGATCTCAAACCAGTACAAAATACACAGAGTCTTCCTGAAGGAAACCAACACTGGTGGAAAACAACCTAGCGTCCCAAGGAAATCTCTAGCCATTCTGAATTATAATACTGTACTGGGTAAATCATTACAGATTAGAGTGTTGAGTACAATCCAGCAGTCACAGAAAGAATCAGAAATCCCCAAAGATTTAAAAAAATTAACTACCAGAGGCAGAGATTAATATCAGTAATTTACAAATTATTTTTTAAAAGCATTAAAACCCAACAGCAAACAAAGTTAATTTCCCTCCCAAACTTTCTTCATTCTCTCTCTTTCCCCTTAACTTGCTCTCTCTCTTTTTAAAAAAGGTTTGTTGAGGTTCTGATCACAGTATCATTGTGGTATCAGTCTACTGGAAGCATAACCCTGGTGATACTCCTTTTAAAGGATAATTTAATTAAATTAGGGTGTTAAATAGTACAAGAAAATTAATTTCCTCTGACTTTGTCCTCCTTTGAATACTTAAACCTGTGCAATTGTACATGAAAAAAATGGAATCTATCAACTCTGAAACCTCAGATTTCATCAATTAGATACTTTTCCAGTGCCTATAAAGGAAAATCAGGCCTTTTAAAAATCCAGTCTTTGGGGAAAAGTCATTTGTTCATATTGAAATGTGTAAGTGTCTTTTCCCACCTGTAGTACCAGACACTTTTAATGAAGGGGAAAAAAAAAAAAGAAAGAAAAAACAATGGTTCTCAGAGATAGTTTGCATTTCTAAAGGTGAGGAAAAATTAAAACAAAACAAAAGAAAAGATTGCATTAAGTTAGTTTCAACCAAACGCTGATGAACCTGGGAAAGTGAGAGGCTTCAGAAAGAAGATGGCATACTTACTGCTTGAGGGAGACAATTCTTTTGGACTGGAGGACATTGGCTGAGCACACATCTGACAGAGACAGTCCCTTCCATTAAAGGTAACTCGATCGCCTGGTGGAAATGGACGCCTAGAGAGTTAAAGAGAAAAATGTATTTTAGCAAAGGTTATGCCAGAAGTTTTCCTCTGTTCTCTATGCCTTGAGTTTGCTGCCTTTCGCCAGTGCAATCACTACTTTACAGAAACTCAGATCAAATAGTTTCTGCAATGTGGCCTTGGCAAAGCCAGGCACTGGAAGAAATCAAACCTGCGGATGCAAGCAGAGCAGAGGTTAGACTTGCCTTGTATTTTGGTTTTCAAAAGTTATCAAACACACTTTATCTAAAGAGTAGACGACAGTGAAATCCGCTTAGACACAACAGCTACATTTATGATGGTCTCAGCATGATGTTGTGGATAGCAAATGGTACAGAAGAGAACTCGAAGAAGCGGAATTGGCCTTGAGGTTAGTGAAGGAATGTGGAGCTAGTCACTCATAAATACACTAATTTCATCTGTATTCAGCAATGAAATATATGACTACTTTACAGTGGATGTAGCAGTTTGCAAAAAAATTGAGATGTTATCCACATTCATTCTCCTAGAGATTTAAAATAGGTATCTACATTACAGAACCACCAGTAATTGCTACCTGTACAGATGGTGCTAGGAGAAAGGTAAACGCTGAATGCACTACAGAAATTTGAGATTATTTGCTGAACCCAACAAAACGTTGGATTTGCTTAACCCAACAAAATGCGTTAGGCAGAAGTTGACATTGCTGTTAACTCTTATTTGGTGTATAAAACAGAGGATGAACAATGTTTTTTTATGAGCTTTTCACTAAAATGAGAAGGTTTAGTAACTCCAAACCTTTACTAAGTAGCTTCAGCTGCTGAGTACAGACCCCCCTACACCACACCTCACTCCAAAACAAATGAACATCTGCTCATTTCCACAATATAAAATGTTTAAGGCATTGTTCTAGTTTCCTTTCCACTGCCATTCCTAAGTGGGCCATAAATAAATCAGCAGCAATACTGCATTTCATGAATCTATTCCAATGACTCATCTTTTGTTCATTCAACATAAAAAGATGGATGCAAGTCAATGTAGAGAATATTGATGTCATGTTTCATACTGTATCATCTACTTTCACACTGTCCTTGGGAAAATAAAATGGAAACATACACATCATATGATTACCAACATGCAGAAATTCACACACTTTTTAAAACCAAACGGAAAAATTATCAAAATACTTCCAATAGAAAAGGTGTTGAAAAACATACCAGGCTATAGGACAAAGTGCCACTCATCAGAGGTAGCTATGAAAGATTAAGGTAGCAGCTGGCAAGTCTGCCACACTAATACTCAGGCACGTCATATGATGGGTTCTCCAACAAGGTAATATCTCAGAACGTATGTTCTTGCCTTTCTTGTTCATATCATCCTCCTGCATTAAGTTTCAGACAATTCAACTGCTGTCAGATTCTGATTTCTAGAGAACTCCACTATCTCCCTCCAAGACTACAAAGGAACAGGTCCTGTCTTTTGAGTTGTGCCTCTCTATGAAATCTACCTACATCTCTATGTGATGCTTGTTATGTGTCCCTCGGCCATTACACTGAAACTTATTTAAGAAAACTTCTGTTTTATTTGCAGAGCTCAGAACTGCAGAAATGAACAACCTGATGGCCATCTTAATTCCAGCTTAGTAAATAGTAACTACACACATAACAGTTGGCTCTCTGTAGAATCATCATGGCACCATAATATCACTGTACTTCTGCTTTATAAGATTGTTTTTACTACTATAAAAATGTGCCACTTCTATAAAAACCTACAGAAGTTTTATTTCCCCTAGTGTATCCAAAATATTATCATGATCCCCATAGCAATAAGGTACATGCTAAGACAGCCTAAATTCTAGCATAGTCTCAGTGCCTACAGCCAGCTAATAGAGAACACTATGCACAGGGACTTTGGGTTGAGTTCAGGCTGTAAAGCTGAGCTGAGATTTTCAAGTATAGAACTGCTCAAATGAGCAGGCTATGAGAGCATGTGGAATATTTGTCCAGTAGTCTCCTAAATTCTGAATTAACATCTTAGTGAGACTTTAAACAAAAATACAAGTTAAAAATGCCACCTTTTGGTCCATCCACCCAGCCTCAGTTAACTTCTTTTTATTCCCTGTAGAACTGGGAACAACAAATAACATTTGGGAAGAAGAGGGGGATCACAGTTGTCCCAAAGCCATGTGTTCTTACATGATATGAAAATGAGTCTCCAGTATGTTTTCAATTGTTTAACTGTTCTTGTAGCCCAAATGACTTCTCTATTGTAGCATGCAGAATTTTGCTTTACCTCATTTCTCCCATCAAGCTCGGCTGATCATCTGAACTCAACTTAACCCATGTCCATTATCTCAACATGTAAGCCTGATACTCAATTCTTCGATATGTGAGAGTAACTTTCTGAGAACAGGGAACTATATGTAACAGAGAAGGTGTCCCCTCCAAATAAATGAGTGGTATTTTGAAGACCCTCAAAATCAGACTTGCAGCAGATCTTTTCCAACCAAACGCCTCCCAAAGAGAAATGTGTCTTGAGGCTTGTCTCTCATGGTGATACCTTTCTCCCTGTTTTCCTTGTACTGGTTCATGCCATGTTAGTTGAAAGGGATGACTTACTTGCAAACAGTACAGGCAAAGCAGCTTGGATGGTAAGTTTTTCCGAGAGCTGTCACTACTTCGCCTTCCACGAACTCCCCACAACCATTGCAGCGGGTACCATACATACGCTGGTAATCCAAGGTGCAAAGATATTCCCCGTTCTTAATGAAAAAGCCTCCTTGTGCCAAGTCACAGCCACACACTGGAAGAAAAAAAAAACCACACAGATAGATTGGAAAAATATAGCTACTAAGGATGTCAGCAACAGCCTATGCTGCCGGCAAATGAGATGACCCTGGTGGTCTTGCTTCCTTCTATCAGATTTTTGCTTTCTCCTCCTGTCATTACATGCCTTGACATCCCAGGAGATAGTTGGTATTCTCTGGCTAGAAGAGAGCTTGTAATAAAGACTTTCCTTGGAGGAATCTACTTTATTGTAACTTTCGTGTACTTGGTCCTCACCAAGACCTCAGTTACCTCACATCACCCAGTTAATGCTGTTATCAGAGTTATTTGTACTAATGCAATCTTGCTTTGACTTCTGGGACTGGAGGTGAGCAGAAGAAAAGATGTGATTCCATAAATACAACAGATTTTACTATTTTATACACTAACATACATTTTTCCTGCAACCACATGCTTTAAGAAGCTTTCAAGGTGCTCATTGTTTTTGAAACTATGAATACTTCAGAAATGTTGTATGGTTCAGATTAACTCTTCCAGTCCTCAGATAACACTGAGTTGCTTCACCATCGTTGCATCAATAATTTTCATTTTGCTTTAAAAAGTATTATCTTTCAAATCTTCAGGGTGATTTTACAGTATTAATTTAGACATAAATAGTGGGAGAAAGCTGCAGTGAAAAAAGACAATCAAGCATTAAAAATATAGCCACATCTCCACTACATATACATTTCATGATACATGCAGCCAAACTATACAACAGTATACTGGACACTGAATAAAGCCAATAGGAAGAGTATTCCCCACCTGTATTCTCAACAAATTAATGTCCTAAGAACTACTATTACCTTTGAGTACCTAATCTGCATTGATCTTGTGTTAAGTCTTTTACATACTATACTCCCTGTACTTCATGAATTAGATAAACAACTCTAATATTTGGATATAGACTTGTGGTCATGTACAACTTTATTGGGAAAAAAAATTATATCAGTAAAAGGATGAAGGACCAGCCAAGGATTTCTGTGACTTGGCAGTTTTTCTACTGTTAAATGCTTATTCACCCAAACCAAAACACATCAAAACCAGGTGCCTGTTTTGCTTTAAGAAAATATTCATAGTATTACATTGGCATTTCTGGTCGACACAGGAGACAAAGAAATCCATCTTATAACAGCCAACTCTTATGAAGAGAAAGTGCCATAGGAGATGGGAAACTGAATTTCACACTTTGGCTTTAGCTTGAGTTGAACAAAGGATTTGAACCTACCTATTTAACATCCCACAGTAGCACCAAAAATACTACTTGCTTCATGCGAGCTTTAAAAAGTCCTCTTTATTCACCTCAGTGAGAAAGCATAAATAGGAGCTGCTAGATGAATTCTTAGACAAATATATACATGGCTGCTCCCAGGCATTTTGGTTTCAGCCACACCTACTGCTCCTCTGTATACTGTGTGTAATTCAGTAAGAGAAACTACTCTTCACAGCAGTCTAGGATGCTATCTTAACTCATACTCTGCAAGCAATTCCATCTCATCCCTCTTTGTAACATTCAAGTATATTCAGATCAAATATCAGAAATATCGAATATCAGAAATTCTGATTATTAAGGAAAAATAAATAAGCAGGATTCTAGGTCCCTGCAGTTACAGAGTCCTTGAAAAATGAAAATATGAAATACAGAAAGATTTTCAGGGGACCTGAGTTCAGTTCATCTCTCTGCCACAAATTCCAAGCACGATATTATGCACAACATTCGTTCTCTCCTCCATTATAATTGGTTAATATCTTATTAACTACTGCCTTGAAAACTAAAATTGCAATGTGTTTGGGGCAGGGATTGCAAATTCTCTGTCTGCCTGTTGCCAAGCCCTGGAGGTCTAATGACTGTTACTGTAACAATAACTAACAGAATAGCAATAAACAGAATGCACTAAAATGCAGCTTACAATAAAAGCAGTATCAGTACTAGCATTTCTCTGGTTTCATATTTCTGCATAAAACAGTGTTAATATTCCATGTGCAAACAAATTACATTTCATGGTGGCATTAAATCCACAAGCAACCAAAACTCAATTATCAGTGACTTAGGAGAATTACAGAGAACTATTGTTAAGGCTCTATTATAATGCTGCAAAATGCTCCAAGCTGGTTTTCAGGTACACCTCCAGAAAAAAAACATCTTTCATTCTTCCGTTTTCTTCTACTGATGTCCATTTTGTTTAAAAAATTATTTTCAAACTAATGGTACAATATCATGTAACCGTTAGGCAGAAGATACTGTGACCTCTACACCACATCATCTTAGACTCTTCCTGAGTCGTGGGCCATCTAGTCATTTTCCACCGGAGCTCCAGAGGTGAAACCTAAGCCTAGTTACAACAGGTTGGTTTTCTAAGTTACCTCTGGTGGATCCTTACAGTTAAATCATGGAGTAACTGAGAATTCTACTTTAATGTCTAAAAATTGTTAGGGATTACTTCAGTATTCAGACTGTTAGATCCTGTGGTTACAGTGTATGAACTGGAATATTGTCAAGGAGTGGGGTCAGTACTAGATGCTTCAGAAGCTGCTAAATTTCATCAAGGGCTATGGAGTACTCATGCGCCTATGAGATTATTTAAATTACACTTTGCAATTCAGCTTGTAGCTTTAACGTCCAAGTCTATATATATACTTCAGCTTCAAGCTAAAGACACTCAGCATGCTGCTGGATCTGCCTCAGAAGCTGCATATATGAACTCTGGCTCTTTACTATGGTCCCCAGTTCTACCAATGAGTCACCTTTTGAAAAACTCATTTAGTCATTATGGCCTTCTCTACCTGCCTAGGCAATGGGTCTGATGAGGTAGGTTGATCAAAAGTAACTTTCAATGCAACCTCTGTACTAGCTTCTTCTGAAAATCCAGCTTCAACATATCATACGGAGGTCTGTGGCAGATCATTGCTTGCAAAAACTACTACAAACTTTGAATGGAAGGGTTCATGCACTCACGATTATTAAGCTCTATCCCTTTTGTGTGGCCACAGGGATTAAAGTCTAGCGATGAAAATGGGGGATAGAATTATTTGGCAAGTCTTTTAATGACCCTAAATGCTATTATTAAAAAGAAGCTCCCTCTATTGCTCTTTTCTTTAGGAAGTCTCCTTTCCACCCAATCTCTTATTCTTTTTGTCAATAACTCAGAATGAGTTAAATTCTCTCATACTGGCAAGTCATGAGTTCAGGCACAACCAGAACTGCTTATGATGTGAACCACCAGCAGATGCATCATCTTTGGCACACTCACAGCACGAAGCACACACCAACCTATACGAATTAAAGACAAGTCCTGGCAACCCCATGTTACAACAGATTTTTGCAGTCAATTTAGCACGTGTTCCTATCACTAATCACAGCTTTAAAGTACATGGGCGAAACAAGGGTCACCCAGAGTATTAACATCCATGGTTGGAAAAATGCTGTTCCAGCCGGCTGCTTTCACTTTGACTCAGAGATCAAATCAGAAAGGATGAACATGACTGTATCCACACTTGGTGTACAATGTGGTGTACAAACAAGGATGGGATTTAAACAGCTTTTCTTTTTTTTTCTCCTTTTTGCAACAGTGCACAAGTCATGGTTCTGACAACAAATCCCCTCAAGCTTAAACATATTGCCTTAGCACACATATTTATGACCACTGTAGGAATACCACAGAAAAGATGGATGACGAATTGTGATTGTTTTTATTAAAAAAAAGACCATCTGCCCAGCATTGTTCATGCCACAGACAGCACAGGCAATGAAGAGAAAGCAGCTGTGATTGCTGCGTACGTACAATAAATCCTAATAGTGTGATCTAGGCAAGTGCTGTGATACAAGTATCATGTCAAAGAAAAATTAGTACCAAAATGACGACAGTTTATAGGAAACATCAAATTATGTTCTTTTGTTTTTTTCCTATACTGATGGGAAAAACAACTTCAAAAGAATTACTTCGTGGAGCCAATAGTGACGCACAAATCATACTTGAGAAGGCAAAAAGCAAGAGGTATTCTGTAAACATCCGTCACGTGGAAATAGTTCTACAGGAGAATAACATTTCCCCAAGACCCTTCCTACTCAATATGATGGAAGAAATCCAATTTTACATGACCAGAACCTCCCTTCTGAAACAGGAGACACTGGGGAGCATTTCTATTCCCTGAGGTACCACAAACATAGAGATTAAAAAAAATCAGCATTTTTCTTTAAGTGAAAAAAGAAAACCATTATCTTCAACAGCTCCTGGAGGAACTCAGCCTTCTTCTCCGAGTCTGTATATGAAAGAATTTCATATTCCAAACAGATGATTCTGCGTCTCTTGTGAATGGAATAAGCTGGAACACAGTTCTGCCTCCCACTGTATGGAAAACACCAACCTACTAGCTTTTTCTCTCTTGAACTACTCTCTGGAGCTACTATTTTGCATCCTTGGAGCACAAAAAGGTAGGAGATACTGTCAGTGCTGCTGTCAGCTCTCAAAGCTACAGGGTCTGACAAAATGTAGCTGCTCAAGTGTAATCCAGCTGCCTGGGATCTCCAAGGGATCAGGACGATTCTTAAGCTGAGTCACTTCCAAGCTTTAATGCAGATGATGAAAATGAAGAGATCAGATTTTTTCAAAGTGAATGGAAGTAGAATTTGATCCTACTGAGCATTATATGTAGGATTTCCATAGGGTTATTGTCAGTGAGTGTTGAAAAACCAAGCCCTTCATAAAGTAACTCCACGTTGACGTTCATTAAAAATTGAAAAATTGTTTCAACACTGAAGAAACAAAACCACACAAGCAGACTACAAGCATGGGCTCTCAGTTTGCAGAAGTGAATACTATTCATTAAGAAAAGTCTAATTATCTGTTTTGTCACCATGCATTAAATAATGTGCAAATTCAATTTCCTGTTGGGGTTTTATTCCTTTCTTGTATTTCTAAGCTTCATAGAATAATGGTGCTGTTCTCAAGTAGGGAAATGTTCATATAACATTTATTTCTTAGGACATAATGGATTTCTTGTTTGAAAGTAAAAACTAATTTGGCAATGTTTCAGTTTATCACCTACATCTAAGCAAATACACAGGAAAAATCTGGTTGGGTTTTTTTTGCCTAGGAGAGAGCTTAACAAATCCTGCACTGATGAAAGCAAGGTTCATGTTCTTATTAAAATTTTAAGTTTCTACATTTCAAATGAACTAAGTCTTTCTCTGCCTTTGTTTTATTCCTCTTATCAACACTTCTTGATGGCATAAATCATTTAAAGAATGAATGTACGTCAAAGTATCATCAGAAGACCACAAGAACAGTAAATCTCAGAAGCCATGTTGCAGTACCACAATTGCAGAAAGATTACAAGCCACCATTAAGAAATTGCATACAGCTTTTTGCAAAAGCTGTAACAGAGATCCTGATAACTGTTTGTCACAGTCCTGTCACTGGAGATTTTTTTTGCCATACACTGATGAGAGACGCATTTTGATCCAAGCTATTTGGAACTGTGTCCAGCATTCCCAGTGGTTCTAGAATCTCTTCTCATTGCAACAGATTGACTTCTTTAAAAACAACCCTGGGAAGTCAAAAGAGCTTTATATACATGGACAAATACAGGTGATGTTAAAATCTGCTTTGTTATCTAGTGACCAGCTGGATGAAAGGATTAGCAGCTAAAATACCTCCTGAGCAAAAGATGAGGCTGCATTTCTTTCATCTCCTAAATCAGTCTGGGATCCCCCTGAGAAGCATCCTCTAGCCTCCAGCCAGGCCCCTTTCCTCTTCCCTTGAAAAACCTTGACTCTCCATTTCAAACACCTTGCCTGCATGACTACTGAGTGCCACTGTCATTATGACACAAGTAATTCTCAGTGGGGTACTTGAGTGAAACCTTTAAGCATTTAATGCAAGCATTCATTCACTGAGCTGAAACCACTAGTGATGACAGAGTTTCAGATGAGCTCAGAGTTTTAACTTAATCAACTTCCCAGTCAATGCCACGATGCTGCCTTTAGTCCTACGAGGTCAGCTTGCTTTGGTTTTCTCCTTAACGCTGGAGATAACAACAACACTGCACAGGGAAACTTTCCTGTCCGCACCTGACATGCATATATTTCAGTCTTTCTAGCAATCTAACAGACAATAGCTAGTACCTGAGTTCAACAGCAAGCAAACTACAGCCATATATAATGTAGCAATGTGACAGCTTCCCAACTGAAATATCAGTGTTTTGTGCACCAGGATGGAAACAATGGCAAGAATCATTCAACCATTTAAAACACCTTTCACATTAAACTAAGCACTAGGTGGAGATCAAAGTCATTTATGGGTCTGTGGGAAATGAACCTTGAAGAAAATGCAAACAGTGGAAAAATGTCAAAGTTTAGCCTGGTATAGCTTGGCTGTAACAATCTAGATGAGAGATCTCTCTAAAAAGATTATAAATAAGCAAACCAAGGATGTAAGAATAGAACAAAAATAAACCTCATCCAAGCCAGGCAAATGAAAGATACATTGACAATAAACCCAAGCAACTTTCCATGTTTTCATAAGGATGCTCTGTACCACTCATCAAGCACCTGTAAAGCATCCTGCTGGCCCTGTACTTTCAAAGGGATCCAGTAGCTTGTTAAAATCTGACATGGCATCTGTCAGCATTCATCAACATCAGCCAAGCAGTGCAATTAATTTCATTCCCTGTCAAACGTTTATATGAAAGAGACTTCAGGCCCGACTAAACTAAGATCAGTGTCAACCAATTGCCATTAATAGCATTAAAACCACAAGCGCAAACCAAGGATCCACTTCAGAATGGGATGAAACTGCTTGGAATTTTTTTCCTGTTAACATCTAAAGCAAAAATTAACAATTCAGTGTATTATATGAAAATGGAAAGAATAATTTGGAAAAAAGACCCAAATAAAATAAGACATTGCTACTGAAAACAAGTAGAAGGGCAGGAAAGGTTCAGAGGATGGGAGAGCAGTGTGCGATAGATCTATGGGTATAGCTTGAGCCCTACTGTCAAAGCCCACAGACACCTCACCCACCATGCTTCTTCAGCAAGGAGCAAGGGATCCTCAGGAATTCTTATAGAGACTGTTTTCCACAAGTGTGGAGGCCGACTGGCAGCTTTCGCTGCCAAGGGGTTGGATACAGTTTAAAATCTGCTGCACCTCTGAAGCAGCCCATTGCCATCCCAAAGGCTACTGCCACTAATGAAACAGAGCTCTCCCTGCTGCTTATGGGTTACGGGAGGGTTAGGGTCATTTTGCAGGAAACCAGCCTGTCTTACAGAAAACTTCCCAGGCCCTTACCTGAACCTGAAGTGACACACCAATAAGCATCACTGCAAGAAAAAGAACAGGCTTCAAGACACAGCAGCTAAGATATGCAGTTACTCTCACAGCTGCAACTGAGGCTTGCTTTCATATCAAGCTACCTGAATGCATGAATTCACATCTGAATCCCATTTCCTGTCATGGGAGAAATTTTAACCTCTGTTAGCTTCCCAGGAACAGCAGAATCCCATTGCTCCCTGTTTTTTCCAAACTGTTCTAACCTGATTTGCTGTCCTTAAACAAGTTCACACTGTCCCTTATTAGGTCTCCCTGTGCACACAGATAACAGCATGACCCCCTTTTTGCCTTTTCACTTATTTGTGTACTAATTTCTTCAGCAACAAGTACTTCTCTTTCATTTTCACCCTTAAAATCTCAACTTACTCTTCCTCATTCCCTTCCATGGGACTTTCTACCATGGGTAAAGGATGCAGAGTTGTAAACCTTCAAGATCTTGAGTCAGATCCCCAAAGTCCTGATGGTCCAAACCAGGATATTGTAATATTTCTGTCCTTTTTATCTGTATTCTGCTGTTTGTTAGAGCATTTCAGGTTCACATTTTTCCGAGGTTTTGTATTTTAATGACTAGAAATGCCCTTTTCTGTAAATGAAAGCCAAGATACTCAGGTTTAGGAAAAAAATGAAAATACAAACACTCTTGAGAAAAATCAAAAGACTTAATAATGTTAAAGGCTGTTTCAATAACCAAGCTGAAAAGGGAAGTTCACAAGCGGGCAAACAGTACCATGGTATATTGAAAGAGAATTACAAGCCTGGAGAGCTTTTAGATAAAGAAGGCTCTTTGGTTCAGTGATTCAGAGCTTCAGGGGATCTCGTATAATTTCCTGATGCTCAGGAAGGAGCACATTCTATCCACCAGTTACTGTGTCCACAGATCAGTCTCTGTGTCAGAAGTATTTGTGGAAATGCAGAGATCTTTTCAAACACTGCACTGGATATCTACTACAAGAATGTCCTCATATATAAACTTTCCATCCACTGACACCTAACTATTAATAGCACTAACTACCCAGAAGCCAGTTTGCAGCCTCCTCCTGCTGCCACTGAAGGAATCTGATGACAGATCAAAGGTCAAAGAACTAATAATTTAAAACACATTCCAGCCTATTGATACAGTGTCTGCTTACATGACCCTAACTTCTTCCCAGTCCTTCAAGGGAGGAAGATCCAGTTCAAAGTCAAAGATTACAGAGCATCCCAAAATCCAAACTTAGGAACCCTCCCCCTTCCCTGTCAAGCTCATTGAACTACAGATGCTGTAGCCTTGGAAAAGTCAACACATAAAAGAAACAGACCCGTGCCTGGAACGTACACATACCACAAAGGATCCTGGAAGTACATATTGATGTGGGGCTTTCCCAAATAAGCTTCAAAGACAGCTACCTCAAAAGAGGAAAATGAGTACATTTGTTCCATAATTAAGAAACTGCTTTATGCTGATTTATAACAATGTTTTAATAGAAGCTAAAAGTTTCTTCTCCGTGGGATACTCTGGGTTTGTGGAATGCTTCCTGTATGCCAAGACTTGGCTTTGCCTTATAATTACCAAGAATATTAGCTGGCAATTGCCTTTTGATATCTGATATCGCTATAGTATGTAAAACATTCATACACAGTGAAACATTTCCACCTGGCATAGCCTAATCACATTACAGACATTTATGCCACATAGTGAGGACTAGAAAACTTTAGGACACCATCCATATTCTCATGGCAGGGTTACTTATTTTATTACTTTATTTATTTACTTTTTTTTTTTTTTTTTTTTTTAGTTTAGGCTACCATATGGAAGCTAACTATGTTTTCCAATTTATTTTTGACATCAAGAACAGGGACACTGTCTACTATTTGAAATACTCCTACCACAAATACTACCTTACCTTGTTAAGATAATGCAACCAATCTCTACATGTACCAAAATCAAGCTATGTAAACTTTTACTTTGTTACTATGAAAGCTTAAGGCTTGTTCTGTTAAGCAATACAGAGTATTGAAACAACATTTCCCTCTAACCCAGAGGATGAATCACAGGCTTAATAATAAAGTCTTATTACAACAGTTTTGCTAGCCTCAAAGTTTCCTCTCCTAGTACATGCAATAGGGTAAAAGGAACTGTAATCAACTGACAATGACAGAAAATTTTCATTTGTATCAGATCAAAATTTAAATAGAGATATTAAAATCTCTGGTCATGCATATCGTAATTTAGGGCCTAATCCCTCACACATTTACATATGTAACAGACATTGCAGTGAATAGCCTTAGTTTTTCCAGAAAAGTTATTCATGTACGTAGATGCTTATAAGAAATTTTTTTTACCTCTTTATAAGCTACTAATTCATTCTTGTTAATGTCAATGCTTATTAAAGACAAAAAGTAAAACAATGAAGTCTCCAGCTTAGTCTGTTCTCCCTTCAACCTCCTCATCTAACCCTCCCTCCTCTCAGCCTGCTGCTTCCATTGCCTGGTAACCATTAGCAATTTGCTATGTAAGAGTAGTGTGCTCCTGGTAAAATAGAAATTAAGACTTATTACAATTGGAGGTAATGCAGAATCCAATTAAGCTTGCATTTGTAACACACTGTAATTCCTTAGCAAGGTAAGTGACTTTGTTATAACACAGCCAAAGACAACTGCTCTGAACAGTGCTCCTGCAGCTGCACTCCTAAATGTCTCTTATCCCTCCCCTGTCCATCATTCCCTTGTTAACTCCAGCTCCAAGTCAGCTGCTGACTGCCTGAGATTCTTTGCCTATCAGGAGGCTGGCAGAGCTCACCTTCTGGGGGATAGGCCACACCATTTTCAGCTCTTTGTTTTTTGATCAGCTCTTATCTGGAGCCACAAATAGAACTAGCCAGCCTTTCCAGGCAGATAGGACAAACCAGCTGTATACACTTGGTTCTCAACAGGCAGAGAGTAACAGCTAGCTGCATCTTATCATGGGGGTACGGGAACACATCAATCGGTGGAGGTTTTACTTGTCATCTTTTTCAGGAAGCAGTTACTCTATTCTGAGAAAGATTCTAGAGATGGACACAGCACCAAACTACAGGGATAGATGACTGTCTGATCACATTACATGACACATGAGCATGTCCTGAGCTGGCTGATGCAGCATGGAGCCTTAAGTCACCATGTTCCTGCAGTGCAACAACGACCACTGACACGCATGCCAAGCAATCACGGAGGGCCTATGTATCTCTGACATAACCTAGGGAAGCAGGATTATGATCATACCAAATACGCCTAACAGTATGATGTAGACACAAAGTTGATAGCATGGATGACAACTAAAAAAAAAAAAAAAAGGAATCTCATACAGAGCAAAGTAAGAACAGGATCACACCGAAAACACTGAAACTCTGCTACTATACAACTACTGTGACAGCTTTATGAGGGAATGGATTTTTTCCAAATCTTCACTAGACTATCAGACCAAGTGTATGGGTAAAAACTTAAACATTTCCAGGAGGTATGACAGCAGTCAGGCAAATACAAGCTTGTTCAAGTCTTTCACACTGTAGATGTATGAGTTGAAGTCTCAAGATCAAACTTTAGTATACAGAAAGGGGAAAGACAACCAAGCCACCTGTAGATGCAGCTGATACATTCTGGTCCCAGTATCAGTTGTTTCCTCTAGCTAACAACATGCTGTATAAACTGAGGGGATCTAACTCCATCTCCTGTAGAGTCACAGTCATGTCAGATTAAAAACCCATCAGACTGAGAGGAAAAAAAAAATTTACTTGAACATCTGTGTCCCACTTGTATGAACCATATGGTCAGACAACATGCAATATAAGTAAATAACTATATGGTTTAAACAAAAACTGCATTCACTTAAATATGAGAGGCCAACAATAAATAAGCTCTGCAGCTTAGGTATAAGATTTGAAACAGCACTTGGAGTAACCTCCTGTACACAGGAGGTTCCTTTCTCTCCGTGAAAGACAAATGGACACAGAAAAGATGACACTCACTTGCTGGCAAACCCAACTAATAAGGCGCAGACTGACTGAACAGCAAAAGTCTCTAAGATTCAGCACTGGCCCTCTCAGTTCAAACTGGGATGTGCAGATACTGCAAACAGGCAGAAGCTACACTGTTAGCCCTCCTCTCCTAAATAATAAGTGAACACATGCAACCCGTCACCTGCCACAAGTTCAAAGTTTCCTTAACAAGCTAATGATAAAAATCAGTTTCACTTCCATCAGAGAGAGGTATTTCTACAGCTCTCCTTTCTCTGGTGATCTTCATGCAAGCAGTCATGAGGTCAATAATATTGCAGAATATTAAACTGTCATCAGCTTGGAAATATATCCATAAACAGAAGCCACAACGAGTTTAGATACTGCCCTGGGGTGGTCAGGGGAGTATCCTTGTAAACCCAGCCTTGCAACAGAATAGTCAAAGCACAAAAGCAGTGTATGAGTAACTAACTAAAACACAAGTGAAAGAAGAAATTAGACCCCCCAAAATAAGCAAGATTAATGGGTGCATCAGCAGGAGAACAATTCCAGAGCCCTGTTCCATCTGCTCCCTTGCTTTTTTGGGAGGTCCCAGGCACACTGTTTGTTGCCTGGCCTGAATTACCATTCTTCTTCATGACTCAAAGGGTCCCAGCTGGTCTGCTGCTGGAAACACCCTAATCCAGTGTCTTCTATAAATTGAGACCACGACTCACTTTGGGCAGAAACGGTAGAAGAAACAACTCGTTGCTGTTTTTGAACTGCTTAGGGATTATACAACACCAAATACTGCCTGAAATACAGCAACTGTAATACAGAAAGACGAATGCATTTGCATTACCCCAAGCATTTCAGGAATAGTGCATGTAGTGCTCCCCTCTGCTTTCCATGATGGGCTGATACCATTCCAGTTTGACACATATGAAAGACATCAATATGCAGGAGAAAGTTCAGTATTTTTTGAGCTATCTAGCTGTATTAAACCAAAAAACACAGGTAACACAAAACACAGAATGTCTTAGATTCTAGCCATTCATTTTTCAACATGCAAATAACCCAAGTGACTTTTTAAAAAAAACGTTAGTAACATCGGAAGACAAGTATTTCTAATTTCTGCTATATCCCATCTATTTAGGAAGCAGAAGAACAGAGTTACAGCAATCACACTACTATACTATTCCACCTGTATTTGGAACATGAAAAATGTAACTGAAACTCAGGCACTAGGCTTGAGGCACTTCTCAAAATCTGGATCTGCAGTATACGTGCTAGACATGGACTTTCAGAAAACATGACTTAGCTTTAAAGGAAGCAAAAAGCTCCATAGTATAGATTCCGCTACTCTGTTTTAGTTACTCAATTACTCTGATTTACTCCAGCACCTTTCTCCATGTTTGCCACCAGCTCCACCACATTCACCTCAAGCCTGAAGCCCTTTCATTGTATCTATCCTACATTATGCTAGGACTGAAGGCAGCATGCACTGGTTGTACAGATGCAACTCTTCCCTTGTTTCACACAGGACTGTGTATTTCTCCATATTCTTACCTGTCATTCTATGTACTATGGTTATTTAATTCAGCCAACTGTATTGCTGTCCATTAAACAGAAACTGCATGAAGGAGTCAGGATTGCCTCCTGCTTCAGAACGCCCAACTTCACAGGTGATGATTTCAGAAAAAGTAGTTTTACCATTATTTAACACTTCATTAAGCCTCTTTTTTGTAAAAAGCCACAGTGAGTCCTTGTTGTGGTCAGAGGGCTCAGTGGCATGAGCTGGAGCTGCTGAGAGCCCCTCAGGTCCTCGCTCCGAGGAGCGGGCAGGGCTCTCCCCATTCCCAAGGCGGCTCCACAACCCAAAACCTTAGAACTCTTTTGCAGAACTGGGACTGACAGGAGGCCTCTCCTGACAGGAGACAAAGCTCTGCCAGGAACCCAGCTGCCCGCCATGCAGCTTTCTTACTTCTTTCAGGCAAATATAAATACAAATATAGAGATACTTACATCTGAGGGCAAGGCTCAGAGTGGAGGCCCGGTGACGGGCAGGGCCAGAGGGTGGGAGAGGCTCACACGGTGGAGGTCCATAAAATTACGAGGCCCAGGCCAAAAGGAAGGGACAGTCACAGAGAATGGCAGCCCACGGATGGGGAGGCCCAGTGAGAGGGGCGAGACTTGCACAGTGGGAGACCCATGAGTGTGTGGGGGAGGCCCACTGCAGGGTGGGGCGGGAGCAGAGCCCAAAAAGAGTAGGACGCCCGAAAGCAGGACAAGCCAATAAAAAGACGGGAGGCTCACACAGCGGAGGCTTGTAGAGAGTTGGGTGGCCCAAAATTGTTGGGAGGCCCCCCAAAAAACTGGGAGGCTCAGAGACTCAAAGCCCTCAGAGGCTGAGAATAAGAGAGTCAGTGAAGCACTGAGCGAGTGGGAGGCTCAGAAGTGGAGCCCCCAGGTGAAAGAGGCTCCAAAAATGGGAGCCCTCCATAAAACTGGGGGTCCCAGAAAATCCCAGCCCATGGAAGGGGAGGCCCAGAGAGTCAGGGAGCCCCAAAAGCATGGGAGACCAAGCGAGGGGGAGGCAGAAAGGGAGGGAGGCTCACACAAGGAGGCCTGAAGCGGTGGGAGGCTTGGAGGATAAGGTCCCATGGAGGTAGAGACCTAGGGAGTCAGGGAGGGCCACGGCGGGTGGGAGGCCGAGAAGAGTGGGATGCCCGGAGAATCCCAGCCCGTGGGAGGGGAGGCCCAGAGAGCGCAGACCCAGCGAGAGGGGGAGGCTCACACAGAGGAAGAGGAGGCCCAGCCCCACAGACTGAAGGCCCAGCAAAACAGAGGCCCCCAGTAAGCGTCTGTGCGTGTATGCATATACTTATGCACACGAGTATGTATAGATACGCACACATACACAGTGTGCACGTCAGCACGCATACTGCTATTTCTCAAACTTAGGCAAAATTGAACCACAAGAAAAGCAAGTAAAGAAAATTTTTTCGGCCACTCAGCTTAAAAGCTCCAGCTCGGCTTTTTCTGAGGGTCACGGTATCAGCATGGCTGCTATAGATATCCCTTGTCTCCTGCTCCTTTCCCTTTTGTAACGATACTCTGCGCTGCTCGCTCACTGAAGGCACCTCTCCTAAAACGTGTCGCTAAGGCTCCCCCTCGCCCCAGCACATACTCCTCAGTGACCACCCTGCGTGTTTCTCTTGGACATCAGTATTCAGCAGTTTTTTGGTGGGTTTTTTTGAAGGCAGGTACTTACTTTCAGCAATCGATTCAGTTAAAAGGAGCTTAATTTTCATAACTACCCCTAATGAAAGGCAGTGGTTGCTATTAACAGTTTTAAAAAAATAATAATCTAGATTATTCAAATCCTTGAAAAAGCACTTAGAACAAAAACTACAAAAAGACAGAAATTTCTTAAGTATTCTTATGCTATATTCCTTTTCACCCCATCACACTGTATAATCTAAACATACTCTTGCCCCATATATGAAAATAACAGGAAATACATACAACACAACATTTGAAAGCAAGTCAAATATTTACACTGGATTTCTCAGTGGCTGCTAGGGCCATACTTTGTCTTCCTATCTTTTGTGACTCTCCATAAAGCACTTCATCTTGGATGTTTAGTGTTGTTCCATTGTTTCCCAAACAAACAGAAAAAAAAAAAAAAAATCACCAAAGCAGCCAGAGTCTAATTATGGCCTAATTTACTATTTGGGAAATATCTGAAACTGACTGTTTACATAGAACTGTATGAAGCAAATAAAATTGAAAATAATATTAAAAAGAGCCAAGATTTTTTTTTTTTCATCTCTTTCAGGTATAATTATCTATTGTGTAGCTTGTACCCAGTGAACAGTAGAAAAGAAAAGGAATGAATGCATAAGTATTCAGAGCAGAATGTGCTATTTTGAGTCTTCTAGTGGTGGCAAATTTATCACACCCCTCCCCAAATCAAACATTTCATATAATCTTTCCTTTCAATTAAATCATAGATGTTTGCATATTCAATTTGTTATGTGTGGTGCTGCTCACCTTGCTGCTTGTACATGTGCTATTCAGTCATTTCACCCCCCATTCTTTACCCTTCCCACCCACAAATTCTTTGGACACTGAACAACAAAAACATCTTGTAATTGGCCAACTGCAGGAAGTGTGACCTCTCATCACTGGTTCAAGGTACATTTGCGCAAATTGACTCATTTCTAACAGAAGAATATCAAGGTCTTACCTTTGCAGGTGAAGCATTTGATGTGAAAGTGTCTGGCCTGAACACGGAGTACTTCACCTTTACATGGCTCCCCACATTTATGGCAGTGGATGACTGGCTTTTCAGAGGGGTGGTGAGGCTCCTGAGGATGGGCCACTGTAAAAAAAATAAAAAAAAAAATTTAAACCCAGACAAAATGAGTATTTTCTCCTGTACAGACATAAATCTGTGTTCTCAGACACTTTTCATCACGATACAAATGTATCTGTTCACATTTTACACTGATCTAAAAAGTCACCACCATTTTTTTAAATATAGCCTTTTCACAAACCAGTAGTTTAAGCCATTCACATCAGCTACTACCGCCTTCCACTGAGGCTGCCACAGAAAGATGAGCAAAAATTGCCTCTGCATTTTCAGTGCCAGAGTGTTTCAGAATACCTAAGCTTTTCTTTCCAAGAACATGAGTGTGTGCAAACCATTCAATGAGCACACAAGGCAACAAGAACTGGGTTATTTTAATCCAAGAAAGAATACAATCCAAGCAAAAAGAATGAAAGGAAAGCAATTCCAAATCATGTTTGGGGAAACCAGATGAACCAGGCAGCCTGACTTTGCATGCAAATGACTATATTAAATACAAACTACAAATATCTCCATCTTGCTACAGCACATACCTAACACAGGGAAAGCACATCTGAAGAGAAAAGAAGCCAACATTATTTGTTTCTACTCCCATTAATTCTAGCAGAAACAACTCTCTGCATGCAAATTAGAGATACTGTAAGTAGACAGAAATGACCAAAGCATCTGCAATATAGTCAGGGAAACAAATTTCCAGGTGGTGGTAATTGATCAGCTATCCCACAGCCCTGAGCAGAGCTTGGATAGGAACAGGAAAGGTTTCTATCAGCTTTATTGTATATTTCATTGTCGTAGTAAAAGTTTTATTGCTTCACATTTGGCTTCCGTAAAAAGTGTTTTACATTCTCTTCAGATGTGTCTTGTGGCAGCTTGAGGCCCCAATAGAAATGCATGGGTGTAAGCTACAGCAAGATTTAGTCTCAGCTGTACTGTCTGAAGTGGAAAATATTACCCAGAATGTTCCTGAACAAAACAACGTTCTTTCAAACCTCCCTCCCACATCCCATTCCAGCAGTAGAAAGTTGTTCTCCTTGTAATATTGTTCTCAAACTAGTGATGCTCATCAGAACATTTCAGAGAAAACATACCTCTCTACCGACGCCTCTGTCTTTATACCATTCCTGTCCTGCTTTTCCTGGCCTGCAAAGGACTGACTGCTGATACACATTACTCTCACTGTCACTGGGAATCATCTTCATTATTTTATCTTGGTGTTTTCTGGAACTCTTTTTCTTTCCTGATCAACTCCTGACATCTCCCCAGCCAGGATTATGCCTTTTTTCAGGTTACTGCTTATGCAGCAGCATAATGGATACCTTGCTCATATTTACTGCACCAGTTTCCTCCCCTTCCTCAATGAACTTCTAGGGAAAAAGCCCCATCGCTTCATGAAGTCCTTCCATATTACTCTCCTTTATAAATGACCTAGTGAAGAAACGCTGTCATCATTCTGCATTATATAAATGCAAGATTAATAATAAAAAAGCCTAATATGTGATTACAGGAGTAACAGCATCAAGAATAGAGGATAACAAATATTCCAAGCAATAATTTCTGCTGTAAGTCTAGCCAAACTATAATATGGCAGCTGCTATTTTGATCTTCACCCCCATACCCCCCCCCCCCCAGTCTTCAAAGAAAATGGCTGAATTCTACTCAAGCTCAAAGTTTTGAATACCTCCTCCTCTGGTAGCCTCATTTCAACTATTTCCCTTGAGCAGTTATTCAGCCCATACTGGTGAACAGAATGCAGCTGGCAATATGAACCAGTATTTCAATTAGCAGCTCCATTTAAATAAGAGCCCAGTAAATGCCTTGCCTTGAGTGAACCTCATCTAATAGCCTGCAATGCAATACTATTTCTGCAGTGGAAGTTATTATTCTTCCAAACAAGACTATTAACTATTAACTTGTAACCAAGGAAACACATAGTTTATGCAATGAGAAAGAAAGAAAGAAAATAAGAGACAAACATAGAGACAAGTGCTAGCAAATTAAATTATTATGAGGAAAATTCCCTCTCAGATCCAGACAGCCTGAGATGGGCCTGATGCCAACTGAAGAAAAGGTAACAGAATTTTTAAGTTGCTCAAATGAGGAACTGGATCAAGGATTTGGACAAATGCTCTCTAGGATGTAAATGCTGCAATATGAAATCTGTACCCACAAAATTCTGCTCTCTCAAACTCACATGTGGAAGACACCCTAACATATTCTGCATGACGGCATCCAGATCTTCCATTGTTGATCTGAAAGACAAGTTTTTGCTCTTTACTAGAGAGTAGATAAATGTTTTCAAGACTGGTCCAATGATACAACTTCTTTCCAGTTCTGCCTTTACAGCCATTTAAATGAATATAAATACTGCTAGTTGCTATTTCCAGACTGATCTCTTAAGTGAAGCTAATTATGGTGCTTGTCTTACTGGCCTCAATTTAGCATTGTAGGTCAAGATTGAGTAATTGACTTTTGCAAGGAATTGCTTGTAAGCTTCTTCCTTTGGATATATGCAATACACACAAGGCTTCTCAGTGGCAGAGGTTACCCTTTATAGAGAACAGTGAGGACAGAACAGGGAACTAAAGAAGAAGAAAGAGAAATACCTTTACAAGCAACTTATTTAAATGTTTGTGGCTGAAGTCCAACCAACTTACTGGACATGTAAATTGCGAGCTCCTCTGGGTCTGAAAACCCTGAGCTAGGAGCTAGGCTCACCTCCTTACAAGGATTTCATATCTTGAGACAGTAACTATTTCAGGCTCTGCCTGCTCCAACCCTCCCAATATCAACTGCATGCTAGAGGATATATTCTCAGGCATTATGCACCAGCAGCAGTGGTGCAGTAAGGAAACTATATCATGACTAAGACAGTAACAGACTAGCCAGTATAATTAGTGACAGGACATTAATTCAGGATCTGGATAACCCAGGTTCCAACCCCTGCTTCACAACAGATATCTGGGCTCTTTGCATGGCATGCCCCTAACTCTTAAAGGACTAAGGTCAGACAGTGAAGTTCAGCTAAGTCTCTGAGCCTGTAACCTATCAGCTTAAAATCAGGTTATCTGAATGTTTTAGTTTCTCTGTGTATTGAGTGCCCCTGCCTGTAAACCAGGTGTAACAGCACTGTTAGCCTTACCCCACTGTGAGAATAAATACAGATGACAAGGTTCCCGGGCACTTGGATGGAAAGAGTCACGTAAGTACCTAAGACAGTAAATCAGTCCTGACGGATTACATATTCCACACCTGCCGTATTTCTGGAAGCAGCATTCATTGGAAAGTGTGTGAGTGGACAAACACTAACTTGAGGAGCTGTGTTGCCTTTAATGAAGTTTCAAATCCAAATATATTAACACCATGACTGTCTTCCAAATTAAAAGAACATGAATTAACAGCTTTCTGAGGGAGAGATGCTACCAGAGCAACACATTCTTGGTTCAGTACTAGGGCTCACAATTGTCTTCATACCATAAAGTACACACTTACTGCATGGGTAGTGCAATATGAACACAAGTCAAGTATTTACCAGTTCCAGTATACTGATGTGAACTGATACTTGTCTACATGTCAGATTAAGTCAAGACGGGATTTTATATCAGTTTAGCCCAACCAGTAGACGTGCATAGCTCACATCAGCAAGCTGCAAACGCCTACCAACACAATGGATCTAGTTTCAAACAAATGTCATTCCATCAAAAGTACCTAGGCTACTAAGTGAACTGATTTTTTAAACTGGCTCTAGTTAAACTAGTGCAGTGTCTACACTTGAACAAAGGGGTGCTGGAAGCAGGCATACAGATCAAACAGATGCAACAATTTCTTTGAATATTTAATCTTACTTTTATTCCTTCAGCATTTTTCAAGATTAACTATGAAAGCTACAGTACTTACAGAAGTCTAAGTTGTCATAGTCTTTACAATTTTACGGAGACTAATTACAAAAGATCATCAATAAAAATTTCCAAAGTTTCAGGTTGCCTTATAACAGTTCTAACTTGCAATGTTGCTGGGCACTGCCTGAAGACATTTTTTTTTCCTTTATTAATGAACATACATGAGAGATGTAAAGGTGAGCCATGTAAAGGTGTATAACATGAGGTATACACAGAAGAACTTTTCAAGACAAGCTAGGTTGAGACTTCCACTCTTGCTTACAAGACCAGCTTAAATGAATAATTAATGCTTTCTTAAGCTCATTTGGGCTTCCAATAAGACAAATCAATGTCCCATTAAATATCCAATTTACCCAGAGTAACATGTTCACTGACTGGGACAACTGGAAAGTCTGGATTATGTTGTTTAATTCGGGGGGGGGGGGGGGGGGAAAAAAAACCCAACACCAAACATCAATAGCACCTTCTTCTATGAGGAAGACAGTCTTTGTCACTGGAGTATTGCTTTGTGCTAACATCACTCCATAGACATATCACCATGATTTTTGTCATTCCTTACATTCCCCTGTGAATCATGCAAAGTTCATTTCATTGAATTTTGCAACTGCACTGTATCGATGTAAATTCAAAGCAACTCTACCAGCTTGAGAGTACTTGTTACTGCATTTTATCAAAACATCTCAAAATAATCTCAGATCTCCAAAGAAAAATAAACAATTAAAAAGAAAAAGAGATAGAAAAGACCAATAACAACCCAGTGTTTGTATGAGAAACCTAAGGCACTTTCTGAGCAAAATGAAGGAATTAATTTGCTGTGCAAAGTTTAATACTGTCCTGTCAGTGGTGCTTTATGCAGAGCAGACCATTGTACAAAGGTTTAAGAGCAATTAGATGTTTTGCTGCATCAGCCAGAAAAAGGACTGCAGTACTCATACCAAACCCTTCTGAAATGGAAATTACAGCAACTACCTAAAGAGCAACAGCTGCTGAATAAAAGAAAACAAGGAAAATAAATACTGCAGCCTCCCTTATTGATGATTCTCTCCGTGAACATAGAACTGTTAGGAAACCAAAGACTCAGGCTAAGTGACTCTTAGCTGCAGATTCTTGCTGGCAAGACTCCATGTCTCTGCTGCAAGCCACAGAATACTTCAGCTTTTTATTGGAAGTCAGAAAGAAGCTTCTGGGAAACGCCTTGCCATGCGTATGCTACAAATCAGAGGTCACAGCAAAATATGCTGGGTTCAGTTCTGCTCTAAACCGAAGTAAAAAGCAGCTTCCTCTAAATTTAAACAGGAGGGCTATTGTTCTTTTAAGAAGTGAATTTTTGTCATTTTCACATTTGCATGCCTACCTTCACAAATAAACTTGGAGTTATGTTCAGTCAACTCTAACCACGTTGTAGCAGGTGTAACTTCAAACTTCATGCTGGGATATACAACTTCTGTGACTTCTAGCTCCACAACCTCTTGGCTCTTTTGCACAGCACTGAGATCATACTGTGCCCATAGCAGCATGGACAAGGGGACTCTCAGGATTTCACAGCCACGTCCTTTATATCTTAAAAGTGGCCTAATACAGACAGCACGCTCTGAAATGCTAAATTTAAACTGGCTGCTGTGTTTTCTTGTCTGAAGACTATTAAGAAGGAAAAATAAACCAAAGATTTAACAGTGTGAAACTACTGCATAGTTTTTTGCTAGCCTGTTTTAGATTTCCTCACTCCTTACTGCTTTTGGGAATGAAGGTAAAATGACTGTGCTAGAGACTGCCAAGACTGTAAATGCAACCAAATCTTCCTACAGGCCACAGTGCTCTTTGCCATCTCTCTCCATAATACCTGATATGGCTTTGGAGGCCATCATTTCTTAAATTAATTTACAGGATTTGAAGTTCAAAACTTGAAGGTTTCAAAATCAAAACTCCCTCAGTCTCCGATGCTGTCAAGCGGCTGTAGTTATTCCAGCTGGGCAGCTGCTTGCTTGGGACAGGACGGAGGTAGGCAGGTAGGCACTGTGCACAGGACTACAAGCTGTGAAAAAAGCTGTTCTGGGATGAAAGGCGCTAGAGAGACACCAGAGAACCAAGTTCAAGAACCAGATCTGGCTTATCACTTCTTCTCCGTGCTCTCTTTGTAAAGAGAGGAGAAGAAGTAATTTTCTCCCATCCTTTGTGTTTCTCGCAGAGGTGAATGTCTGTAACCTCTGGTTTGTAAAGCCTGTCCGTCTATAGCCTGTACACTCTCTGAGGAAAAGCCCAGCACAGTGGAGCCTTGAGGAGTTACTGAACTAGCTATTAAGAAGAAGGGATGAAAAATGCAGTGTCATTTTGCTTATCTGCAGACTCAGTTCTTGAATCTTAAATCTGTAAGAATCCTATCAGCTAAGGTGACCAAACCATGACTGAGACTGAAATCAAACCTCCCAGCTGTCAGGGACAGATAAAGAAGTTACTGCAGTCACTACCCACAGGTATCAGACAGGAATCTTCAGAAATTCCAGGATATCCTGGAAGGAGGCACTCCCATAAAGAGATACTAATAAGCTGCATGCCTACACATGTATGAAAAAGCCTAAGGCAAAATCCTAGACTGTAGCTTGCTCTTATTATTGCAATTCAAATAATCTGAAGAATCATTTTAAAACTCTCTCTTCCTGTAAATTTAGCTGTATCACTCCTACAGTGTACCAATTTGTCTTAAAACTATTTTCGCTGTCTACATATAATGAAAGTAGCTATTTTTTAAAAGGGTAGGAAAAAATCTTAAACTTCTAGTTATTTTCCATAATTTAAAATGTTTTCTGGTATTTTCCATAAAAGTATTGTTATTTTCCCCTTACAGTTAGCCTGCTGCTGAAAACAGCAGATGCAAACAGGACCACAGTAGCAATCAGAACACTGCTGGACAGTATCTCTTTTGGCACCGTAGAAGCTAGTGCCCTAATCATGGTGATACATGGTACACACATACATGTGAGAGCATAGTAGCTGGCCAATGCATTCATACTGATAGGGCAAGGCACCAGCTGCTCTCCCCCATGTTAACTCACGCTCGTTTTTATGGGTTGCTGGTGGGATGAAGGGTAAAGCTTATGAAGTAGGACAGTGAAGGAAAGAAGGTTGGATTATACAAGGTAGCCATGTAAAGATGGATAGCATAGCCCAATGTCTGTTCTGGTTTAGATCCAGAAAGAAATACTACTAATCCCCCAGTTCTTTGTCTCTGGTCTTATTCTCTACTTGTTTGACAAAGAGAAGGCCTAAGAAAAACCGACACTTTTCTGATGTATCCTACTCAGTTATCACCATAATGTATGCTTCCCAGCCATAGTTCTTCCGCTAGAATAAACAAAGTACACCAGAGGTATCTATCCTCAAAATAGCACCTCATGGCCAGAGGTAGGGCTGACTACAACATAGTAATGAACAGATTTGTATCAATTCTCTCCACATATGCCCAAACCTCTTGGCAGGTACTGTAGCAACTAAAAGATTTTCACAAAACACTAAGCAGAGGACAAGGCACATGTCCAGCCTAGAAATGGGCTGGATTGCTATCTTGAGAAATAGATTCTTTAAAAGGAAAAATAAGCTATAAAGACATTACCAAGTTTAACTAGTTAAACTAGGATGATAGGTTAGGGTAGTTAATAAGAAAACAGTTGAGAAAATATTGTAAGTAAAGATATCAAACTTAATTTGCACAAAAATAGGATGCAAAGATTTCAATACCAGAAATCAAGTTTTAAAAAGAAAAGATGAAACATACACTATATTAAATAAGAAAGCCAGTACTTAAATACTGTCCTAAATATTTGTAAGCATGCATAACACATGGATAGAACTAATGCAGCTAACAGAGTGAAATAAAAAATTAAGAGACAAGTGTCAGGTAATAACCCAAAATATTAACAACTGTAACTTGAAAACAAATTGAGAAGTCTCCTATGTTATTTACAAACAAAAATAAAAAGCTTTGTGCCACATACATACATATGTGTAAAAAGGCTAGGAAATAATGAGCTTTAAAATACAGCAGGGGAAAAAATATTACATGTTTCATAGTTTTAAAAGACAATTGGAAACACGCTTTCTCTCTATATTTTCTCTATATTTTACCTGCTGTTTTCTACCCTTCTCCCACCCCTCTTCTGTTATCTAGAGGTTTGATACGGCAATCAATTCCCCACAGAACAGCCTGCAAGATCAGGGCCTAAGGCCTCAGCCCTATAGAGATTTATGCATATGAATGTTTCAGTACTAAGGGAAGTATTTAACACCAGCACCTGCTTGATCCTGTCTGAAAAGTGATCACCTTCTACAACATACACAAAAAGTCTGTGTCCTAGAATAAATCTTGGGATTGTTCTGTGATTAAAATAAATGTGCTTGATGGATCTAGCTTACCATGCTTTTGATGGCAATGGAGAGATTAAGAAAATTTGGTTACATTTACTTAAGGGTTATAACCTTATCTGGACACACTGAGGATTACACCACAGATTCTGGTATTCTATAGCTTTAGTGTACAATTTTCACAGTTTCTCAGTGATAAAGCATAAATCTTACTGGTTTTCAGTAGGCACTTATGCCCAACTACCTAGAGGCACCTTGGGATATTCTACTCTTGCTTCAAACCCATCAGGAGCCTGAGCACTTTCTCAGTTTTTCAGGTACAAACACACCTTACGGCTAACTCAGTTCTACAATCCAGTTAAACTGTAGCAGTATTATTGATGCTGTTCTCCATACAAAAGCATCAGATCTTATTTAGAAGAATTTGTCATTCTCTAAAACAGCACCAGTACTATACTTATTTGCTGAGCAACAATGACTTCTACCATGTCTGTCCACACGTTTGCCTTTGGTCACTTGGTAGGTGAACAAGAGCACATTCTGTAACATCTATACTGTAGAAACAAAATGACTTGACAAAATTATTGCATTTATTTTTTTACATGACATATATGACAATTACTGTTTAAGAAAAATTATAATCCTTTCAAAGAAAAGTTATGAACAGCTTGTTAACGAGCACGATCAGGAGTTGTTTTAAACTCAAACAGGGAAAGCAATAGGCAGTTTTAAAACTATTTTCAGTAATGAAAAGGCACTAATCTTTTAATGAAGTATGCAGCAAGCTAAGACGTGCTGTGAAACAGATGATGGTGAAACAAATGTTGACTGAGCTAAGCCAGTCTTTGAATCAAAAACTGCATTACTCACCATGATTGTTAACAGATGGATTACTGATGAGTGGTTAGCAAACCAAAGGGAAGAAGCATAAAGTGAATTTAGTCTGCCATATTTCTACATTAGTACAGAGTAATTTTTCATGAAACAGATCATGATACAAATTGGATGATAAAAAGATAGTGAACCCAGACTGTCTTATCTAATGTTCTGAGAACACCCTTATTGATCTTCATCACACCTGCAAAAGTTCTCCGCATTTACTTACACAACCGACTTAGTAAGGGACAGTATTTCAAGATAGTCAATTCACCCTTCAAACTCCTTCCTGAAGGAGTTGGAGGATCATGCTAAGCATGTGTTTCTCACACCTAACATCTGCAAGTGTGTAACATGTAGCAACTGTTTATCAGCCTGGTAAGTGGTAAAATAATTTTGAGTTATGCCTTCAACACACCAGCCGTACATAGGAAGATCCAGTCACTATTTCAAGAGAGTATTTTGTTTGGGTTTTTTTTCCTAACATAGGCAGGGGTAGTGAGAAATTCAAGAGCTCCTAAGAATACTCTGAGCACCCATCTCATACACATCACTTGATGTCCATATCAAAATCTTACTCAAAACAATGAATAAACGGAAGTGTCAAACTATTCACTGCGAAATCCTCAAGGATCCTCAAGGCTGCACGAAAGCAAGTTGCTGAAGTTAGCAGAAAAAGCAATTGCTTTTTCCAGACAGCATGGAAATTCTGGCTTACTGATGAGTAGTAGTTACCCTTAATAGCACTCAAACGTCAAACAGGCCTCTTAGCTACCTTAACAGCAACCCACGTGGGGATTTCAGTCAGCAGCAGCAAACTCTAACTAGAGTTCCCCTATGCTTCCTTTTTGAGGCTGCCAAAAGTATTCTGTACAGTAAAAGGAATTAAATTCCCTTTTGAGGTAAGTCAATATAAAAATGCTAATTTTAAAAAGCAATTCTCCTGCTGTTTACCCCGAGATTATCTGAGGAGGACCACTGACCTATTTAAGACAGTGGTCTCCCAGACAGCTTTTGGTATCTTCATAATGATGTATCACTGCTGCAGTTTGATGTGTGTATGAAAAATAAGGGAAAGCCTGCACAGAAATAGGCCTGTCATAAAGATCTTTCAAAACAGAATCTGTAGGAAAATCTCCCCTCCGTTACCACCAGCAAACTCACCAAGGGTTTTGTGCAAGAACCTTGCAGAGACCTGTCCTCTAAAAACATGTTTTTAAACCATGGAAGCTCTGTCGCCCACACTTCGAATCTCCCCTTCAGTCAAGGATCTTGAACCCTCACTTCTGGCATTTCTAAGGACTGAGCTACGCAGCCTTAAAGTAAAACTAGACAGCCACGTTCATGAGCAACGTAACTCTTCACGTGGCTCCTGACTCCCAGGATAGCTTGCCATGTACAGAGCTGATAAACCTGACATTTCAGAGGCCCTGCCCTGTGGTTAACTGCCCATGTTGGCACCTAGACCTTACAAACATTTGCAGTATAGAAGTCAATTCCTTGAGGTATATTATTTCAACAACAAATAACGGTGTGTTCTGAAAGTCTATCAACTTTTAACACTATATGGTAAATGGACTATCATATAGAAAGCACTGACTGATACAGTCCTCCTGAATATAGTCTGTTCCTCTGGCTAGCACTTCAAGTGCTGGATAGCAAACTGATGCTCTGAAATCCATCAAATACTGTTTTGAGGTGCCCTTGCAGAGAAAAAAACCCAACCAACAAATGCAACAGCTTCTTTGAACAAACAAGCCATTTATTGACTCGTTTGACTCAGCAGTACTAAAAGATAACCCTCATTGTTCTGCAAGGCTGCATTTATATTTGGATCACTTCTTTAATTTGATAGTATTTTAAGATCCTGCTTCTCTACCAGATCCTGAACTAATACAAAGTTCCACAATACTGCCATGTAGATTATACTAACATCTGTGATATCAAACTGGTGCCAACAGCACTGGGAATTAGGGAGCTATCCCACTGACACTGTTTATAGAACCTTGCATATTAGGCTCTCACATAGCATAAATGCAACAACATGTCACTTCTGAACATCTAGCATTACTTGATTTGACCCTCATTTTAGCACTTGCCCCTTACTTTGCAGCTTTGAGGAGATTCCTCAGCTTTCCTGCTTCTGTTTTCCTGTCTATATGGAATATAAAAACAGATAACATACACGACTGAGCTACAGAAGGCATCTATCATTTCTCGGTTTATAGCACTTTATGATAAACCCATATAAAAGCCAGTATTATTTCTCTCATCTCTTACACAACAACGCAGCTAACATACAACACATAATGACCGCCACTAATAATATACATGACTTTGCTGCAAAAATATCACAAAGCCTCCAAAAATGGAGTCCAACTTTGAGACAACACTGAAGCACTTACTTAGCTTTAAATCCCAGTGATTCAATTAGACTCAACAAGATACTCTGCTGAACAGAATAAGCTTAAGACAATGCCTAAGTGTTCTCCTCAGCCAGATCCCTAGTTAGCCTGAAAGCTATCCAGGCTCAATGAAGGCAAGGATTAATCATCCTTTTGGGGATACTGACTTTTCTCTAGGTGGAAAACCAACTTTGTTATGAATAATCCTTTTTAAATTAGTTATGGATTGCCCCCAGAAACAACGAAATCCTGTTCTCTGGCTTCTCCCACTCAAAGGGCAGAGCACATTTTGATTAGTGGAACTTGGTCTTTTCCCCTGGTATGCATTAATTTTTCCACAAAAAGAACTGACTCTCCTACAGCGGCAGGCCAAATTATTGTCCTAACTTGCAAGTACTTTCCTACCAAGCTTCCTAACTCCTCTCTGGAAAAAATATTTCTTTGCCCTAGCTTAATGTATTTTAAACATGTACAATTTCACTATGCCAAGACTCTATCTTTAAAAGCCTTGCCTTTTGAATTTGCATCCAAGAAAACCAACCACATAATTGGCAGTCTACTCACTCGTATTCAACATAACCAGCAGGGCTTTGGTAGTGAGGATGCTGCAGCGGTGACTTGTGTAGGAGGTGGTCATGGACTGCAGTGTGCTGGTCACAGTTGGTTCCAGCCAGCTCGGCAATGGACAAAATGGACCCATTGCACATCAAAACAGAACCAGAGAAGCAAATAGCACCTCTGCAAAAACATATACATAAAAACAGGCAGTAAACATTGAAAGGACAGACACTCAGGAGACGCAAGAGAGATGCCAGAGCACCAGGGATGCTGAAAAATGGAGGAGACGCAGGAGACAATACCACGGCAGGAGAGACACCAAATCACAAGTAAGGGAGAAATAAAAACAATGCCAGGGCAAGAGAGCCAGCAGGGCAGAAGAAATGCTGAGGCAAACTAGCTGTCCCAAGCAGGGACAGAGAGGAGACTCAGGAGGAGGTATGACTCTAAAAGGACCGTGGCCAGCAGAGGAACCCATGGTGAAATAACTAAGAAAAAAGAAGCATCAAAATGAAAGGAACAACAATGCACTGACCCCAGTCTCCTGCTCCACCCTCGCCTCACCAAAGGTACAGAGTATAATGTATAGCATGGGGACTGGAGACCAGGATGGGGAAGAAGAGTCCAGAGAGAAGCTGAGGTGTGTTTCTCCAAGCATGTGTTTGCTTGCTTTTATTTTCAACTCCAGAATCAGAAATTAGAAGTTTATTAATTGCCAATAAATTAAACTCAAAACTGTGGGTTTTGGCCCACAACACTCACTGTTTCAGATGGAGGAACAGCTTAACTGCCTCTACTGTGACCTGAACCCATGAACTCTGCGGTCTCAAATTTAATGACTAAAACCACTAAGCTCTCCCCTCCAGTGAGATCAACAGCAAAAGTTCTCCCATTTCTCAATATAAAATAGCTGCCATCGTACTTCAGAGATCTGGCTCCTACCCACAGCTGGGATGCAAGGAATGTATGGAATTTCACTACTGGGAAACATGGGAAGCCATTGGGCATGACAGGACTGCACACTGTACTTGCCCAACTCTTCAGATATGAATATTTATACCCTCGTGAACTAAGTTCTATTTAAAAAAAAAAAACAACAAAAAACCTCCAGCAAGCATGCAGTGCCTGAGCTGGCACCTCCTTCATTATTTTTGTTTCTCTCAGTATCAATGCTGCACACCAGAACTGCAATTTGAAACCTAATATTAAAAATAAATTTAGAAGGAGAAAGTACAGAATAAGCAAGACCATAAATTTGCCAATAAACACATAATCCCTTTACAGTTGTTTTGATTTTAAAAAGTAGTATGATGTTTATAAGATATTCACATACCACTGGATTTCTTTTTTTTTTGTACAAGTGGAAGTAGTTAACTCCCAAGACTAAGATTTCCTTGTCATAGCTGTGAAACAAAGTAAAAGAAACTCTCTGCTCCAAAGACCTCTAATTCAAATAATCAAGGCAGACGAGGAATGTTCTTATCCTCATTTTACAGATTAACACAAGGAGAGATCAAATTACTTCCCCAAGGTCACCTTAAGAGTCTCTAACACAGAACTGTTCTATAGTTTAGTACTTTAAGAGTATTTTTTTAACATCTACGACTATGCATATTTATAAAATGCCTTTTCTGTAGCTTGTACAAGGTAGCACATTGACTTAATCAAAACAAAACCCCAAATGTCCAGCCCCAAAAGGAAACTGTCAAGCAGAACTAAATTTAAAACTAAGTAAACTGAAGCAAAAAGAAAATAAAACTCCCTCGTCCTCCCCCTGCCGATGTGTGATTACATAATCTTGTCATGTGCTCCAAAAGCAACAAACTTGGAGACTTTCCCAGGTCACCTGGGGTTAAAAGTTCCAAAGTCATGAGTTCAGATCAAGACTATGTTTCATTAACCACCATGACACTGAGACAGTGTCAGGACTCAAATCCCATTTTTCAACATTTTCTTGATTCACATTGGGAATAAATTCACACTGCAAATACACAGAGCACTGGAAAGATAGTGTTCCGGAGAGAGAACACCTTTAACTTAACACATAGGTAACATTTTGCATGCTCTTCAAGGATAATCCCATGTAAAGCAGTTCCATTTACAACAAAAGAAAAAGTTAGACTAAAAGCTGCTTTGGAGCTCTTGGAATATGTGCATGGAAGAGAAGACAAGACTGGAGCTAATCCAAGCATAAAAACAGTCCTCTTGGTCATAACCTTAAGGGGTATCAGTACCATGCTTTATCAAAAGTACGAAGAAAAAACAACAGAGAACTAAATCTCTCTGCAAGACTGAAGTGGACCATAGGTCAAATGATGCAGGAAATGTTAACACTTTGGTGAACTACATCTTCTGTGTTGCTTACTGGGAAAGCCAGCACCAAGTGAATACCCACAGAGACAGTTGTGAGGACATGGAAACACAATCAAGCTTACTGCAACTTGGTACCCAGTAGGTGCCAGCACCTACCTTTCAACAGAATCACTATGTGAAGAACAGAAATCATAAAGCCTCTGTACCTGCTTCCTTAATCCAAAAAATCTTCAAACCTTCATCTTTTCTCCTCTTATCCTTCCAAGCATGGAGAAGTTTGGCATGAACTGATACTAATCCACTTTCATAGGTTTGCCCATGTATGATCTACTCCAAAAGTACAAAGCTGATTCCCAATAGGTTTTCACAGACTAACATGTGAATGCTAGGACAGCCTTCTTATCAACTGGTCAAGAAATCAAGAATCGGGGCCAAATCCTCAGTTCATGTGAACTAATGGAGGTAAAAATGAAGCTACAACACTTATGTATATAGCAGGCTCACAATTCACACATTAACCTCAACACAGAAGCACTAAGAATGCAGACAATTCAATATGGGTTTTAAATTGCAGAAGAGAATAAGACAGCATGCATATGGAAACTTTCTTTCTGTTAAAGGATATAAAGAGAGAAAGTACCCTTAAATGCAACACAGTGACAATAATTTAGCTGAGTTACTAGATAATAAGGGCTCTTAATTGGGAATAGATAAATACACAGTCAGAGACAAGAAAATGTGGTATCAGTCAGACATAATTTAGGAAGCGCCATTTGGTGTCAGCAGAAAACACCCTGGCCTCAGGATTTTTTTTGTGTATGAACTAACCAGGCAGACACTGAAATCATTCTACAATATGAGCATAATGAAGCATGCTAATTTGCTAAAAACTGTTACTAACCATTTTGCAATTCAGTGAATTGGAATTGCATTTTTCTAGTTGAAACCAGCCCCTCCAGTGCCCAGTTAACATGTTTATGAAATGACACTGGACTGAATGCATTTTCAGCTTGTTCAAACAGCAATTCAAGCAGTGGCTGGAAGGGAGGGTACCAGCTGTACTATACTGCCCTGCATTTTGGGAGAGTATCACTCTAGACAGTGATATTTGTAGCAGCTTCAACACAGCAGTAACTCTTGACCTCTGACTAAAGGGGTGGGAGGGCGAAGCAAGGAAGAAACAAAAGAAACAAATAATAAAAAGAAAAACTTTGCTGGAGAAATTATTTGAAAGCAATAAGGTAGAAAAGGAAAATACTAAACAGATACTATCCTTTCTCATCTGCAGCCATGAGATACGAAATAGCAGTAATTGTACAACAAAATTAAAGATGGCATTTAGATATTATAGTCCTATTGTAGTCCATTATCTGTGTGAACAGAAATAAATAATTATATCCAACATCAATATTAATACCCATTGTAAATAATGCTTTAAACTTGGTGGGGAGGGGGAAAGGAAGCAATTTAAACACAAGTCTTTTGCACATTTTCAACCACTTATTGTCAACTTTTCACACTATTCTAGGAGGTTTTCTCCCTTGCATTTTTTATAAAACTGATGGGCTTGTTTTAATTTTCTTACAGGTATAGGACACCTTTCATGGTGTAAGATGCTAAAATTGTATTTACAGAGAACTGCTAAGGTACAGCCCCATGTAACACAGGGAACCTAACAAACTGAGCATCAGCTGGGTGGAGAGCAGAAACGTATCAAAGGATCAAAACTGCACAGCTAAAAAGGCTACGCATATTTTATGTACACTTCAAGAAAATCAGCAGCTCAATTTTAAAATGTATCTTAGAAAACAAGCAACAATTATGATAAGCTGAATGATAATACACTTATTTTTCTGAAAAGGTGAGTGGCATAGTTGATTCAAATGATTCTGAAACTTGCACTTTCAAGGATTGGGAGTGAAACTGCTAGTTAACCATCCCCGGTATGGCTTGATACCGGTAGCAGGTCAACAGTTCACCACTAACATTATGAAAAAGATCCTGTAAATCTGAAGTAATGGATCTCAAATCTGCTAAGTAACCAATACTATTTATGCTGGGCCACTGTTTTTCATCAACAAAAATCATCTGTAGACTATATAATGGTTATGACTATAACTCTCTTGATACATCTGACGCACTATGGAAGGCTATCGAGGCATTTGTCCTGCTCTCTTCAATCCAAACATCTGTCAAGCTAAATTCACTCATTTTAGTTCATTTACAGCATTAAAAAAAAACCCCAAAACTTAATGTGGGTGTTCAGACTTGAAAAACTGCTCACTCTTGCTCAGCATTACTACTACTTATTTTTCTTCCCTAGTTTGAATTTATCCCACATTATCTTTTACAGAGTCCTCAAAAGTAAAGAACACAGATCCTCCTCTTCACAAAACAAAGACTAAGTCTGAATCTATCTGTGACAACGTAATGCTCCAAAACCACATCCAATCCACTACTCAAATACAATTCAGAATGTATTTCACATCTTCATAATGGAATAAATGATACAGATCAATATTGCTGCAAGGAAAGACCTCACAAACATTTCTAAATCCTTTGACTAGTAAATGCTTCAGTAGGAGGCTTAAAATGTTATTTATAGGTAACTGAAACTAATACCTAATTTACTGCTGCAAAATTCAAACATTATGCAAAATCTCACATAATCCATTTTTTCATTAAAAGGTAAAATATGACCCTCTTAAGTCCAGGCGTGCTGAATTTATCAATGTTTATCTTTAAAATTTTAAGCTAACTGCTTCATTGGTCAAAGCTCTTTGAACTGTAGCAAATACAGGTAAAAAACAGTCAACAGCAAATTTGGGCTAAATCACATAAAAAAAAAAAAACCAAAACCACATACACACAGAAGGAACCCAGCTGTGCAAACACACTAAATTAGGTGTGTTCCAGATTCTACCCTTATTAAAACAGGTACAAAGACAATCAATGCAATCCACTGCAGGTTTTGGCACATCACTTTTATAGAAAGGAAAACAGCAACTGTCAATCAAAGCATGCTTCATTTTAAATTTGAAGGTTTAAACCTCAGGTGATTATGGCTGGCACATTAGGTCATTTCAGTTCCAGTGCATCAATAAACATAATTACCTTTTTCTTTCACCATGGCTAACAAATTTTCTTCGTAGTGGAAGCAGCAAGAATTAGTTGAAGTAATTTAAACACAATCTCTTTTCCAGCAGTGTTTGGCTGAGGTGGATTAGACAAAAAAAAAAAAAAAGGCAGCTTATTCCAGATAATTATCTTCCTTAGTCGGATTTCCCACAAGAGCTGATCAGGTCCAATTGCTCGTCACTGTCTCTTTTCTTCTTGTGCCTCTTACCTTCTTCCACTGTGGTCTTTTCCTATGGCTAATGGCAGCTCATACCCTGCTTGCGGACTCTGCCTCTTGTGCTGAAACAACCAGCTACAGCTGCTGCTGTGGAACAAATGCTGAATTCCACCGTCCCTAATTTCCAGCCACTGACACCACCTTGCATTCCTCTGCCCTCGCAGAACTGAGCTGGCAATGTAATTTGCTCCCAAATGACTGGCAAAAGACTGCAAGCGAGAAGATGTGAGAGAGAACAGGATTGCTGTTCAAACACAAACAGAAAGCTAAAGTGGTATTTATGAGTTCCCTATTATTTTATTTACCCAAACTGAGCCAGGATCAAGAGGGGAAATACAAGATGAACACAGGCAAGTGCTGAGGCAGGCTGTGGCACGGTGGCTTTTCTGTGATGAGCACTGTTTATCCACTCCTGGTTTTACTTTAAAGCTGTTACCAAATGCCAATTACTAGACCACAAAGCATGCTAATAAATAGTCTCTCAGTGCCTTCTGATCATCGTACAGAAGACAGTAACATATAATCTGTGCAAACTGGGAATACTGACTCTATTCATTACCTTGAAATAACAATAAAAATAATAAAAATGAGAACTGTCACCACTCAGTGAGTACCTGGGTTTAGAAGCATAACCAGGGAGTACCAAAGATGAAATTTTTGCTGTGAGTCAAGGTAAGCACTGTATTCTGAAATACCAAATAATTGTAAACTACAACTCCTCTTATGTGACTCCTTTTGAGATGATAGCCATGAGTACTCATGGAACTGAGAAGACAGCACCTTACTGAAACAGCATCACTTACACATGAATTTCACCCCCCAACACACCCCCAAACAAGACAAAGCACCAGTGTTGGATCTGGGCAAACTGACCTCCCAATTTATAGTTTTCCAGGCACTAAACTCTACCTGAGAAAGGAGTGGTCAGTAAGCTGATGTTAAAAAACAAACCAACCAACCCTTTACCATATTGTCAAGTCTCATCATTTTATAGCAAGATTCAGAATATTTCTGTTTTCTATTAAAAGATACAGGTCAGAGACAGGTGAGAAACAAAGCTTTTCTTTTATAAGCATATGTTTATTCACAGTTATGAAGAAAAGCTTGGAAATATGATTCATCAAAACCCTGAATGCCCATTAAAAACCACTTAATATGTATTATTTTTAATATGTATATACTGCCTGTATCAAGATTTTGGGGAACCTCTATCACTACTACTGTATGCCACTCTTTCCTTATTTATAAATGACTTTATTCCTCATTTTAGCTAGCTACCAGTGACTTCACCAATACCAACCTATGCCGTCATGCCTTTGCTTGGACAGTAAATTTTAGTATTTGTGGTTTAGAGGTGGAGAAAATGACAAAGGGAAATGAATTGACTTGCCCAAGATAGAGATGACCTCAGTAGTAGAAACCTGGGTCAAATATAAAGATATTCTGGGCTAGATTATGGGCAGATTCATTAGGCTATAGCTTCAACTTGACCACAACTCAGTGCAAAATGTGCTTTGGGTTACATGATGGAGGTGCAATGACATTTATACTGCACCCTAAAGCAAAAGCTATGTTCAGCCCAAAGTCAGAGGAAACCCTATTTTTTGAGGGCTGGACTTGAACTGGAGCTCACACCTCCACAAGGGAATTCCTTCTCAATGCTTCTACTATATGTAGGGAGAGAGAAATTAATGTAAAGAAACAAGCTGTAGGCATCAGCCAGACAGAGCAGCAGATGGCTGATACCTGCTGGAAAAAAAAAAAAATAAGAGCATGCACGCAGTGTTAAAAATATTTGCAGTAAATAAATTCTAAATGTTTTCTATAAATGCCACCCAGAACAACAGAAAGAAATTAAACAAGCCAGTCTGACTCGCCCGAAAGATCTCTCTTATACGGTGACATTCTTTAATAAATAAAAGAGAGAGAAAGAGAGACAGAGATTCAGGCACATGCATGGAAAAAAATAGTTATTCTATTCTAACAAATCTAGGCTGGCTTTCTATTGTTAGCAGTCTAACGTGTAAGAGAAGCACAGCTCAGGCAGTCTGACATTCTTGCTTCTATGACTCAGTGTGTTACTATTAATAGCATTTGAGGCTCAACTGGGGAGCCAGGCTGAACCCCACCAACACTGAGGCATAATCCATTATGTCACATTTCTGACACATTAGAGATGTCGGGTTGTAACTCAACCTGGCTGTGTTCTTTTTCAAACAGTATTTTGTAAACAGTTAGGGGACAGCCTCCTGAAAGGGGCATATCTGACCTTCATTCATAAATATTTGATCTGATGTGCAGAGCACAGCCTATGGATACACACACATGGATACTGTTAACCCCTTCCTGTGATCCTCAAACAACCTCAAAAGGCTTGCAATGATTATCATTCATTTTTTGTTCCAGCAGCTGCTGACACAGAAGCTGCCTGCCGGTATCTGGACTTTCTGTTCTCTGAGTTCATTACCTCCATTTTTCACATGTGCTAGAGATTAGCACTGCTGTATCTCATCTCACCCATAGCTGAATAGAAGCCTTTCCTCACATCATTCAGCCATGGAAAGCTGCAACGTTAAGACTACAGCATGCACATAAAAATAAATTTAAAAATACAAACTGCAGTAAATTATACTGGAGATTTAGGAGTCAAATGTAATTTACTCCTGAGTAAAGAGATACAAAGAGCTGGTATTGTAAATAAAATCTTTTTACACCAGGATGGTTTTTGGTTTTAATCTTACTGTTTTAAGTCTGAAGACTAAAATTTACCCTGCTGACCAATTCAGAATCTACTCAGATATCCTAAACTGGAGATGAAAGAAGAATAGATAGCAATTTTAGAAACAAATCCCTGGTACTTATTGTTATTTAGAGAAGTGTATTTTAAAGGTAAGCAAAATAACCTTTTTTCTTTAAATAACTTTTTTCACTGTACAAATTAAATAGAGAACCTCCCCTGAACAGAGTGTAGGTGGAAAAATCTCAATGAGTACTCTATAGCTAAACAACATGCTTATGTTACTGTTATTTTGTGGTCAAAAATATCCTGTGCATTCAGCAAGAGGCATGAGAGCCATACTGAGATCACTCCACAAAGGGAAAGAGTTAAACCAGTTTGGTTTGCTTTTTCTTGTACCTTAATAATGTTGAAAAAGCTTGTGTAAGATACTAAGCACTTTAGCCATGACTTAAGATTTGTTATTCTCATTTTAAAAGCTGGCTTTCATATTTTTATCTTGCTCTCATTCTTCACAGATGAGATCATGGCTTAGAAGTATCAGTGCACAGTTTTTATACAATTTCTTTAAAACTGACTGATACCTCTTGTTCATCAACCAGTGAAGGAAACAGTCTGCTAGAAAACAGAAAGGGAAAGGGGAGAAGTAGTTCTATTAAATAACATCCAGGAAAATACCCTCTGTTTAATGTCCTTGCTTACAGCAAAAAGCCTGGCACAAACAGTTTTGACAAGAAAGCCTGCCACCACAGGCTCCACATCTTAAGCACTATGCAACCTAGGTCAATTGAGAGCCATCACTTATATAAAGTCTTGATTATGGCATTTTGCAAAATGCTCCCTTCTCCAGGAAGGAAATGCCGCGCTCTCATGACCTGCTCTAATTGTTAGCCTGAGTTAACTGTGCCTGCTCAGAGGAAAATCAATAATGTCAATGTGGGATTTCTTGCAAAAGACCTGTGACCCAGCAGTGGTCCCACTGCCCTGACAGGAAAGCCTACAATTTCCAGTTTTAGCATTCTCCAAAGCTATACGATTAAGTATTTCCTGGCTTCTGTTTCTCCTGAACATACCCTGCTCCAGCAATCTGTTCTTCTGATGCCTCTCCCTCAGCCGCTTGGACAACTGACACGTTTTCCATGTTTTGAAAACAGCTCAAGCAGCAGTGCTTCTTAAGGACTGTAGTATAAAAGGCGGCAGGCAACCGACTCGGGCAAAGCTGATGACGTCGGTGGAGTTTTTCAGATTCACCCAGGCACCCATCCTGCTGAGCGGAATTCAGCCTGTGCCTGACAAAACTGTTCCCCATACTAGGAGTAAGAGCTGGGTGTTTGCTCCTGAAGAAAAACATAAGGTTTTTGGTAAGGCTGCTCTTGCATGTGTTGCTCTTCTGTCTCTCCAGGTTCTTACAGTACCCCTCAGTAAATCTACTGGTCTCCCCAAGCCTGCAGGCAAGCTGCAGGGGAAGTTCCTTTATGGGAGTCATCCTATAGCCTTTCCATACCCTCCACACAGTTTTTGGTTTGTAATGACTTCATATTGCAGCTTGCGCAGCTGTCTTAGGCTGCCATCCTCTCCTTAACCCCATCTCCTCACCACACCGCCCTGTGTGGAACGAGCAGAATGTTAGGGAGCTATGAAGGCCCCACAGACTGACCTCACCACCTCAGACCCTCAATGTTGCCCTTTCGCAAGTTTTAAGCAGTCTGGAGGACCATACACAGACCCACCAGAGAGGAATATGGTTCTTTCTTAGGACATACTACGGTCCTGCAATCTTACATCTTGAGATAATCCCATTACCTTTACTGATAAGACTGATCCTCAAGCAAATAACGCCTGATGGCCTGGGTCCTACCCACAACTTTTCCATTATGCCGGGCTTTTCTTTGTAGCCTGTGTCATGCTATTCTGAATACAATCAGTCTATAATATTGGTGTTTACAATCATGTGCCATCATTCATTTAGAGTAAATGAAATTAAAATTTAGCAAATACTTCAATCACTTGATTCAGGAAACTACACAGTATATTCATTCTGAGCTGCCAGGATTTGGGGGTTTAGTGCTTTTTTAATAGAATCATTTTATATTCTTTCAAATTAGACTCCTCAGGAATAAAACATTTCTCAGGTTTTGATCTCTTAAGAGGTCTGGATTTCTTAAAAAAAAATTTGATTTTCTGAGGTTCTTGCAAGCAAGCTTTTCTTAGTAGGCTGCTATTCTGTGTAACGGTAATACAGATAAAACAGTAAGAGTAACATCTAATTTATTGCAGAACAAAGTAAGGGAACAAGGACACTTGGCTTTGCTCTAAACATTAAGAAGCCTGTAACACACATGCTTATGTAAAAAGCACCCGAAACCTCCAGATCATCTTCAGAAACAGATGAGAAAAGATGGTTACATTATACTTCCTTGCAGTGGCCCCAAAAATACAAACCTCACTGATGGGTAATCTTCTGACTGTAGGTATGTACAAACATTTACCTCTGAACACATTTATGTTATTGATACAACAACTGGCTTCCAAACTGCTTATGTTATTGCTAATCCTTAGAAAGGAGATCATGTTTTTTTAACACCTGTGCAAACTTTTACACTATGCACACACCCCTGGCACTGAACTGAGATACAGTACAGTAATATGCTGTAGTGACAGTGGTTTAAACTCGAGTATTTTTTTTTTAAACTACCATATAAAATCATCACTATTCACCTGCTATAAATTGAATTCATCTACCCAAATCATGACCACAACCAGTACTGTTGCTGATAAAAATATGAGTGTACTGTCAGTAACCATTACTGACAGTAACCACAATTACTACTGAAAACCGCAAATAACTTGCATGAAGGCAGGGATCCCCAACAGGAAAGCATATATGCAAGTTTCATGCTTTACTGTGCATGCCTAAGGTTAAGGAGATTTGATATTGATAATCCACTTCAGAATTGGATTAACTCTGCAGAGTAACCCCCACAGCCTGTCTTGGGAGTTTTGACTCAGTGAAATCAGCAGGAACGTAGTAAAACGCACTAGTCTAAAGAGCTTCTCCATAAGAGATCCGTAAAACACCAGATCGAAGCAGCTTCCACCCCATCAGTTAATTTGCAGAGCAAAGAAACAAGTTCGTTTTGCAATCTCAAGAGATGTGACAGAATATCTCAGTAAGCATTAACCTTTAGCATATGCCTCAGCAATACAGCATACAGCAAAGCATGCAACAATGCAAGTCCACGATCCCTGAAGATGAGACAACCCATCATGTGGACACTGGATACATACCACCCTTACATTTAAACTAGACTAAACCAATTTTCACTGTGCCAAATGACAAATTCCTTCTCTTCTGATTCCATACTAAACTATAAATAGGACTCTAAAAAAGGCACCTAAATCTGTCCTGCAAACGTATCTCACTCCCAACAGCTATTTCCTAGTCCAGTGTCCTATCAAATGAACCGCAGAGAACCTCAAAGAAAAGATAAAAATATGTTTTCCAAGTAAATACGACTTGGCTACATAGTGTAATATTCATACATTCAAACAAGCTTTTACAACAAACAAATTTTTTTTATCACCTCACTCCAGCATCTGGAACTTTTCTCTTAGTGGCTCTGATTTTATCTGCTAGCTAGGGAGGTCACTTGTTTCAGCATGTAAAGATTTATAACTTCGAAGCTTTCTTTTAAATTATTTGTTGCTGTTTCAGTAGTAGGATCATCATAAAAATATTAAGCAGATATACAACAAATTGATAGTCAAAACAGAGGAGGCATAACTCATTCCAACTTCTGCACCGACTGGAATTTTTAAAAGATAACTACAAATGCTATTTTGCTGCTGCTCCATAAGAAGGTTTGCTCACAGTTAGTTTACACCAAACCGGATGGCTTACTGCCTCTGCTCCAAAGGAGAGTCACATATTTTAAAGGAGAGTTTGCCAACATAAAAGATAAACAAACAATATTGAACCTTCCAAGTATTGATGTATACTGATAAGCTAATTGGGTTTACATTTTTGCATTTTACAGTTTAATGCTTCTATGTTTTACATTGAAAACTGCACAGACAGCTCCACCGTCTAATTCACGTGCTAACAAACCAGTGATAAACATTCCCTGGTACCACAGCGGTTTTGCATCTCACCATAAAGACCTGCTCTTAAAGGAAAATAACTGAAAAATCAAAAGCAGGGTAATGCAAACACTGTAATCACACTCCCCCATTCTTACACTATCTTTTTTCCCTCTAAGCTGCACCTTGTCTGCATCACCTGGGTGAAGAACATTCCTGCTTCCCTTTATTCCCTTCTCCTCCCATTAACTATTTTCCTTTTACTGAAAAAAATCTCTCAAACTAAAAGCCCCTTTTAAGGTCCTTGCATACAAAAGTATAATTCGTGATAGCCCCACCTCTCAGACATAAAGAAGAAGGAGTCAGCACCAATTAGTATTCATCTCTCCTCACCCAGTACATGAAGGATGTATGGGAGTGGATGAAGTGAGGGAAAAGGCCATGTACCAAACTTCTCTCTCCTCTTCTACCCCCTCCATGTCCCAAAGTCAAAGTCGGAGTGAGTGAGGACAGCCATTTCCTATGCCTTTCTCTCTGCTCTGAAGTTTTCCCACTTTTTCACCTTTTGGACAAGCAGAGCACGCCCAAGGAATGGCTTTCAGAGGAGAAGAAATAGCAATTTCTACTTCTCTTTTCCCCATCCAGTGCCACAAGTATTTTACTCACTGGCAGAAAGGCTAGAACTTCTCCAGCTTGAAATCAGCTTCCATTTCAGATTTACCTGTATTTTGCCTGCCTGCAAGAGGCTGAGGTGGCTCTGGGAAGAGGGGCCGCTGTCTTGCCACTTGAAGTGGTGGAGGGCAAGGCACACCAGCTGTCCTGCTTCAACCCTGCCCAGGAAGGGGACTGCATTTCTCTCTCGGTTGTTTGATTAAAACACTGAGGTTATACAACTGCAAGTGAGGGACACAGGAGAGGAAGTTTCAATCAGATACAGAACAAAAGCAGGACTCCCTGTAAACAACAGTGGGGGATGTGCAGCCACCATACGCTCCTTCCAGTCAGAAAACCACCTGCACCCGTCAGTATTACGGAGTTACAGACCAAGTGAGATCTTTGCTTCAATTCCCCTTAATGATCTTCACACTACTGCTATTGCCTATGCACATAGCCACAGAGGAAACCACAAAATTGTCATTATTTCTTTCTACTTAAAGCTGATTTAGCTCATCTTTCTTGCTAGCATCTAGTAACAGTAGGAACTGCAATTTTGTTCTTGTTTATTGGATAACAGATAACAAAGAATTTAGGCAGAGAGGGAGCAGTGAGCCCTACAGAGGTGAATTCAGTTGCTCTAAACCACGCTACGTTAATGCAGATTAAAGCTAAACCGCTGATGTACTACAAAGCAAATTAGCTCGGATTGATCTCGAACACTGGCAACAACTTGTCCCACAGCAAATGGAAATCTGAAAGAGGAAGCCAAGGTTTAAGACGACATTAAATGTTCAAATATTTTAAGTGAAAATGTGGCAGCGATGAAATTGGAGTAGAGATACTGCAAACGGGCAGAGGATGAAGAACTGGTCCTAACTGATTACTTTTTAAATTTAATTTAAAAAACCAAAAAAATCAAGCTAACTCTGCATATTTACAGAAGCAAAGATTATTAGGGCCTAACACAGACAGGGAGTTTCAGCTATGCTTCTTACTCAAACACAAAACCACTATTCAGTATTTTTCACAAGCATATCTGTGCTTCTCAGGACAATGCAGAACACATCTCCATTTGACAACCCCTTATTCATCTGAAGACTGACTAAATCCCTCACTTATCTCCACTCTTCTAGATTGAGCAAACCTAATTCTATTAATCTTTCCTCATAAGTCTTTTTTCCTAACACTATTCTCACTGCCTTCTACTAGTTTCCCTACAATTTATCAGTATCTTTGTCAAAATGCAACGTCCAAACCTAGAGACAGTACCCAGCAGAGTGCTCTTCAGAAGAGAAACAGAGAAAAATTATTTACCTTGCCATACATATCTCCTGCTAACACATCCCAGAAAAAGAATAGCTTTTTTTGCAGAAGTATTATACAGTTGATCTATATTTACATTGTGATAAGTATCATTATCCTCCATGTACTTTTCTGGAGTAGTGTTAGTTATTTCCATTTCTTATCTGTGCAAGTCCAACACTTTACACTTTTAGTCACTGAAATTCAACTGCGTGATTTAAAACCATCTAGCTGACTTATCAGGACTACTCCGAATTGAGACACTGTCCTGCAGAAGAATAACATAACACTCCTAAACCTGGATTACCACAGACTTCAAAAGCATGCTCCCTATTCCATCATATAAGTCAGCATTATAAAAAAATAAAAAATTATAGGTACTGAGGCCAGGAGAGATCGCTCACTTGAAGGAATCAATTTGAAAAGCTATCAAAAAGAAGAACCACCTTATCTGAAGTACATGAACAGTCTGTTCAGCACCTCTCAGCATCTGAAGAGTACCACCTAGTACAATGCCAACAGAAACTGGTTTTTCCTCTCTCCTATCACCACTTGCCACATTCAAGATTGCTTAGCTTTGGACACCTGACAAGTTCACAGGGCACCATTAAAATCCTATGGCTGTAGGTTAATCAAGTGCACATTCTGTGGGGAGCTACTATGAATATTATCCGCAGGTAAGACCAAAGATTAAAATAAGAATTCTTTTTTTCCATCTGTGCCGTCCTCCTTTCTGTCCAGGTAACAACAGGGACTGCGGTCTTCAGACTGCCCGCTCTTGGGCACTCCTTGGTATTAAAAATGGAAAATGGGAATGGGGCACAAAACAGTGCCTGTTCATTTCTCTAGCTGGGGGGTCTAGCTTTCCTGCCATAACGCAGCAAGAAAACTCCACTGATGCAAGCAAGCTGATGTGTGGGAGCTTAGAGGTAAAACAGTGGGCAAAGATTCAAATGTTTATGCTGCAGCTAGTATTTTAGAATCGGACCTTTTATTTCAAATCTGCAAAGCCCATTCCTCTCAAGAACACCCTACCTCTGTGTCTTCCCTCACATCACCATGTTCATCTCCTCGACCCCTCCTCCCTGCAAACATACACACAGAAAAATCAGACCTTCTTCTCCCCAGACCCACATTTCTCAAAGAATAGAATAGACTATTTCAGTCAGAAGGGACCTATGATGATCATCTAGTCCAACTGCCTGACCACTTCAGGGCTGACCAAAAATTAAAGCATCTTATTAGGGCATTGTCCAAATGCCTCTCAAACTCTGACAGGCTTGGGGCATCGACCACCTCTCTAGGAAGCCTGTTCCAGTGTCTGACCAACCTCTCGGTAAAGAAATGCTTCCTAATGTCCAGTCTAAACCTGCTCTAGCGCAGCTTTGAACCATTCCCACGGGTCCTATCGCTGGATACCAGGGAGAAGAGGTCAGCACCTCCCTCTCCACTTCCCCTCCTCAGGAAGCTGTAGAGAGCAAAACAATCATAGAAACATTTAGGTTGGAAAAGACCTTCAAGATCATCGAGTCCAACCGTTCACCTAACACTGCCAAGTCCATCACTAAACCGTGTCCCTAAGTGCCACATCTACACATCTTTTAAATACCTCCAGGGATGGTGACGCCACCACTTCCCTGGGCAGCCTGTTCCAATGGCTGACAACCCTTTCAGTAAAGACATTTCTCCTAATATCCAACCTAAACCTCCCCTGCCACAACTGGAGGCCATTTCCTCTTGTCCTGTTTCCAGCCACCTGACAGAAGAGACCAGCACCCACCCCACTACACCCTGCTCTCAGGTAGTTGTAGAGAGCGATCAGGTCTCCCCTCAGCCTCCTTTTCTCCAGGCTAAACAGCCCCAGCTCCCTCAGCCGCTCCTCATAAGACTTGTGCTCCAGGCCCCTCACCAGCTTCGTTGCCCTCCTCTGGACACGCTCCAGCACCTCCATGTCTTTCCTGCAGTGAGGGGCCCAACACTGAACACAGGACTCGAGGTGCGGCCTCACCAGTGCCCAGTACAGGGGGACGATCACCTCCCTGCTCCTGCTGGCCACGCTGTTTCTGATACAGGCCAGGATGCCGTTGGCCTTCTTGGCCACCCGGGCACACTGCTGGCTCATACTCAGCCGGCTGTTGACCAAGACCCCCAGGTCCTTTTCCACCAGGAAGCTTTCCAGCCACTCTTCCCCAAGCCTGCAGCGCTGCATGGGGTTGCTGTGACCCAGGTGCAGGACCGGCACTTGGCCTTGTTGAACCTCATACAACTGGCCTCAGGCCATTGATCCAGCCTGTCCAGATCCCTCTGTAGACCCTTCCTACCCTCGAGCAGATCAACACTCCCACCCAACTTGGTGTCATCTGCAAACTTACTGAGGGTGCACTCGATCTCCTCATGCAGATCATTGATAAAGACATTAAACAGAACTGGCCCCAATATGGAGCCCTGGGGAACACCACTTGTGACGCACCTCCATCTGGATTTAACTCCATTCACCACAACTCTTTGAGCCTGGCCATCCAGCCAGTTTTTAACCCAGTGAAGAGTAAATAGGGTCTCAGGGCTTCATAAATTTTCCTGCACCAGTCCAGTCTGTTCCCTGGCTCACCACTGAATTGTTTTCATGCTCTCTGGATTCTCCCCATGCCTTTCTCATCCTCTCAGGTTCCTTCTATCTTCCTTTACATCTAATTGATCCAACACAAGCAGTCATTCTCACAAGCGCTGCTTTAAATTAAGACTGTTATATAAACAGTTACTAAACTCATACATGAGGTCAGTTAGATAATATGGTATATATCTCCTTTCCCTCAGGTGTACACTACTGTCGCATCCAGGAGGAGTGCATAAGGTGTCACCTGTACATGCAACAGATGACAGTATCTCATACAAGAAGCAACATCACACAGTTCCAAGCCAATTTTCTCTCTAAAATTCCACTGCTCTTTTGCAACCAGCTTTCAACTTTTGCTAGTCCTGAGTATCAGACATTCTTCCACCGAATCCTTTGTATGGGAGTCTGGCTTCCAGAGAACCGAAGCCACGTGCTGAACCAGGTCTTCTAGGCTAAGACAGATTTTGTTGCAGCAAACCACATGGCCGGCAATCCCTCTTGTGGGAATCAGTCCCTTACCACCTCCCCTAGAAACGGGACGGAAGGTGGCTCATCAGTCCTTGGCCAAATGAACTCAAGGGCAATGCAGAATGAGGGTCCTTTCAGTGATTCAAAGTCACTTTTGAACTCCTCTTTTTTAAGTTTTCTTCAATGTTTAGAGTACTTTTAACTGTCAGTATCACGCCACCATTTAACCTGATGAGTTTAACCACCAACATTCCTCTTATGAATTTCATGATATAAGTGCTAAGTAAAAACAAGTCACAGGTTAAATTGGTGAGACTCAGCTCCTGAATACTAAATAGCTCTGCACTTGTTGATAATTCCTGACCTTCCAAAAACCTAAAATATGCGCCTTTCCTTATGGTTATGATTCCACTGATGAGTAGCAAGGAAAATATTTAGTGAGTCTCCGAATGCCTTGAATAGGGTAATTTCTAATCTCTGTCTGTAAAGCCAAATACAGACAGCAAACTGTCTTTCAGCAGGGTATATAAGCTGCTAAATCTTGTAGCACTTGAGGCACCATAATCCCCAAGCAGGCACATGGCCTAAGAGACAGACTCATGCGTTTTGCATCTTAAAGTCATATACAGCTTTTACAACCAGGCCGATTTCAATAATCATTCCACTATTTTTGTTCTAAGTAGGTGAGATTCTGATTCCAATTGTTGTAATTTAAGTAAAGCCAAGACACCAGACACCTTGCAACCTTTCAGCTAGTATTATTCATGGCATTGGAATGCAGCACCACAATACACATCCTATTGAATAGTAGCACCCAAATTGTAGGATGAAAGGAAAAAAAGCCCCAGTGGTTATTTGAATTATCTATTGCAGCATAATGGTAATCAGAACCTGTCCCACTATCTTTGTGATTGCTTACAAATGAGTGAAGAACTGCAAAACTGCAGATTTCTAGATTGATTTGAGCCCTATATAAATTAGAAGAAAATTGCACCTGTGCAAAAAGGTGGCTCCCAGCCTGCTACAATGGCAAAGAATTTCTTTGGAGTCCTGAATGGATTGCTCATATAGCTGGTCACTGTCCATTCAATTAATTTTCTATCCTAAATTGGGATTTATAAAAATACCTAAATTGTCTGTAGAAGTTTTCTCCAGAATACCAATGTGAAACAGCGGGGAGGTTGGCAAGGCAGAATGATAGTTGCTTTTTCTGGTTCACAGCCATATTATATATTTGCCTCATGTTTTAGCAATACCTTAATTAACATTTTAGTTTTAAAATAATTGATTACTCAGAAGCAGTAACTATCCAAACCCAGCATATGGGTTTTGGCCAGTATTACTCTTACAGTTCTAAGTTCATTTGGTACAGAGCTGACTAGCAAAAAGCTATCTGCCCAGAAGAAAAAGTGTTATCTGGTGGTGACAAACAAACTTGAAAGCAGATCTTTGAAAAATACTTGCCTACCATATACAATCACTCAGTATTAACATTTTGAGGAGCTGGGCAGTGACAAGTATGTAGCAGTTTTCTCAATCTGCTAAGTACAGGCAAAATTCCAGCACATAAGCAGTTTGGGTTATCAAAACTGAGGTCCATAAAGCAAGTCCTAGAATAGAGTATCTTTGAAATTTATCTGAAAGTTTCAGATTAACATTTAAAGCCAATTTCATAGATTGGAGTTTCCAGAAAACTTTTTTTTTTAACGTTTTTAATGGATTGTAACAAATCAGTTAAGCTGATGAATTCCACATATAAGTCCTCCCACCTTCGATAGTTCTATGAAGGAATAAACTAGTGTTCAATATTAATTCAAACCAACTAAATTTTAGGAACTACTGGGAGGAACAAAAAGGATTGTTATGACTCTGTACATATACCCACATTATGCTACATGTTGAATACAGTTCTATTCCCCAATTTTTCAAGGGTTACAGTAGAATCAGAAAAATGAAGGTAAAAAGGATAATCAAAGGCATGGACTGGCTCCTGCACAAAGAGCATCTAAATAAATTATGTCTGCTTAGCCTGGAAAAGGAGGTACCTGGATAAAAGATACAACAGAATTCTAACAAGCTCACAAGTGACAAGAAGGTGGTGAACACAGACTTTTAATCACCACTTCCAATTAAAAAATGAGGGAGCTTCAAATGAAACTGCTTGGCAATAGGTTTAAAACAAACAAAAGGGAACATAGTTTCATAAAACCCATAGGAAAACTCTGGAACACACTACCACAGGATGTTGTGCTTTCAAAAGGTATTTTTCTAGTTTGAGTACTTCTGCAGATTAAGGCCCCCTTTGTCCCAGGACGGCCATGTAGAGAGCGCTGCACGTATATCCATCATCTACTTTTGCTATTCAGATTCTAATTCGGCTTTTTATTCTTCTTTCCCTCCTCTCTGTCAGAAATATTTCTCCACACCTGAGCACACTTGCTGTCATAAAGCATCTTGCTGCTACACAAAAAAATAAGTTAACCGTAAAGCAATTTAGCCTATTCACCAACCAAAAATCAAGATTGGATGCTAGTCCTCACTTACCCAGATCCTCAGGAGTGTCAAATAACCTCTCGCATAAGTAGTAGTCATCTGGATTCAAGTATGGCAGTTGCTTCAGCAAGCTCTGCTTAGGAATGAGATACAAGACCTCTGCAATATCCCCATCCTCAATAATTGACATCCTTTTGACTGAATTTCGGAATTTCACCCTTTCCAGCACCAATTCTTCAGTTTTACTTGATCCACACAGCTTCCTAAAGCTGTTTAAGATGGGGAAAGACGGCATTTCTATTCAGAAGAAGCTAGGGAGAGGAACCTGTAGTGCATGTAGTCAGTCTACTACTCATGGGCACACTGCCCTTACCAATCCTTCTCTTTTTCTCTTATCCAGCAAAGCAGATTAAGAAAGATATATTTTTAGTGATTATCTTCAAGAGATTATGACAGTATGCTTGATCAGGTGACTGCCATCTAAAACTATTGTAATCAGTTGCAACTCATCCCTGGGAATGCAAAAATCAGAAGCAAAACCATAAAGAGTATCTGAAAATCAGATTAATATTCAGGACAAGAGAGAGAACGTAACTGAGTTATATAAGAGGATTAGTTTAAAATCAAAAAACCTTGCTGTGTCAAAAATCTTATTATGGAAGAATCATCATCATAAGCTACAAGTGCACATCTGTGCATTTAATCTACCATGCCCCTGTTCCATGCCAGGTCTGTACGTGAGTTACGGCAAAAAGGTTATAGTAAAGGTAGAGCACATTGGTCCTCCTTTCTGAGGAAAGTACAAAGGCTGGCTAGCGCTACTTCATAAGCAGATTTCTTTGGAGAAATCCTTTCTGCAGCTTTCACTGCCTATTCCAAACAAAAGCACATAAGCTTTCCCCTAACTATTAAGGATTGGTTCGCTTGTGCTCTTCCTCTCCACTCTCCTGTGTGGCTGCCAGGAGAAGCTTTGCAGACACTGTGCCAACCCTTCCTGCTTCACTTACAAGAAGTATTTACATTAATCCAATTCCAGTGACTTGCTAATCTAATCATCTAATGAATATTTCTCCCTGGGTAAAGGCAGAGTTAATCATCAACTGGGCACTGGAAAGTCACAGGAAATTCCAAAGCGAAAGACATAAAAAAACCAACCCTAACCTAAAACAACATTCATCATCTGTAAGAGAAAGTTACAGGTAGACCTCAGACCAGGACCTGCTCAGAGACAACTTCAGATTCTTTACTCAGCCAAAATCCCAGAGGCAACTGCGCAGTGTTTGGCCCAGGCTTTCAACTCACTTTAACATACAGAAGTTAGCTATAGCTGCAAAATGACCTGGTGTAATAATTGCACTGCTTCCAGTAAAGCTTTTGCTAAATCAGAAGGTAAAAAAAAACACCAATAGGCTTACTGAGCACAGTGAGAAACTCATTTAATTCTTCCCTCAAAACCCAGAATTCAAGTACTACCTACAGATGGGGACAGGCTTTGAAGAGAAGACTGCTTTATTTACTATTTTAAAGAGAAAATATCATCTCACAAATCCAGGCTTTGATCATGCATTATTACACACCTCCTATGAGGTCAATTACTTTTTATTTTTCAAGTAGTACAACTTCTACTTTATCTTGAAAACAAGCCCAAAATCAAAGTTCCCCTTAAACAGCCATTCTCTTAGGTTTTAAAATCAATCATGGACACAGTGAGACAAAGCCAGAATAAATCTGCACCACTGTACTAATTTTAATGGGGTGATGCTAATGTATATTTGAGGAAGAGCAGGCTCAATAAATACAGCTATTCAAGTTCTGCCTTAGAGTATCTTCTATCAGATCAGAGATCTCAGCAAATGCTGTGTTTTAAGTATTCCCCCTAGGAAATGAAGCTTTGCAGCAATTTTTCAATCTCGCCCAGATTTCACAACCTACTGACCTGCACACCACAGTCGCTCAGTGGAAAAGACAGATCTTCTGAAACTCTACCACTTCAGCTGAAGGTGGATCACCATTCTGTGCTGAAAGCAGAGGGATGACTCACAGGAGACGGCTGGATGCACTGTAACACAAGTATCTCTCAGCTTAGTGTAAAAGTGTCATTTGTTGCTGGATAATCGGTGACATTGCTGATAATCTGGCAACAGCAGTGCCAACTATCCAGCCTCACCAACACGTCAAGGTGGACTTTGCCCTTTGAGGTAGGTGAGGCAAAAGCACAGGCTGCCCTGACATTAACTCTGCTGCACAAGTTAATCCTCAGAGAGCAGAAAGGTGAGCTCTGCAGTAACTTTTCAGACTGTTGCAACGTTTGCTACAGCTGGGCTGCCTAAATCCTAGAAGAAAAGCTTGTCCTACTTGGAGTTTGAATGCACTGGTTTAAGACCAACTGCTGGTTTTCTGTTGTAGCCATGCCAATTCCAACCTTCCAGCTCTGTTCACCTAGACAGTCGTTACACCAGCTATTGCAGTAAGTACTAAACCAGTATGATCTGTTGTGTAGCAGTAGTCAGAACAAACTGCAGTCTTCTCCCACATAATCAAACACCATCTAAGCTGTATAAAGCCTCTATCGACTCCTTTAACTCGCAGTTTGCCCAGAAGAGTTGCCACTAAGTGACAGAGGTGAAAGGGCAGAGCAGAGGCACAAGAGGCTGAACCCACTTTCACCCATGCAGGGATCTGTTCCTGCACTCGGCAGGCATGACTTCTTCAGGTACAGCAACTCCAGCGTTAGCTTGGGAGGCAGCAGAGATCAGTGCCCTTTTCCCACAGCGTCTCCACTACAGAAGCAGTCAGACCGTGACCTCTGTAGAAGGGTCCAATGTTATTGAAAACAGTGAAGTGCAATCCAGTCTCCTTCTGCCAGCAACACACATGAGATTGGTGGGAGACTATGGCAGCAGCTCAGTTTAGACTAGCGTTTAGTGACCCTAACATGTCACTGCAGAAGCATCCTGCTTAATTAAAAATAAGGTCCTCCTTCCTCTGAGAGTGACTCCTCTAACGATGCCCCTTTCCAGCCCTGCCTATTGCTGTCATTGTCTGATAACTGCAGTCTCAAAGACCACATGCTAGCTGCTGCTTATAACACAAAGCAATATGATTTATTGTTAGTGGGTTTTAAGTACAGGGCATGCCTTTAAGAGCCTCCATCCTGTTAATACGTAGTTTAAGAGGACAAGAAGTTTAAGCAAGCAAAACAAGTCCGGAAAGCATCACAGTGGCTTCCCACGTCAGACGAAGGGCTGTTTGGAGCAGCTGGATCCAAGGGTCAGATCCTTGCGTCCGAAGTAAAGGACAAGGCCTGAGACAGCCTTGTACAACACACTGTTACCAAGCACTGGGATTCAGCCTTAGCCAGAATCAAAAAGGCAGTGGCGATCTCCTACCACTTAAGTCAAGCACTCGATTAAGTGGAAAAGATTGATTTCTCATATTCTTGCTGAAGAGAAAAGAAAAAGGCAGAAAACACAAGGGCACAACCCTGTCCTTATGTTTCTTGAAAGACATTCTCAGGAATCCAGGGCATCCAACCCAGTAGTGTTGAGGAAATTTCCTCAGTATCTGCCAAGCAGCAAAATATTTTTAAATCACTGCCAATTCAAAGCCGTGCCTAACCCAAGTATTCAGTGCTGGGGGCTCGAGCCTTCACAGAGCACAGTTTGAGGTATGGACACTTTCCAGACTGACAGTTTTCACAGGGGACTGGATATGACACAGAAATTAGGCAGACTAGCTACTTTAAATATTTTATCTCATTCCCAACTTCATAAATATTTTATTCATAAATATTTGCAGCCATCTCAAGACCATTTCCTATTCAATTCCCTCTGAATTCACCAAACCAATTGGTTGTCCGGATGATAAAAATAATACATATATGTGTTTCATATACAACCAGGAACAGAGGTTTATGTATTAACACTGCTAGAACACAAGTAACAAAAATTGGACTGCAATCCACAAATAAACTGCACAACAGAATAGCAGGCACTGAATAATAGCAAAAATTAGACACCATGGGCTAAAATTATAGTAGAAGAAATATCCCTCCATCCTCCCAAACAACACTGAATATTAAACTGGCTCTTCAGCTAAATAAAAGGCAGAAATGTGTAGTGCACTAATGCAGTCTTTAATTGCTTCTGCCATCAGAACTAAACTTCCTGCAAATGCATTTCAGTGTGACTTTATTCTTGCATTGAAAGCAATAAAAACTCCAACCAAAAAAACAAGAAATTGAAGTCAGTCATACTAGTTGAGCAAAACCTATCTGCAAAGAAAAATCAAAATAAAAACAGAAAACAAGGCAAAACAAAACAAAATTTCCCTTTTCCCTCATACCATTTCACATTTATTGCACAGGTAGATAGCCCCAAATAACGTTTCATGCATCTGTTGAAGGTGACAGGACAGGATTATCTTCTTCTCCCGTGTAAGAATTCTCAAAGATATTGAGAGTAAGGAGAAAGAAAGAAAAGAAAAAAAAAAATAAATAAAAAGGGCCTTCACATAAATGAAAAAGGAGCAAGCAGTATGCCTATTTATAACAAGAAATATCGTTATCCAAGCTATAAAATAACTAAAATAGCAAGAGAGAGAGCAAAATATCATTCTAACATTCAAGTTCACACACAGATAAAAAAAAGAAACAAAAGCTTTCTACATGTGGTAACATTATTCCATACACGCAGCTTTTTCACTTTTGACACACACAATTTACTTACTCAAGACTGCAGGTTGATGTACAAAACACTCAACTGTTTACTGTAAACTTCAGAAAACACTTCATCCACATAATGGAGACCAAAAAATCCACATGCACATCTTTAATTTTTTTACCTAAATGTCCAAAACAGGCAGTCATCTTCTGGGCATACTGACACAAGCCATTCTCACCGTAGGGTTCCTCACCAACGACCTGTTCACTCATTGCTTCAGAAGGAGCTGCCTTTCTCTGCAAAGTCAACCAACTACTTGCTTGAGACTGATAAAACAACAGAGCTTCCTCTTCCCATTTATCTCCATTAATAATTCAGGTACTACATAAAATTTGCTGAGCTTTAAAAACCGGTAGTGCAAAGCTACTTTGTGGCTTTTGAAGTAATCATGTTTTAGTCCTTAAAAAGTACTTCAGCTTACTATATTCCAATAGCTTACAGAAAATATTTTCAAATTGCAACAAAATCCATTCTCTTGCTGCACAAGGGGAAATATTGTTGGGATTATGCTCAGATCAGTGAGACATTTAAAATATTCACCCAGCCCAAACCCAGAAACAGAATTACCACCACTACTGAAATGTGTTATAACTTACTCCAGGAAGCAGACATGTCCACTGCTATAAGAGCACCACTAGTTCATCATATATTACCATGCACCACTCCTCAATGCTATATATCTTCTGGGGACTGGGAAAAAAAAAAGAGCCGAGGTACTAGGATCATCATATTTTCCGGTACTTTCTACCACAATGTATTTCAGAAGAACGAAGGCACCACAGCCAGGAGCAACAGGAAGAGGGTATTTTCTCAGCTCACTCAGTGGAGCATGAAGCCCATCTAATCTCATTGTTATCTTGGCTGAGAAGAAAATACATGAGAACTGACTCTAGTGGTCCTGCTTCAGGCCAGCTGCAGTGGCCACACATACCTGTCTCTGTTCTGCTCTTCAGAGACAAAGGCAGAGTGCTATCAGACTAACTAGGGGAGAAAAAGCATAAGAAAATCCACTACAAAGCACACAATCAATGACACCTACTTAGCTAAATACTCGCAGAATGGTTTTGGCTATATTCTCTTGACTCAGGTGACCATTACCAGTGAAGAATAGGCATTCCTCATAAACAGATTTGCTCCTTGTCCACCACATTTGTTTTTTCTCCATTCACTTAATGCTTGCTGCTTCCTCACTAAGATCATATCCGTGTATGAAAAAATATTTAGTAGAGATCACATGACTGCTGATGTCCAAATTAAGCACTGTTACTACTAAGTAGACACTTTAAAAAGAAATCTGTCCTAGTACATCTGCATGGAAATTTTACTCGCAACAGACTGAAAAGCCTAGTTATTAATATTTAATATTACTTCAACAATTTATTGTCTATAAAAGCGTAAGATGTATTTAAAAAAGAACTCAGGGGCATTGGTATCTTTTATTGTGCTAAGGCTATGAAGGATCCACATAGATAAGGATTTTACAGTCTGCAGGTCTCTACCAAGTTGGTTTACCGGTTTCAACCCATACAAGCTTCTATAAGGTAACCTACAGTACTGCCTATGACCAAAGAAATACAAAGACCACAAAGCCACAGGGCATCTCTATACTGGCAAAAAAGGAGTGGCTTAGTGAAAACAGCTAACTCAGGTTAAAGTGATATTAAGGTAAAATGATTTGTGTTATAACTCAGCTGAGCAACCCAGTTAAGCACAAGTCTCCCATATAGGCTTGTTGTTAAGCTGCCAAGTCAAGATTTTTTTCTTCACTGCTGTTAGAACTGACATTCAACTGATCATTAGCCAAATTCCATCGAAAAAAACACCTGGTTTTGCAGGACATGCATGCAAAACACAGTATTGAAGAACTGTTATGAAGTCTGTCAAGTCCATGAAGTCTGTGAATGTCTGTATGGAAGGGCAGTAGCAAGTTCAAGTCTGAATAGAATGAAGCTACATTTGTATCATCTTACACTGCATCAAACACCAACTCTTTGAAAACCCATCTGGGGACATCCCGACATGGCGCAACGCAAATTAGATCTCAGTTTTATACATTAACAGAGAGATTTGCATGCACAAACTATTTTGCTAAACGAATTCAGAATAAGAAAGCACATGTTAATTTATGTATTGATTTCTTGGTGTCCATTCCAGAACACACATGAAACATTGCTTTGCCCTTTATTCTTCCATTACAATTTGCAACCAAGAAAAAACACAAGAGAAAACACAACTACATTTCTATCTCAGACTTAACTAAGACCACATGGTGACAATTTCCTTTCCCAACTGATGACATTTGCAAAATCTTTCAGCTGAATTAAAGCATTGTGCTCAGCTTCCTGTTATCAACTATGTATGATAACTTTCATGGCACATGAGCCTTTGATAACAAAAGACCAGCTTTGCAGTGCATTGAAAAGCTGGACAGGCAGCATAACAAGCTCTTGGGAGTGCTTTTCCCTTTGCTGTACATTCAGAAATTGAATCTGACTCACTTCCCTAAACCCAGCATGCACCAAGTTTATCCTTCAGTGAAGCAGTGCACATAAAGATTAAACAAACAAAACTATCTAAACAATATGCTTGAGATTACATCTAATCGTCTTTTTCTTGGACAAAAGAGAGCAACACCAGCCATTTACCATCATGTGCAATTATTAGCTGGGCTGAAATAGTACACAGAAAAATCAATCACAAAATGAAATATTTAAATGATGTCAGGGGAAAAAAAACCCAATAACGTCAGTTAGCAAAGTACTGCCTACTACCTCTGGAAGTCTTAAAACATTCCTTTCAAGCATCAGGTATTGGCCACTGTCAGGGATCAGATACACACCCACTGGAAATGACAGAATGGTTTAAATCAGTTTCATAACTACATCATTTCTGTATTGGATAATCCACTTCCACTAACAATACTGCAAATAAACAAACAAATTGTTTTTAAAAAGCATCTATTAAGCTTATTTAAAAGCAAGAAACAAAGCTATCTGTAGAACTTCAATTTTACTAACATAAAACAAAATACCAACTCTTTCCACATTACTGTTCTGTGAAACTTGGAAGAAAAAAAAAAACAAAACACCTTTCACTTTCCTTGTAATTCCCAAACTCACCAGTTGAAACATTTTTACAACCTACCAACAGATTTCTCAAATGATTTTTCTACCTTCTGCAGGAAGCTGGCATCTATGAAGGTTATCCAGTTTCATTTTTAAAATTATTTCTTCTACCACGTTTAAAGCTAAAGCTGAGAGAGACAACTAAAACCTCAACCTGTGATACAAAATGGTCAGTGTCTTTGGAGGCAGAAAGCTGAAAATTCATATATTCAGAACTGGACATCAATCTGGCAAAGGAACCAAACTAAGCGGCTTCATCACTCCCTTTCCATCATTTGATATTCACACAAAATGAATTCTGCAATCAATTCTGGCTATAGCTGTCCTTTAACAAAACAAAACAAAAAACTTACATTTACTGAATCTTGAAGTGTCCACGCTTTCTAACACCTATGCCTAAAGGCATTTTTTGACCAAGGTCTCCATTCCATTTACCACTGTGCACTGTTCGTGGCTGGCTACTGCCACTACCCAGAAATGAAGTGCACTTTCTGTGGCACTGCACCTGCAATGCCAATTTATTTTCCTGTTAATGACCAAAGGCCTCAGGTAATGATGCTACACTTAAGGCAAGTACTAGTGAAGAATGTCACCAACATCCAGATGAATTACTGCCACATCCAGAACAGCCTACGGAGATCCTATTCTACTCTACTTAAATAAGTAGCCAAACTATTTGCTGAAATCCATTTTTAGCATTTAATGCCATCACAGCTACCAAAGTATCTGCTTCCGTAATCAATTATTCAAATTATTAATAAATAGTGAGATTAATAGTAAGAAAGTAAGATTGAAGGGCTGGAATGCTAACCTGGGATTTGAGAAACATCAAGCCTTTGCTCTGCTACAGACTTGCTCTTCGTCCCTGAGCAATTCCCTTAACCTCTTCCATGGCATTTCCGGTACCGCTTCCCCACCCCCACCACCCCCAAGGGATTTGTAACAATAGGTACATTAAAGACTGAAGTTTTCAGATTCTATGATAATGGGAACTACAGAAGCACCACAGATAACAACACTAGGGAGTAACGGGTCAGCATTAAAAAAAGAGGTCATATAAAGCATAGCTGAGTGCTTCTCCTTGATCTTAATTACCTTCCAACTTCATTACCATACTTCTTAGTGATTTTCCAATAGATTGCAGCCCTTATTTAACACTAAAAGTGCTCATTTCCCCTGGAGAATCACGTTACCAGATAAGGCTAACATAACTAATTCTGTACATATTTTCTGATCTGAAAATTCCATTTTTAGCTATTCTGCCCCAAACAAGCAAAATGACTGTTACTCTGGTTGCTGTGACTAGAAGAGTACACAGTTATCAGGTTATGACGAAAGGCATGATTCAACCAAAGGCTATTTACCTTACTTTATCAATTCCAATGTTTATTTCAGACTAGTCATGGAAAAAAAATAAAATCTCTGTCCTCGACTATTCTCAGACACAAAATAACAGTGTGTGCATTAATGGATCTGTCTATTGCATTATTACAAGATGAGGTGGCTCAGCATTTTATTTCCTGGCAGCACAAGGCTAATCTATTGATCTATAATGTCAAGAACACTGCACCATGTATTCTTACAGCAAAACCAATCCTTTTCACTTACACGTAGGAAAAAAAACAACTGTAATTGCTGACAATTGATGCAATTTTATAGGTAGTATATTGTGAGTTATATGAAATATAAATATAAAAACTGCTGCACCCCCAAGACTCTGTATGATTGAACATCTGACTCAATAACACAATTCAAGTGCTTGCCTATCTCAAAGCTTATAAATAATCCCACGACTTCCATGGGGCCGTGCACTATGCTTGAAGTTAAAGAGACGCCTAAGCCACTCTAGGGAATAATTAGCAAAAAGGATCCTGGCAGAAGCTGGCAATCCTTCAGATATTCAGTAGGAAACTGGTTTTTTTCTACTCCTCAGCAATGTTTAGGCATCTTTTATTTAAACGGATATTTGAGAAGCAAGTAAGTACTGTGGAAAAACATTTAAAATTTTTAATTTTCTTCTACTTGTGGTCATTACTATGTAACAGTTCAGCCTGTAATAGCCTGTAAGGAACCACTTAAAGAACAACAATCAAAATAAATAAAAAAATCAAGACTAAATTATATTAGCTAGAGGCCTCAAGAGCTAGAGATGGTTCATTAAAATAGCTCCCCATTGTGCTTCATATTCATTTTGCTTTTCCAGACAATCACAAAGGTAGCTTCAAGTTAGCAAAGACTTTCAAGATAAATGTAATTCCTTTAATCAGACTTTTTTCTTTACTTTTCCTTTCTTGAACTTTGACATTTTTCTTCCAGCTGAAAGGAGAAACTCTTTGTAACATTCTCTTCACAATGTAGACTTGATAGTAACTGAGACAGAACTAAGTTGGGAAGCAAAGAGATCAAAGTTGAAAGCTCAGTTTTCTTTCAATCCTCGTGTTTATTTCTTGTACCTTTATAAAGAGCGATATGTTACAAGCATGACATCAAAGAAAGCACCACTCCTCTTGTTATGTATTAAAAAAACCTGGATATTATTATACTCTCCTGACAAGTCACATGATTACAGAAATATACACGCAACTTCACTCAAATGCTGAACAGAGAATTATATTAGAAGAAAGTCTTCTCTAGATCACTGCAGGACTTCCTGAACATCTTACTTTAACACTCCCCACGCTCTCCTAACAGTGGATCTTCTACTGTAGAGGCAGAACCAGCACACATGATCGTAAGAAAAATTAAGTATTTCTCTTGCTGCATCAAACCCTCGAGGTCTCCAATATCATAGCCATTCTTGGAGGATGGCATAACTCTAAAAGGATAACTTTTGCAGTCATACCACCCTCTCCTAGCTTGAGTGAAGCCCTAAAAGAGATTCTTTTTCATACTATAAAGACTAATTTAAGTACCTACCAGAAACCAGTCGAAACTTTTTGTCCATGTCCGTCAAAACTAAGAATAGGAGGTTACCTTTCTACAAAGTGGAAAGTATGGCACTGCTACAGGATGCCAGAAATGACATCAGATCAGTGCATCCACTGCCAGCATTCCTTCTAAAAGCAGCTTTAAATATGCTGTGTTGGCTAATCTTTGTTTTGTAATTAAATAAATCCTACAGCACTGTTGAACCCTTCCTCTTGTGGTCAGCACTATCTTCTGGTTAAATCAGCTGCACGCACACACACAAGTGATCAAGAGCCATGTTAAAAACTAAGAAACTGTCGGTTAAGCAAAACTATGACTCTATGAGCAGCTCACTTCTCACACAGGGATCACATTCTGTACAGGCAAAAATGAGGCCTGGACACATCTGAAAATACATTGATGGGGCAGACGAAAGACTCAGAATTTAGTTCAATTTATTCATGACAGAAAATGACATATAACATACCATATAATCACCGGCATTCGATAAATTGAGGTTTTGGTCCTCTTGAGTATCCCATGGTCTCATTTTGCTTGTTTTTTCTTGATAGTTAAGAAGAATCTACTCAAATAAGCTCTGCAATCTGGCACCAACAGGAAAAGCAACAGTCAGAGAAACATGCCAAACTTCCAAAGCTGACAGGACATTAAAAAGGAAAAACATGTCCTTGACTTGACAACAGGTACAGCTGGGTTTGTTCTTTACCAGTGCCACTCAACACAGAACAGGCCTTATTTATGATATTCCCCTGACATGTACAACATTGTGAAGCTGTGCCTATCAAATCCTATGAGAGTTATCCAAAGATAGTACTAAATCAAGAGTCTTGATCCTGCAGTGGAAGTGGAGGGCATTTGGCATCTAGCAAGCTACAATTTTGGAATAGAAGGTAGGAAATAAGATCTTACAATACTGGGAAAAATCGTTCCAGTGGTATCATAAACTATGGGAATGGTGAATGAGTCAAATGGAATAGCTACAAAGAATCTAAGACCACTATGTCGACTGCTTGATTGATATTTACCATATTATATTTGCCACAACAATTTACAGCAGTATTTCTTCAGCAAGAATTTCTTGATCTTATCCTGCCACTGCTTGACCAAATGCCATCTATTGAGGTTATTTGGTTTTGCCAGTTAAGGTCATGTGTGTCGTGGGCTACTAACAAAAGTAGTTTTTCCAGGAGGTGAACTTTAAACAAAAGTGTGGGTTTTTTAATTCTTTCTAAATAAACTGTAACTAAAACATAATGTAAAGTCAAGATGGCCCTGGCCATCTTTGAGAGAGAATCTGCTGCTGCATTCTTAGTCATCATCACATACAGACTCTGTACTTAAGTACCAGGTACTTAAGATATATTAAATGTTGCAGCTAGACAGTTACTCCACGATGGCAGGTCTGATGCTTCAGGTAGTGTGCAAACAACTATTACTAGTGCATGCTAGGAGGTTGGTTTGGCTGGGGGGTTTTTAAGTGTAAACACTCCCTCAGTGTAGAGCAAAGCTTAGTTTTCTTTTATTTATGTTGACATTACCACTGTGGTACTTGTTTAATATACAGATTTACCACTGACACAAATAAATGACCAAAAAAAACAAAAAATCCCTTTTCCATGCAGTTCAGCTCCAACATCCCTTCTGGTATTAACGCTCTCTACGCATCTTCAATTTTTTGGTAGGAGTTTTGCCCTGGTATGATTTAGGAATAGTTCTGCAATTGAGAATAGCAAAACAACAACAACTAAGGAAAGTAGGCAAGCCAGCCAATCTGTCAGGCTGTGCTAATAAAAATTGATTGATGAACTTCTAGTAGCACTAAGCAATATTTTCAGATGAATCAGTTAAAACAGGTGCTGACCACTACAGGATTTATCAGTAGAGAACCTTATGTTATAAACATATGTTGTGCATATTTTCAGACTGAAACTAGTTGGCAGCTTCCAGTTATTTCCTTTTTAACTATGAATGAATTACAAGATAATACATTGTTTTCTAGTGGTTTTCTGATTGTTTTGTTATTGAGTTTTTCCCTCTGCATTTATGCTTTCTTTGGAATCCAAACCCTCCCAGTACTTTTCCTAGAATCAATTAATTGATTCTGGAGAAGTAAAAAATTTCAGTTCTCCAGCTGTTTACTGGATTATTTATTATCAGAATAAGGTCAGGCCTTCCAACAACAAATAGCCAGCTGACAAAAAGAATAAGTGGATGACTTTTGTAGAATGTGAAAGCCAGCATGTGAAACTGATAAAAAAAAAAGTAAAACAAAACAATCTGTTTTCATTATCCACTTCAATGAAATGACAAATGTATAGCCCCAGAAGTATCTCCCTAGATATTAGATTTCAAAAGAGCTAGACTCAAAACCTCCTCCTAACGCTAGGGAAGAGAAAGTGCAAACACCTACAGAGTAGCAGGGAGAAGTAATCAATCTTCTCTCCTGTGCTTTATCAGTGTGGCAGTCAGGAATTTATCTACTAGGACCCAACAGTGAGAAGAGATTTCCATACCCGCACAAGAGGTCACCTGCACCAGCCAAAGCAGGCAGAGATATAAGACAGACTTATCCAATTCTCAGTATATTTGGTCGGGAATGGAGAACCAGATATTCAGCCCAACCTCACTGTAACAAATCCCCACGGGCCTTGGAAAAATGTTCATTTGATCACTACGTTCACATAATGATATGGTAGTTTCCCACATCACAACAACAACACAGAAACAGCTGATTTTAACCAAATGCTATGGTATTGTACTTCTGTGGAGATTAATTTATATTAATGTAATAAATCCTAAATAGTATTTTGAAAATAAAGTAGTAAAGAAATAAGGAGGGAAAAAGAAGTAATTTTGCACAGCGAAGTCAGCACGCATTGAGAGAAACAACAGAAATAGAACTGTTATTCCTAGTTAAACATTAGGTTAAGTGTTTGGCCTACAAAGACTAATTAGCAATGGAAAAATAATTTTTTACTGTTATAAACAGTTGGTAGAGAGTTTGGGTTGTGGGGTTTTTTTTAAGTTAAAGTGATACTTTTCATAAAGAGATTTACACAGTTCCTTAGTATGTCTACCTGCACTTTTTTTAAGCTCCAGACCCATAAAGATAGATGATATCTGTGTAAGACATTATTTTTAAGTGACAAATATTGGATTAGACAATGCAAAGAAAAAAAATAAGACTCTACTTCTTCCAGCTCTAACCCCTGAAGTCAAATGGGTATCCAAAGGGTTTATTTATCTGTCCAAGCGTAACAGAGAAAGCAACTACCCACACTTGAGTTACCAAAAAAGCTACATATATCTTTTTATGCTTACACCTCTTCCCCCACCTTTTTCTAAGATTGTGGTATACAAAAAGAGAAATGTTTACTAAGCAAGCTAAGATTTGCATACCTCTTGGATGCAAAGAGTATATCCACTTTGTTGTAACTTACCACCAAAACTGTGCTGAATGTGCTTTTGGTGTTGACAAGCAAAATGCTTTGAGTCTCATCTCCTAGTAACTCCCTGCAGGTTGCTACACGCTGGCATTCTGTACTGCACAGTCATACCTGCAGCACCTTTGAACATGGGAAAAGTGCTGCTCACCAGCAACAGCTGCTCAGCGTCCTGCTGCCTGCTTCTCTGTGCAAAAGCAAACACAAGTGACGGACGGTTGCAGGACAGCCAAGAACTGGTAGGTGTGCTCAGTCAGTAAATCACTGATTGTACAACGACGTTTCCTCAGGTTAAAAGCTGCCCTCGGGAGCACCCTAAAACAGGTCAGTTATCAGCTTTTCATTCAAAGCATTAATTAACAATACTTTGAACTTTTATGCCGTCTTCCACTATGAAAATCTAAAACCTCTTTATACAGAACCTACCCCACAGCAATACCACGCTGTCATCATCTTTACCTAGAAGACAGAGAAAATGCAAAATAGAGCAGTGAAGTACCTCTCACAAAAATACACATGGAGTCAGAGCTGGATAACAAGCCTGTTTAATGCCACCGAGTTGTGCTCTGCTCCTTATAAGAAAAAATCCAGTCCAGGGGAGAAACACATGGATGCATGCACACACTGTTCAGCCATGTAACAAAAGTCCACTGTTCATAAAATACACCAGACTGGGAAGGTGTTTAACTGTTCAATCAGTAAAGAAAAACATACTAAAATAAAGAAATTGCTCTATCAACAAACATCCCAATTTCAGTCCAGTAGCACTTCCTCAGCCCGTTTTCCTTTGTAAATCCAAGAACTAATGCCCTGTGGATGGCTTAACCTATGTAATTTATCAATAGAGATTTTCATTGCAGAGCTATAGCCCAGGACAAACCTTTGCCGTTTGCGGAGCTCTGATGTATTTCTAGTTCCATTTGTGCTCTCGGGCAGTAATGTTTCTGGACCTCAAAAGCTACAGCCTTTCAGAGTACAGAAGACACGCTGGAGGAACAACAGAGATCCTTCAGAGGTGGCTCACTCTATGGCTTTACTCCTAGTATTTCCTGGGTTGAACAGTACTAAAGGGAGTGGCCCAAAGCAAAATAGGTGTGTCTGTGTTCCCAAACAGTTTAAAGGAAGAGTGAGTATTTTCCTCTAGATATTCCATTAGTCATCAGGACCACAGTATGTTGTCTTTCAAACAGTGACATGTTCCAACGTATTGACCATCTCAAAGTAGCTAATATTATTGATAGCTTTCTTTTTCATACAAAAGGATCCTAACCGGCCTCAAAGGTTGATGGCAAATACAGACTCGATCTTGTCCTGAGATATTTTCTTTCTGTTTTACTCTGTGTGTCATCTCCACTCCACTGCTTCTCTTTTATGGATATATTGCACCCAAACAAAAGAGTAACAGCCTGTGGAAGATGGGGATCAAAGGAACACTGCTACCACTTTCCACACACACTTACAGCAGGGAAAGGCAAAGAAAGTCCCAGGCACCTTCCCCAGGCTCCCACAACACCCGACCCGGACAGAGGCAATTAGGCTGACTCTAAGTGTAGACTTCCAGGCATTTCCTTCTACGCAGTTGTACATATCCAGAGACAAACTGTTCCATGAGCAGCTGAATTAATGAATCTTTCTTCTTCTGACAGATTTGTGTCTCGACACCCGTCGGGTTTGCCCTACTTCCATGTAACATCCTCCTGGCTGTAACATCCCAGAAATACTTTCAGTTCCTTTCCATTTGTCTGCTTTCCTGGTTCCTCTCCATGTCCTTTAAATCCATCCACAGAACCCTTAAGCCGTCTTCCTTTTAACTGCTTCAGTATCTTTGGTTTCCACCCATACTTTCTAAACTGCACTCTCTCTTCTTTCACTCTCTCATCTTTCTCCTGTACTCCAACTGCTGGTTATTATCTTTAAATTCTGTTTCCCTGAAAGGAGGAGAGAGGGAAGGCTGACAGAGCAGTTGTATAACCCTCGTGTCCTAGGAAATGAGACTGAAAAGCAGCCAAAACAAGGTGCAGAAGCTGACAAATTGCAACCTGAAGCCCTCTCTAGAACACACTTACAGTACTCTGTACATTATTATGGACTGAGAGATGCTGCTGTAACAAGAATACCACTTTAACCCTAAGATTTCACTTTAGACAACAAAATACACTACTTCTCCTCTAAACATTTATGAAAAGATGCCAGAAACATACAAAAACTTTTGGGTTCCTGGGTTTGGGTTCCAGCCAAATTTTGGCCAACTACTTTTAATTCCCTGCTTCAAACACTAAATCCTGAATTTCCTGAACTCTTGACTTCATTTTCCCTGCAATGAACTGTCACTTTCTCAGCCAGCTTGTTAAAAATACACACTCATGCAGACGCATAGACAAATGTAAACACAGGCACAAAATCTGGTCTCTCTACCTTTATTCTCAGTCTGGCTTTCTCCTTCTCTGGCTTTATACTTTTTATGTGCTGCCAAATTAAGTGGAGTGCAGGACAGGGCGTTCACTCCATTTGGACTTTAACATGCCTGACTGAAAATGATTAGCTCATCAGAAACACTGCTTTCTCTCTGTCCCATTTTTCTTTTTAATAATCAAAGCACTCCAAACTTTAATTACCATTACTGCCACTCTGATGTGGTAAGCAGACAGAATTATTCCTGTTCTACAGACAAAAAAATTAAAGCACTATATTCCCAGGAAGTGCTGACCACTAGCATTTATTTATTTTATTTACTCTGCTCCTAGATACAATTGCATATTGTGTATCTGTCTCAGATAAAATTGTGAAGAGGAGCTCTGTGGGTCCAGAAATAAGGTTCTTCTGTCCTCTTTAAGAGACACATTCCTGGAGTGTGCCAGTGTGACTTCTGCAGTTAACCACATTTATATCTTTTTTCTTTAAGTGAAGAGAGGAAAGAGACGGAAGATGAGAATGATTCAATATACATCTACATATTGTACAAGTCATCACACTCACACTAGCTATGTATTATTAGTAGCTACAGCATTAGACGCTATATTTGAGCCACATACTAACTTAAGTCTTCTATATGGTTATGTATGCATATACACATCACCTCTGTAATACAACTGATTATATGTTGATTTTCATCTATGTTAAATTAACTGACCATACCTAGTAGTTTAGTACACCATGTAAGAAGTGATCACTTCTCACACATTGTACTAGCCCTGAGTCTCTCCTCAGTAATTTCTGTACATGTTTCCTAATGCTGAAGGTCTAGCCTCCAGAAGCTCTGGAGAATTTGAAATCTGCCAGTGTGCTGTCATAAACATTGTATGTTATTCCCATGAAAAAAACCACACAAATCTCGCCAAGTGAGAAGACTTTGAAATACTACAGTCTAGTATGCTCAGCAGAGAGATGTTTTTGTTTGCTATTAAAGCTCAGCAGAGACTTGCTGGCTATTAGTTCTGCAGCAATTTCATCGGATTTAGCTTACACAGTTCTCAGGCCTATTGTAATTCCTACAAAGTGACTGAGAATAATCAATCCCCATGCTGCAAGGGATATGCAGAACTACACTGGTGCCAGCCAAACAGAAAGACAACAGTGTTCTCCATGACTCCATTACACAGACCAACAATCTGACATTTCTTAAATTTAAGAGTTCATTTGTGTGCTTTTCATTTTCTTTTAATGCCTTTTTTTTCCCTCCAGACTTCATGTAACCCAAACAGAAGCACCCACAATTACAAACTACCTACTATTGGAAAACCTACTGATTAAGAATGTTATCAGCTGCTTCAGACAGCCATGGATCCGTGAGGCAGCACATTCCTGTTGTGTCTAGCGCGAGACACATAAGGCATCACAGTTTCTCCTTCAAGTTTTAAAAGCAGTTCTTCCTAGACAACATTAGACCATATTAGCTCAGCCTGCTCCCTGGAAGATTTTACCCATTGAGATATTCTTTCCATACTACAGATGAGGAGAACATCAGGCAAAAGAAGTGATCTGTCCAGAACCACAAAACTCTATGCCCAGCTTAGAAACTGAGTCTAGGTCTCATGAATCCCAACCCAATGGTCTAGCCATTACACCTTCTGTTTAAAGACAATTATTTATTTAAAGTAAAACAAAACCACAGAAGAAAAAAAAAGACAGAGACTTTAAAGGAGACCATTAAGCTCTTATCAAAGGAAATTAACTTACCCTGTTCCTTCATAGCTTATCTCCTCATTTCTTCTCACTCCAAGTCCCACATAATAGACAATGCCCCTATACAGTTTCTGCGGATGCCACAGCCTTTTCACCAGAGCTGGTTCTTAAGTGACGGCAGCAGAACCAACAGATCACAGGAGGAAAATTACAGGCAGACTCTTCCTCTTTACTTCAGCAAACAATTGCCCTCACCTCCTGATCTAGGCTGAGACTCCTGATTGCTAGTAATTCTTCTTCTCATTTACAGTTTCCAGTGGTGACTCTTCCAGAATTTTTTCCCCATCCTGTGAAATTATTGCATCACTGTCAATGCCTCTGTCTCATGGCAGAAATTAATTTACAGTAACTTCCCCAGAGCTTGTGTACAGCAATTATTTTCAAATGTAACCGTTTAGAACAAGTGTTATGCCATGTATTCTGTGCTCCAGAAAATGAAACTTTATAGACATAGAAAGTATAGCCAGGCAAACACTCCTTTCTTGTGCATTGCTAATTGCATCTTAATTATAGCATTTTACATGTATTTATGCACCTTTCATCCTAATGTATCCCAGAGCATTTTGTAAACTGTCACATGGTTTTAAAAGGAGGCCTATATTAATACAGAACTACTAGTACCCAGACATCTCTAGAATCCAGTGCAGCAGCCTGTAGATAAATTCATTATGAGAGAGATTTGGGCCAACGGCAGAACACCGAATCTCTGTGGTTAGATAGACCTTCCCTACCCCTTCAGACATCATTTGAAATTCTCGCATATCCATTTCATTTGATGATCTCAATGTTTGAAACACATTAATTAACTTGTACAGTATTTTAATTAGGTAAGGCATAAATAAAGATCTAAAACCTGCAATGCCTCTGCTAGTAGTCAAGAGGAAGTGCTTAAGGGAAAAAGCATATGAACCAGGGCAAGTATTGAGCGATCCTTCTAGATCGCAGCAAAATGGTGGTTTGGCTGGAGACTGCCTCCAGATTAGTGTTTAACAGCTACCAGTGCACCCATTCTCTATATTTTCTTCTAATTCCTTTTGGAATACCTCCCTCCTTTTCATTGCTTTACAGTCTGAAGTAGTGGGCTCCATCCTGTATTCCAGTGCTATACGAAGAAACACTTCCAAAACAGCTTTATTTGCTTTTAAGCCTGTCACCTGCTGATTTGATTGGGTTGAGGCCAAAATTCTTACATCCCCAGGAAAAAAAAAAAAAAAAAAAAAAAGAATCATTCTCTACATGCTTTCTCTGCACAAAGATTTTAGAATATTTATCATGCCTCCCAACACCACTCAGTTTTACAGGTAAACAAACAGAAGCTAAATTTCTCCAACAAAATAATCTGAAACAAGATTACATCTGCAAGAATACAAGCTGTTTATTTTTAGATGTCTAATTTTAGGCAGCTAGTTTTACAAATTCCACCCATATAGACGCCGAGTTATTTTCTGAGGTCACACACTGAGCTAGTGACAGCCCTGATGAGAAAGCCCAGACATCCTTGTCCTTACAATCATTATCGGAAGGCAAAGAGAAGGAGTAAATTGCATGCTCCCCAACATATCCATGAAGGAAGGAAGGAGGCCGAGTCAATTCTACTGGGATTTCAAAGTACGCTTGCAAGAAATGCAAATATTTCAGTTGTGATACACTGAGCTTTAAATAGTTTCCAAGACTAAAATGGCAGTCTCCCATTACACTTCATTTAAAGATTTACTTAACAACTTTGTCTTTCCTTAAGCTAAGCTAAGTGTTTGCAAAGCTACAATAACGTGCAACCTCCCTCTGCTTTTCCACACTCAAAGGCAGCTTGGGAACTTGCTGATACTGATTGCTTTACTCTGACTTGGCTTTTAATTCAGGCGCCAGGCAACGGATCACAAATGGATAACATGAAGATAAAACATTTGGCAGACACTTGTCATATGCTTTCTCTTGCCAAGAAACAAAATAGGACCTATTAAAATCATCCCATTAATTAACTTTTCTATCATTCCATTTTTTATTGGCATCTTGTTGGTTAAGCAAATGTTTTTTTCTTTCAGAAGTGTGTTAAGCTTAAAGAGTGATTTTTAGTACCATCAGAGGCCGGCATTTAACAGATCTTTACAATAAATAACTTTGGGCCAGATCCTCAGCTAGTTACGGTTGATTTTGCTCCCTGATACTAAAAACCAAAACCACCTTCTTTGAGAAAGATGATGTTAGTGGAGGGATCAGTTTACAGCAGCTGACAATCTGAATCCTAATTTCTTGCCATCTTTTTTCCTTCAACTTTGGGGAGTTACTAAATTATGTGCTACAGTACTGAAATCCTGATCTGTTGTTTCAGTCATTGCCTTTGAAAAATTTACTACAGATTTTTTTGAATGGTCCTAATTTTGATACAGGTTGGTTGCAACTGTGATCCACTTGCCAAACAATTCTCAAGGAAAAGAAAAAGATTTACATTCTGCCAGTGGCAGAATAATATTTACATCCTTGACTTTTTCAAGGAGGACTCAACCCTCAAAGAAGTCAGCCAAGACCTAAATGAAAGGCCTGGCTGAAGGATTAATTCACAATGAGTAACAGTTGTAAAGATTGTCAGAAAGCAAAAAATTGGTCTCTATTACACTATAATAAAGTCTAGGCCTGTAAGCACTGTGCATGAAAGAAAACTTCCTGATGCTCACACACGCATCTTGCACAAGTGAATGTTTGCTACAGCAAGCTAAAACAGACCAGAAATGCAAAAGACTACTTTCAGTGTACGTCATTGCAGGCACAACAGCATTTTTTTTAAGAGAGGACAGTTTAAACAGTGCCTCCATTTTTCCTGTCCACTTTTTTTCTTTAATGTCAGGTGAAAACTTCTTCTTATGTTCTGAGCATTGTTCAGAGTGAGGCAGGGTTCTGTTTATGCTCTGCAAAGAGACACAGAAAAACAGGGAAGTAAAAACAATTTTCTCTATAAAAACCTGCATGAAAACGTAGAAGTTACTAGCGCACAGCATAAACAGTGATAAGCAGAAGTCAATATTGCAAATGTTCTTCTTCAGCCTTAACACAAGCAGCATTATCTGTGTCAGGATTTTTAGTACAATACATTACACCTGACTATCAGCTCAGGAACTCCTCAGTCTGTGACATGATAAATGAGGACACGAGCATATTCAGTAATACGGGTATCTGAGACCATGCCCATTCTCAGCAGCTGGCTTCCCACATGACCTGGTGAGAGTCCTTAAAATGGAAGTTTATTTAATTTACCAGTGTCTTTGTGATATTACATCCTTTGCCAGAATGAAAATAATATGCTAATGCAATCTCTAAAGTGAAGACTTCACTGTTCTTTTTTATAAGAAATTTAGGTGTGGCACTGAGCAGAAGAATATCATATCCAGATGGAAGGAATGGACACAACTTTCCAGTGTATCACGTTCAGCTGTCAACAATCACAGGCTGACACAACTCCTTACAGAACCTGATCAAGCTCCAACTTAAAACATGTAACATTTACAAGGTCCATTGGAAGGCTGGTGTAGGGATTCATTTTCTTCTAGCTCCTATACTAAATTTGTTAATGGGACGTTCATAAACTTTTTTCTTGCGACAACATTAGTTAAAATAGCTCTTCTCTCTTCACAAGTGTCATTTACTTTTGGATGTATGTCCTGACAGGTACATTTTCTCTTTTGTTAGGCTGAAGCAACATGTCCTTGTTTAGAGACCTAACCACCACCATCCTGTCATCAAACAAGGCATCAACATTCTTCTCTGCTGTCATTCACTCCTGGTAAACTCCTACCATACAGCAAAATTCATTCTTCTTAGTCCCCAAGCACACAAAGGTCTCCTACTTAGTAAAAATGAATTTCAACCTTTTTCTATGACTTGCCCTAAACCCCTCTGTACAATATGCTAATCCCCACTTGACACTGAATATACGTCCCAAATGTCTGTCACCAGTACACTTCATTAGCAGACCTCTATGTTTCTCTTGTCCACCTTAGAACTCATGTATGAACTGTAATCTCTTGCAGTTTGATTAGTAATTTCTCAAGAAAAAATATTCAAGCTTATGAATTTGTCCATATTTCATTTGCCCTGTTCTATATTACCATGTCAAAAAAGACCCCTTATCAGTCACTCTTGCACTAAGCTGTTCTGGTGGCTCAAGTTGGGTCAAAAGCACTCTGTACCCAGAGTAAAAACAAAACAAAACAACAGTTAAGTTCTGTCCTTAAGAATTTCTTCAAATGAGTGTTCAATTCAGTTGACATCTTCTATATTTCCAGAATAACCACAGCATTGTTTCAGGAAAAAACAAGAAGTGTAGCCATTTTCACTTTTATTTCAATAATGCCTGTAGACTTCTACTGAGGGTAAGACTCTACTGGGCTAAGATCTGTAAAAAACAGCAACGTTCCTGTAACAACTAAAATCTTAACAGGTGAGATAACCACTGGACAGGAGACAAAATGAGGACATAGAAAGAAAGGAATTAATTACTCTAAATTTGCATACCACAAATCACCAGCAAAGCCAGACAGAGAACCTAGAAGGTCTTAGAACAGTCTAGGCGGGAACCCACAAGACAGTTTTTCATTTTTGTTTGTTTGTTTAAGTACAGATGCGCCTGATGGGAATATTAAAAATGAGAACAAATGAACAATATATCCAACTAAAAATATAATTGTCTCTATGATAACTGTTGCTTAGATAAATCACCAATATATCTGAAATCCAAGGCTCAAAAATCTACTAGAAGGGGCAAATCTGAAACAGCTAAAGGCTTTTATAGACCTCCATATGCTTTAAGTATAAAGCACAGTTGATAGGCAAGAAGACTGGAAGAATTCAAATGATGCCTTGTAACTCTTTTCTGCAAGGCAATTTTATCACAGCCTATTGGACTGTATTAAAAATTCTTTCATTAAAATTTTATTACCACTGAAATTACTACATATGAGATGTGGCTCCAGAACAAGAAAATTTCTTATTGCAGTGATTAAAGCAAAGTGATACAGAAACATAAACAAAAGGGGGTTTTACAACTTTAAATTCAACACCTGTCTAGTCAATAGCCTCACTGGAAATATCAGGCTGTTAACCACTAGTGAATCTAAGTAAATAATGTTTGGGGGTTTTTTGTTGTTGTTCTTATTTTGTTATGGTATGCAAAGAAAACTGAAAGTGCTAGCATAACAGACCTCAGGAGTATCTGCACTCAGTTTATCTAACAAATAAGCAGTAAATAAAGTTAAGCAGTCAGAAATATGTAGGATTAAAATTGATAACAACCTCTATCAATTTTAATCCTGCTAAGTCAAAAGAAAGGGAGATTTATTCTTTTTTTACACTCACATTTACATGCTTTTATACCTACATGTTTTCTGTAGAAGTAGGGCAATGGCATTTGCTTCTAGTTAAAATGCATAAGGGATGCCTTGCAGGATCAGCAGTTCTATTATTTATTTATTATCTGTGTTTCAAAGGATGGAAAATGAGAACCATTTTCACTGCTACCTGCTATATCTAACCAGTAGTTCCACATTGCTAGTCCTATTACTCAGTGCCCCACACATTATAAACCACACAGCAGGAGCACAGAGAGCTCATCTGAGTGCAACTCCGTTTTCTGTTCTGCCCAAATTTTCTGCTAGAGTAAGCAGAATTCCGGTCAGGACTTACATGTGGGACAAGAGACCAAAGATATGGAAATTCACATTGACCATCACTCATTTGTCCGGTCATTCACCATCAGGAGGACAGAGTTGAAAAGCAAGAGCCCTGACAAGCAAGAGCAATGCTTGGGGGATGGAGAAGATCATTGCTTATGTGAATACTGAAACTCTTGCGGTGTCAGATTCTACCTTATGGCTAGTGCTTTATTTTACAAGCAGCCCACTGATATCCTTACTGTCTCTTAAGATATGAGTAAGGATGAAAAGATTTCAGCCTAAAAAAAGTACAGCCTGTGCCTACCGACTGCAGACCACCGTGTGCGGATTGGGTTGCCGAAGGGCAGCAGCCCCTACATTCAGCAGTCTACTGCCATCAGAATCCCAGAGTCTTACATGAAAATCACAGAATAAGTCAAGCTGCAAGGGACCTCTGGAAATCTCTAGTTCAATCTTCTGCCCAAAGCAGGGCTACTTTCAAAACCAGATCAAGTTGCTCAGGGCCTTCTTCCATCAACTTCTGAAAATCTCCAGAGATTGCACAACTTCTCTGGGTAATCTTAGCAAGAGCTCAGACACACTCATTGTGAAAAAAAGTTCCTTCTATTTAGCTGGAATTTCTCTTGGTGCGATTTGTGACTGCTGTCTTCCACCCTTTTGCTATGCACCAGGATTTGTTGGGGAAGGGGGCCATATAGCAAACATGGTTCCATTTGGGTAACTGAAGCCAGCAACTGCATCTGCCCTTAGACTTCTCTTCCCCAGGCCCACACAAAGCTGGTTCCTTCACCTTTTCCATGTAGGCCACAAGGTCCAGATCCCTAATCAGCACTCCGTTGCCACTGCTCATTTGTCAGTATCCTTCTTGCACAGGAAGGTGGGGGTAAAACTGGAAGAAAACTGGAAACCATTCCAGAGGAAGCCCTCAGTGCTGAACAGAGGGGAGCAATTGCTTCCCTTGATCTGCCAGCTACCTTCTTGCAAACCTCGTAAATTTTACTCTGCTCTGCAGTAAGCTTACAGTGTCACAACGCACACTGCTGACTCAAATTCAACCTGCCCATCAGGACCTGCTAGTCCTTTTCTGCAAAGGTGCCACCTGGCCAGCTGCTCCCAGTCTGCTCAGTTTTCCCATCCAACATGCAAGACCGCATTTGTCTTTGCCAAACGTCCCAAGTTTCCTGCTGGCCCATTCTTCCAGACTGCTTAAGTCCCTCTGAACGGCGGCCCTGCTCTCCCCCCAGTGCACTGAGTGTTTCTCCCAACCCGGGGTCATCTGTGAACATGCCACAAGGGTGTTCTGCCCCACCGTCTCGATCACCGATGATGATGCTGAACAGCAGTAACTCCAGCAGCAAGCCCTGAGGTACACTGCTTGTCACAGGCTGCTAGATGGACTTCAAAACACTGACACTTGGAGCCTGACGGTCTAGCCCGTTTTTCACAAACCTTGTAGTCCACCCATTTGGTCCATAACCCCCGGGTTGACTACAAACATGCTATGCGAGATCAATTTCTTTGTACGCTGGCTTGGAGAATAGCAAGCACACTCAAGTTCAAAGCTTTACCCCTGCTACAGACACCAAAGTCCAGACAGAACAGGTTAAAGGGCAATCACCACTGGGTGAAACTACGAAAAGCTGCATCACCTTTTCAGAAGCCCAAGGTATTCATATGCACGCATCCCAAATGGAAACGATCAACACTTGGGCCACCAACTGGGAATTCCTCCCTTTCCCCTGTATTACTAGTAACAATTTACTCCTTCTGTCCATTTTTTTCCTATTGTATTCACTAAAGGCATACCAGCAAGGCCTTCTAACACCTCATTCTCTTGTTATTAATTAATCCACTCTCCTGCAAAGAACAGAAAGCAGCTAAGATGTGGTCTGCTTCTTCTGTTTAAAGAATTAGCTGTTATAGCTAGCCATCCATCCCAGATGAATCAGAAAACAATTCTACCTTTTGGCATCCGAGAACCCATGGAACAATTTTATGAACAAAAATTAATACAAGCCAATGAGATTTAGCTGGCATTTAACTGAGCACTTAGTCAGCAATTTATGCACACTGATGACACCCACACACTAATTCTACTAATTTTTATCATGAGTTTCACATTTGTTCCATGACAAATCAAAAGTGAAAAAAACCCCACCCCACCCAACAAATCGTTTGGCCTTTTAGCAGGTTGATTATGTACGCTAAAAGGAATCAGAAGCCTAACTCAAGGTCAACTGTGTTGCCAAAGAAGGCAGTTCAAAACAAATTCCATCTAGAGTACGTATCTCTGATCAGAGATTTGAAAGGCTGGATAACGCATACCTTACAGACACCTACACTGGAAACACAAATCCTTTGTTCCACTCTGAGCATTTATCCTTTTTACGTAGACACCTTTACATGGATCACATATTCTCAGAAGCTCAGTTGCCAGATAGCTTTATTATAGTGTCACTAATTTTTCCAGCTCAGAACTATTTTCAGTTTCAGATCAAATGCTGTTTTTAATTTTAAACTCTGGCTCATTGCTAGGATTAATTTTATTGTGTACTTAAAGGTGCCTTTAGTTCTCATGTTTTTGCAGTGCCAAGAAAATTATCCTGGTGATCTCTGGACTGAATTTACAATTACTATTCTTTTTTCATCAGTCTGAAACACTAAAATAATAAACAACTATGGTGTTACTCATCAATTTAAAAAAAATATAAACAAACCAAAAACCTTAGATGCTGTATTGAGTCTTAGACTCCATATTCAAAAGAGGTCATTTTGTATCACAAGATAAGAGACTTCATTTTCCTCATCTCCCGGCCACCCGTACCCTATTCCAAGAGGCACCACAATACCTCATACAACTGCCTTTTAAAATCTCCAACTGATCTGACCATACCAATTCCCCCCTCACTTCCTAGTCATCTGTCTTGGCAAATATAGACATACTCTTCACTATTATCATCAACTAATTTGCAAAGCAGTAATTCCTGGAACTCTAGAATGAAAGTCCCATTTCCCAAAAGTCAGATTTAACAAATTTGAGAGTACAAGCAGCTTCCAAACTGAACAAATGAGCTGGGTCATCACAAAAAGTCATTTTTATTTTTCTTCAAGTATAAGCACATAAGAAAAGAAAAAATCTAATCCTGGGAATAATCAGTGTACCTATGTCCTGATATGCATTTTACTCACACTGTCAGAAATTAAAAAGATTGCTCCTCTATGCAAATAGTGTTACTTTTGGGTAAAACCACACTAAAACCAGAAAAAAACCTAAGTGTTTCTGTCCCACTGAAGTTGTTTAAAAAATAAAAAACTTCCAGCATATAATGCAGTTAAAGCCGATGAAAAATCTTGGATCTCTAGAAGGCACTGCTTCCTAGTCAACTCTACCATATCAGAATACTTGCTCCTTTCCAACACAAACACACACCCCAAAATCTAAAGGCATCTTCTCATAAGTTTAAATGCATGCTATGAATAAAACTATCGTAAGGCAATCTGATGGGAGATGAGTTAGAAATACCTTGGAAATATTTTAAATGGCTCCAGTGCCTTGGAGAGGTAATTAACTGTCCTGTGCTAGAACTAAATAATACAGATGCTTATTTAAAAGTAGCTGAAATGCATGTTCCAGACCTGCCTGTAGTGACAACTCTTGTTTACAGCTCAGGAGAAAAAAAAATTCTACTTAAGGAAAAAACTACTCTTGGGGAAGATGGCTCCAAATCTTTCCTTAAATGAATTCCCACTTAAACTGCTTTCCATTGCACACTGGAGCAGTAAGGTCTCTGCAAACAAATACTCACAGACTCACAAACTAGGGCTGGACAAACAAGCTTGCATTGTTGCCAGTCCAAGTGACCTCCAGGTTATGTCCCTGGTTGCCCGGCCAGAGGACTAGAAAAAACAGCACCATGTTCTGAGATGACAGTATCTATTCCAGGACTGGGGACAAATGCCTCTGCCTTTGAAACACATGGGAGAAGATTTAGCTGTCCTCAGAACAGTATGAGAATCACCTACACAAGCCCCACCATGCTCTGGGAGAATGCTAGGAAGCAGAGAGGCATTAACCAGCCTGGACCACTGCTGGCACGCAGCAGCTGCTGACAGCCTGCCAGCACAAATCTCCAGCACTGCAGTAACAAAACAACTTAATTAGCGGGCAGCCACAGTCTACACTGACTTCAGCTTCTGGACAAGTTCCATATGTAACTCTATGCATGGGCTGTCTTTAGGCCAGTGTAGCTACAGCTTCACAAGCAAGGCTTTAAGGTAGAGTATTTTATGACTTGGTAGTGCCTATAACAATGGAGGCCAGCTCTTTAATTGCGATCCTAATGCACCATCTCATTGCAGCGTATCTCATTACTGTCATATTCCACAGCAGGACTATTGTGGAAACACTCAATTCAATAGCAAGGGACAGCGACTCTTGGGAAGCCAATGCACTTAGCATCTGATAAGATGGAAGATAAAAAAACACCTCTGCATATCCCTTAGAGTTACCCGATAAAAGCAGAGGCCTTTTCTAGGCAGCTCCAAGTATAAAAGGGCTGCTGAATTAGTGCCTGTGACCACCACAATCCTTTAATAATATCGTATGACAGGGCCCTGAATTTGAAGAGGTGTTCAAACAAACATGCTACTTCAACCTGCAGAGAAAGGAGTGTGTCAGAATATTCTCAAACAATTTTTCCATGTGGCAGAGTGGCACAGCCACAGCATAAGAGTGATATTCCAGCTGTAATTTAGAGGGAACATTACAAAGAGCTCAGAGCAGTTCCCATGCACCCATCCTTTCCTCATTTTTCACAACCTTCCTGAATTTAAAAAGGGAGTTACTGCTTTTTCAAAACAATCTTGGCTGAGTCACTAATAAGAACAGCAGCGACAACAAAAAAAATTACATGCTGGGACTAACTGGCAAGATCTGGCAGTACAGGAAGCCCTGGAGGCACAGAGCCAGACAACTGGAGCTCCTTGGCCAGGTGGTGCATTTGTTCCTTGGGGAACCTGGCATTGGTCTCACCCAGCAGCTGAACCACAGAATAATTCTGGCTTAAGTGTTGGAAAAAGTGTTTAAAGACTTGCTCTCTCAGCTGTGAGTGAAGGTGGCATACATCAGAGCCAGGGTAAAGCAAATGTAAATTACTGAACTGGGAGTGGGAGGTGGGTAAAATCTATCAGATTTAGAAGGAGTCTTTAGTCCCTGATGCAGGCTCGAGGCCACAGTTTTGCACAGAGGAGAGACTTGGACATTGGGGACATGGCACTGGGTGTAATACTGTGCTGCCTGCAACCCACTGGGATACTGCAGTGTCTCGCTTTTTATAATAATTACCTACTGTGGCACTGAGGACATGTAGCCAGGTAGATTTATTTTTGAGTGCTTGCCGTCTTTACACACAGACTGTAATGGGTTTTCTGCCTGCAGACTTTTCAGAAAATTATTTCAAATTAACTTTTGAAATGGATTACAGAAACTACTTTAAAGCCTTTTGTGGACACTCTCGTTCATAAGTAAGAGTGACCTTAATCAATTTCAGTTAGCTCATTACAAGAATAAATTAAGATCAATAAGAGCGCCTTCAACTCTGAATTCACTTCTTTATTTAATTTGGACTAATTGTTCCTATGTCTCTCCACCAGACTGTGTCAAAATATGAGGCTAGAGAACAAATAGAAAGAAACAAACATTCCTGCATTATCTTCCTGGTCATCACACCGTGAACCCCCTGTAACAGAACATGCTCTCGTGCAAGGCTGTCATGTCCTTGTTTCTAACACCAAAGTAACCAAGGCTGTAAAACTCACTGTTTTGGATAAAGGGAAAATATCCTTGTAATATCTGGAAGTGATATATTGCCACTGGGTTGCTTGGACACAACAGTTCCGCTGTTCCATTTGTATATTCTAGCTTCTTCTCTAGGGCTCTGTCATCTACAAAAGTTTCTGAGCTCTTGTAACTCCCCAAGAAGGTCTCAGGTCAATGACAGGAGCAGCAAACAACTGATGAATCTGTCATATCTAAAATCCTTCTGTCATCCAACTTCACTATCTCCTAATCCCATCACCAGAGCTGGTTTTGTATTGGTGATTATACCGATACACGTGGGACAGCACACCCAGCTACCATCTGCAACCACAGCATTACAGAAAAGTGGGAATTGTTTAGTATTTCCCATGAATACTCGGCAGCAAAAGCCTTGTGTACTCCAGAAGAGCAACCACAGCAATAGCTAGGTGCTGCCTTTCTTCCACCCCCAGTCCCCTGGAGAAGTTAGGTTGTGGCTGGAGGTCAGTGAGGGACAATGAACACAGGGTGTCAGAAGTGACAGGGTCCCATGCCTTCACATCAGAAAAAACAGCAAAAGCAAATGACGCATCTGTCAGGCCTCATTCCAAAGGCAATCACAGCTGAATGCTGTGGATGACGCCAACGGTGATTTGAGCTACACTTGACAGCCCTCAGCTTCTCCTCAAGTGCAGACCATATACAGAGACTATGGAAGGAGCTCAAAGCAAATGAACCAAAACAGCCTGCATTTTACAGAAGTCTTCAGAGCTGGAAATAGGCTCAAGGATCAGGTAGCAGTTGCTGAGCACTGAGACTTTTCCTTATAACCAGGGTTGCCAGCTGCCTCATATGGGGACAGGAATAACCTGTTTTGACAGATTTACCGCTCTTGCCATTTCCCCCGAAACCTTTAATGAGGTTTTTATGAACCATTTCCTTCAAACACCCCTTCACCAGTTGACAATGCAAGGAAGTTACATTTGCAGAGTGAAACAAAGTCAAGCAGACAGATGGGAGGCAAAACAAGCTGAGAAGAAACTCACACTACTTGCCAAGCACCTTCCTAGTATTTTCCACAACAAGCTGTAAGCAGTATTCCCCACTTTCTCAAATATCACGTCTTCCCTAGGACCACAATTCTTAAGTCACCTTCTACTCTCTTACAGCATTACTAAAAGAACAGAGTTAGTCAGACAACTTTTTTGCCTAATTGGAAGAGTAGCCTTCTTGTATGTGCCAAGAATCTTTATTTACCCCCTATGCTTCTGTAAAGCAGTGAGCACTAGAGAAGCTGAGCAGCAGTCCACTGATCAAATCAGTGTGACACTGACTTCCTCAAGAAAATCAGCCTGGTGGTAGTGTGTTAACTGCAGGGTTCACCATCTACTTTGAAATTCATATGACTGTAAACCTTTGGGACCCCAGAGACTGAGCTGTACTCTCAGTGAAACTTGGAATAGCATAAACCCAGGAGAATTTGTCCTTATGTTGCGACCTATTTAAATTACTATAGGTTTGCAATATGCGTGCATGACTCAGTGTGTGTATTTAAGTGTGAGGGCGTGATTCTGATTCTCAGTGTCTTCAGCATTACTTCACTATGCATTGCTGTGGAAGTGCCAATATTACCAGTACATAGCTCCGAGTGGAAAGGCAGCAAGAGTGAAGCATGGAAGAGCAAGAAGGAGGCAGTAACAAAAAGCCTGCAATGGCATCCAAGATGTCTGAGCTTAAACCCCACCTCTGTCAGACTTTTTGAGGAATCTTGGGCACATCATTTCTATCTCACATGTTAAAATGTAGGTGCACTGGAAAACAATGGCTGTTTTTATGTGCCTTAGGTCTAACACTAAGACTGACAAAAACCTATAAAACCTGAAGAGTGCTTTGTCTTCTTTAATTTAATGTCTTCCTGAAAGTTCCTATGTAACACTCATGCAGGAGATGAAGGACGAAGAGACCAAACTTTATGCTGCATTACAGAATGCACACCAGCAGGCCATCCACACTGTCCTCTGAATTACACACGTAGCACCATTTGTCCCAAAGAATTCAAAGAACTTTACAATCTTCAGTGGAATATGAAGTAGGCTGATACAAAGTCCTGACACACAGAACTCCCACTTTGGTGAGCAGGAGGAATTTCACAGAGATAGGACTTGCAAATGCAGTAGTAGGAGAGTACTGCTTGAGGGTAAATCCATACCCTGAGACCACAGCAGATTGTCTGAAGCCTATGAACTTCATGGTATGATTGAAAGAATTACTTTTAACCATGAACAACTTTTTCTCTTTGTTTTACTGTCCATCTACATTTTGTCATAAAATGAAAAGAGGTCAAATATTGACTCTCAGAAACGTGCAGGTACTCCCATCCCCTTCGAGACAAAAAAACACTGAAAATAGACCAAGGAGGAAAAGCAGAGATGAAAAGCGGTTAGGAACGAAGGTGACCTATCACTTTGCCGAGTGTTCTACCTGCATGCATTCAAATCCATAGCCTAATGAAGACAAGTTCAAGGAAAACAGTCTTGTGTGGAATGACTTCTACCAGTAAAATTGTAACAAAACAACAGGGAACAAAGTGGTGCATGCAATAAATGTATAAGCAAACAGTAATGCTTAAGACTAGAAGCTGTCCCTTCCATGGAATACAACAATTTCTTGCAACACTGAGACAAGAATTGGAAAGTACTATAATGAAGTAACCAGAGCCTACCATATCTAGAAAGTAAACTATTCAGTGATACATCTAAAAATATACCAAGCAGATATATGTGGATTAGGAAAACAAATAAAAACTACCTCATTAAAATTTGATCTGGGATTGCTGACATGGTTTCAGGAACTTCAGTGCAGTCAGAATCTTGTTTTCACAAGGTATCAAACAGCCCCTTCCCAATGAGCTCACTGATACACTGCAGTGCCATCTCAGCCCTGACACAGGCAGAAGACTGCACCCCGCAAAAATCTAGGCAGCCATCCCTTTTCACCTTTGCCCAAGCTATTCAAGAATGAGTCAGGTCTGACACTGCCTTACATTACAAAAATTGCATGAGAAGCGAGGTGGTGATGAGACCTATGATAGAAGAGATTCACAGAGAACAGAAGACAAAAATCTCTAAAATTTTTAAAGCATAGTTGACAAATATCCAATGTCAGTATCGACAGGCCAAGCATCCGTCATATTCCTTACTTGCAGCACTTTCCTGGTGAGAGCTAAAAACAAAAAGTTCAGAGTAATGTGTTCTGTGTAGTGGAGTGAATTTTATGTCTTCCTTCCCCTATCACGTCTGTTTATTATTCTAGTGTATTTCTAGCCTTGTCAATGGGCAGGCAAACATTTGTTAGAAGTACTGCTTCCAGACTGACTGGCTCTGGGACTCCAGTACTTTATGGTAACTTTCTCCTCTTGAAAAGACTAAACAAGGAAGGAAAGAAGCAAGCCTGGGGAAACTAAAATGCGATTTGTCATGATGAGGCCTCAAGAGAAAACAGTAAGTTTTATTTTCCTCCACTCTTGCATTGGTAATTTGCTAGTAAGTCTCCAATTCTAAAAGCTCTTCTAAGCACTACTGCTATTATCAATTTCAAATTCAAACTCAGTTGTACTTAACACCTTCGTTGGCAAAAAGGGAGACTGTCAGGTATATCTGCATTAAGGAAAACATATGTGATGTTGCTCTTCCTTTCACCTTATCGGTATTCAGCAAGCATTCAGGTGAAGCTGATAAGCAACCCTGCTCACGGGTACAGATTCATCTTAGGATATTTCTGAGAGACAGTTTCAGTTGAATAGGAATTATTTATTTAGAAAAAAAGGTTGACAGATCCAGATAGATAGGCCATAGTTCTTTAAAGCATTTGGTTTAAACTATTTTCTTTCTGTAAATGAATGTTTATATAGGACTGGATGAGAAGTCCGCCTGGAAAGCATACCAAATATAACACCATATTCATATTTCTGAGGCCATGCCTGATACTGCTTATAACAGGCAATGCAGCGTGGTAAAGGAGCAAGATGGGGATGCCAACAGAAATGGAAAACAGAATTTCCAGGCAAATTACTGAATCTCTTGTTTTGCCTGATTAAAGACAGTCTGTGTGTCACCTCTCAAAAATCAAATTCTAACTATCTGAAATAGCACCCAAAAACTATGGTACCCAAATTTAATAGGCATCCTAAAGAAATTAGCCAAGTGTTTTTCAAAATTGTTTTCAGGGACAGAAAAGACCCATCCCCACCATTCCATTTCAATTAAATCAAAATTCAAGGCAAAAAACCTCACATACTGACAGAAATATAATTTGCAAGTATTTACTTAAACTCTTTAGTACTCCAGCTTTTTAATTTGTGAAGTGTCGCTCTCTTCTCTACTCCCTTACAACTTCATATAGCACTGTCACTGCATTATCCAACTACCAGAGTACCCAAATTTGTCCAAAGCAGCTTTCAATACTGAAATCTAAATCCTGCAAAATACCCTGAAATCTTTGGAGAAAATACATACAGGCTTATACATATTCTCTCAGCCCCATGCTATATACTATTATAGATATATTAGCACTGCACACTTGATAGCAGCTATATGCTTCAGTAGTGATGGACTAAAGCAAGTTGCATCTCTTTTAATTAAAAGACACCAATTATTATTTTTTTTTAAATGGGAGAGAGAAGTCAGTCATCAACAATGGCAAGCCAGTTGCTCTGAAATGAAGAAAAGTGATGCTGACAACTGTCTAATTCTCCTCCCTGTTAGAGGCATTCTGGTAACTCCGTGGGGCAACAGCAAGGGAATTCTAACAGCAGAAAGTAAAGTCTTATAAATCTGGCATTAAACTTGTATATCTTCACTCATCAAGTGAATTTTCTAGACAAGATAAAATAACATAGGCACTACAGATACAAAGCCATGTAAGCAATGTCTGCCTAATTTAACCAGATAGATGAGAGGCAGGGGAATATTCTTAAGCCTTTCCGGTTTTCCGCTCCTTAGCTGACCCCATCTATTTGCCTATTTATGCATTGTTTCTCCTACATGAATTGTAAGGTTTTACCTTGGCTGCTTCTGTGACTTTGTAAAACTTAACTGTATAGTAAAACGTTGGTGTCTGCTCTTTCTGTTTGGTTTTTATACCACGGTAACGCAGTATAGCTTTCAAAACAAAAAGACAATTATTAAACACACAATTTTCACAACTCACAGGCTTTTGAACTTTCAAAATGGAAAAAAATTACTGCAGTTACAGTTAAAAAAAATACCAGGGGAAGCTTACTCTCTTTAAAAGAGAAAATGCTTTTTTGTCGTAAGTTTTGTACAGCTATGCAGTCCACGCTGTAAAGAGTCCAGGAAAGTTTAGGCCTCTTTCATTTATGACTTTGATGATTACTCAGATACAAGGTTTAAAACAAAAAAAAGAATTTTTAAAAATAAAATATCTTCCTAATGTCAGTCTCATCTGTCACCTAACCATGCAGCTACTGTACAGTCTGCCTTTTGCCAAATCCCTTTTATAATTGGTAAAGGAAATACTATTCATTTACATGCAGCTGCAAAAATAAAGAAGGTAATCTTCTTACTCTCGTTTCAATATGAAATAAAACACAATGGTTTAAAAAACAGAATCTCAATATTTTTAAAAACAGGAACAGATAAGATGTTATTGATTACCTACTGTAATATACTTTAGAGAACAATTTTTCAGAACATCAAGTTAGATAATTGCAGCTACTTGTAATGAGGCATGTCTACCATGGTCCCAGCTCTCATGAAGCTTCTACTCTGCTGCAAAGTTAGAAACAAACTGCAATGAGAAGGCATAGATACAGATGGCAGATGTAATGTTTGTACTCTTTCACCCAAATGAATCCCAGAGAGCTTTACAAACTTAACTAATTATTTTTAAAATGCCCCAAATCTTACAAATATTTTGCTAGCTGAGAAGTCATCTTTTGGCATTATCTGCCACTAACGGTAGCTTTCCCTGGGCTAGAACAGTATGGCAATCTAACCATACTTGTAATTTATATATAAGTAAATAAAACAACAAAAAAATAATAAACCAGAACACTGGGCAGTGTTTAGGGAAGAGGAATGAAAAGAATACATAAATAATTCTGCATCAGAAATAGTCCAGAAAAAAACATTATTCTCTTCTCCCTCCTATCAAACAAAGGTCAATAAGAAATTATGGAAAATGTATGTCTGCTTTACATGTCTGTAATTCTAGGCCCCTTAGATTCATAAAAATTACTTCCAAAATCAAAGGCAAGTCAACATTTCCAAGCCTGTTCATTTCATCTCTAGTATTAACAACATCAATTATTTGACATAAGATGCAAACATTATCATATGTACAGATCAGTAGCTAAAAGGAAGTTTCTAAAACTAAGTTTCACACAACATAATTCCATGAAGATTTAACCTCTAGAAGAACATATAAGTAACTGAAATACACTTTGTATTTTCTTCTAAGCTCACAGTTGATTTTCATTTGATGGCATGTGGAAGTTTAGAATCCCTACATGGGCAACTCTTAAATGTAACTAACAGAATGAAGGCACCACCGTTTCAAAGTACCAGCAACTACCAAAGGTGGGCTTGCTGAGCTTCCTAATCTTAGTAGATTTAAGTTAGCTTGGAGCGCACCTTCCCCGTTGCACTGAAAGAGAAAGGAGACATAGGAGGGGATTGAAGAATTCACCAACTGCCAAGACACACTTCCGACTGCCAGCAAGTGCCAGGAGGCATACAAGCTTTCAGTTGATAAGCTCTTAGCCTGTGCATCCCATTTCCATGCAGTACCATCACTCCTAAAGCCCCTGCATGAACAGGAATCACTGGGCAAACGCAGCTGCCTGTAGGGTTCTGTACAGCAGGCATACAACAGCACATTCAACCACTTACATCCAGATGCGAAGTACACCACATTCATGTCCACACGTGTCCACAACATGTCTATGCTCTGCGAACAGAAGCATCTTTTGCACAGGCAAAAGGTGAATGTAATCTGAAAGTGGTAACAAGATTAATGCTGCTACTCCTTCAGAATACTCCAAAACCACTGACTGAGCAATATGTTCTTTAAGGTCATTAGCATGCTTGCCATCATCTGTTTTTACTGTATACAAAAGGCACTTTCTGCCACGACTTCCACAAAATACAGTTTATTTTAGTGAATTTAGAGGGTTGGCAACGGAGACAATTATAGGATGTCTACCAGTAAACTGCATTTGTCTTCAGGACATGCACACCTGTGAAGAGCATAACACGTTTTAAAAGATGTGTCACAAGGCAAAAATTGTGTAAGAGTGACATTTACAAAATATATACACTAATTCGGTCTTGGGGGAACAATCACAGAAGAAAAAAACCATTCTAAAAAAAGTAAATACTATATAAATACATAATATATAGCTTTTCTGGATTTTAAAGTAAGTTCTTACAATGAAAGGCAAAGCCTCAAACTTTAAAAAGAAAAGCAAAGGACATACAGAATTTTTCTGACAAAAAAAAATATCGTACTGACAATTCTCTGAAGTTTTAAAAGGACACAGAAAGTGTTTCTGCAGAAAAACACACTCCTAGGACTGCATTTCTTGTGATGCAGACAATTACATAGTTCTCAAGGCTCCACAAAGACAGCTAATATGAAGACTACTCAAGGGGATAATATGGACTGGCAATCTGTAGAAAAAGTACTGGCCTGATCAACTGCATCTCTGGGTATTTATTTCAGAAAGAAATGCAGCTCAGATTTCAACAGTCCTAGAAGCACAGGTGCCATGCCCAGGGGTGGTCATGGTACAGGCATCTAAAAATTGTTTGCTAGCACATATTCTTAACTTAAAAAAAAAAAAAAAAAAAGCAATACCAAATACAGCTATAGCACCTTCCCTTGCTTTCTTCAGTCTCAAAATGCTCTTAAGATAGTGTATAACCCCCTCACCTTATACTCAGGACTTCAGAACCTGCAATTTTCTAATGTCAGTAAAACTAGGCATTTGGATAGATTAGTCTCACAGACTCAATTTCTTTCTTTGTTTCATTAATTTCTTGATTTCATCAAAAGCCTATTGCAATGAGTCTCAAAGTCGAACCAAGCGCTCTCATTTTTTCCCTCTACAGGTTTCCCATGATGTGTATTTAATTGAGTGCCCTGATATTTTTGTTAAGAGGAAAAAAAATAGATGGTCTTTATCTATCTCTTCTATACCATTTATAATTTTAGCTACTGATATGACACAGAAGGGGGATGAAGAATGGAGCCTAAGACAATAATCCCAGGGGAGTTTAGTCTTTCATCACGTGTTTCCGGCATGGAGCATGTTAGTCTCCCTTTTCTGAACTCTCTTTAGTTTAAGATGAAGTAATCAGAACTGCAAAATATTCCAGGAAAACCTGAATCACCAACCAATATAAATGAACAGTACTTGTTATATGCCACATTCCCTACCCCCTTTCACTTGTCCCTTTGGTCCTTATAAGCACCCTAAGAAGAGCAAGTGTTTGAAAGATATTAATCTGAACACAGACTATTCAAGTCATGATGAGTATTTAAGAGAAAAAATGAAACTTAGTCTTTATATTTTCAGCATCTACTGTACCTCCTAGCCAATAGTAAACTACTTCTAGTAACAGCTGCTAAGAACTTTGAAGAGTATTTTTAGGATGTAACCAAGCTCTGGGTATTTTTAATCTATGATTATACATTGTCTAAGTCAGATGAGCATCAGTTAGGGGGTTTAGCCAGACTCTGTTCTTGTTATCATAGCCTCATATAACTTGAGTCTGCTGCAAAACAAATCTTTATGAAGGGCCGCTTAAGAAAGGGTATAACAGAGAAAATTGAGCATTCCTATCATTTCTTGGGCAGGGAACATCTTCAGGGAACAGCATCACCTGTTCAGCCTCTGCGATAATAATGGTAACTCAATAGTAACTGCAGGTCGACAGACTGAAGTTTTCCTAAGTTCCACACACTGTGACACTGATTTTAGCCGTACTGGGAAAATTCATTAGTTTCACAAGGTTACTTCAGATTTTCTCCAGTGCAGCAGGAGATGAGAATGTGGCTGGTCTGATGAAAAACATAGAATTCTGCAGCCGTGAGGAGGGGGTACTGGGTCTTTTTTCACTTGTTTATTTCCTCACTGTTTCCAAATACTAAGCAGCTGAGGTGATAGAATAATATAGCCTCAACCTCTTGCATGTATTGCCAGATTCTGCTAAAGATTAAAAGACAATTTTCCAATTGTTTTTTCTTATCTTTGGGATTCTGAGAGAGCCTCTCATGGAAATGATGAGGTAGGAGGTAACTATCTTTGTCGGAAAGGCAAAGCCGGCTTTGCACTGAGCAGTAAGGGTATCTTTTCCACCTCCACATTAATTACTTTTCGCTTTGCGCAGTATTATGTAACATATTACTGTGAAACTGTCTTGCAGTTTAAGTTTCTCTACCCAAAACAAAGAAGGACCTGCTCCCTTACTGCCACTGAAATTGCTCACTGGCAGGAATATAGAGCAAATCAGTTGGAGATTTCCAGACTGCACTGCTGAGAGGAATGAAAGAACAAGTTACTGTTAAATGGCTGCAAGACAGAGAAAAGGGATACCACCCATGCCAGAGTGTTTAACCAACTGAGAGATCAAAAAAAATACTGCTTGCTTCTCTCCCATAACACAGAACTGAGGGCATATGAGAAAGGTTCCCAGCAGGCCACCAGCTCACACTGACAACAGAAAAAGCAATATAAGTGATTTTAACAATCCCTCTCACACCATTCTCTGCCACAAGCAGTAGCAACAGGATACGCATAGATCCAAACAAAACCTGTAATTGTTTTAAATTATTTATTGAAACTCTGTGAACATTTTTCTTTTCTGTTTGAAGACCAGCTGCTTTTATTACACCAAAGAATAGCAACAGGAAAAAGGAACTCTAACAAGGAAAAAAAATACCACTACAGCAACAGAGATGCAAGTACCTTGATACCCTCCCCACCCTGTTGCTTCAGTATGACATTATCTGGTATCTCAGTTCTATTTCAGCAAAGGAAAGCCCAACTCAATGGGTAAAGGATAGGGAATTTCAGCACAGTGTTAGTGTTTCATTTTAGGTTCACTGCCGTTTCCTTACTCTGTCCCCTGGACGCATGTGCAATTTCACAACTGAAGGAAAGGCTGAGGGTACCAGCCTAGCCCAGCCAGGCAGACTACTCACCCCGACACTTCAGTGTTAACTGGAAAGAAACACAGATGCTGTAGAAAATGACTCCTGCCCTAGGACACTGACCTTCTTTGCCAAGGGAAATGAAAAGTGATTAAAGGAGTTGGGAGAGTCAGAGAGGGAGCACAACTGAAAAATTACCTGAGGTGTGGACTCCCCACTCCAAGACTGAACTTGTGAAACACTGTGCAAAGATCTGTAGAGCCTAAAATTTCTCCTTATACCTACTATACTGTGAAATAAAGTACCTTCCACTGCCCGTTCTGCTGGCAGAACTTGACAGCCTCAATGCTCACATAGCCCCGAACCAACCTTAATTTGTGGCCAGTGTCTGAGGATGGCAAATGGCCTCCATGCATCAGTTTCAGGTTTTGTGGAAAATACGTTTCAGACCAACTTCCTATACCTTGTGATTCTGACTGCCTTGCTTAAGATCAGTAGGTACATTAGAGCTAAGATCATGCAAGGTGCAGCTTTATTTCAACATTCTGATCTGAATAAAGTCAAGAAATGGATTTAAAAATGCTGGTTTTACATGGATTCTCTATGTAGGAGGCTGTAAGGGCCAACGTTAAAAATGTGCTAGACAGATCCTGCAGTCCTACCTCACAACCCTGCGAAGGCAGCACAACACCAGCACGTGCCTCCGGTTAAAAGTGCTCCCTGAAAAGAAGTGGCACCTCTCCCTTTATCTGCAACGAAGAATCCACTGCTCTGCCATCCAAAGTGCATTTTATTAACTTGATTCAGGGTCTGTCACTCATTTTTCAGCATCTTACGTGTACCTACAATATATGTCGTGGTTAATCCATTTGATGGAACTGTGTTTTTTTGTGCTTCTCTGATCAACTCTTGGCAATTTGCCTGCTGGTCCAGCCCCTTTACAACAACTTACCAGAGTCCAACTTATTAAAAAAGCTTTATATAGCTTGCTTTATTAATAAATACAAGTAAATAAATAAAGGCTACAAACTGTTTCTCTGCTTCTGCTGTCTATTTAGATTAGCAAGTCCTCTGGCACTGGTCTTTCACAGCGTGTAAATGGTACTCGGCACAACGCCCATCATTCACCCCAGCCTTGCTGGGCTTCCCAGTGCAAGTCTAATAATATAAAGCATTTTTTTAGAGCAAGATTCACATTATCTATCAGTAGTTGCCCAAAAGATAAGCATCTCCTCCACACTAAATCATCAAAGCTTTCTCTCCAATTAACATTAAAAAGTACCTATGAACATTAATATATCAGCCTTGTCATACATCTTTTGGGATGAAAGACACTTTTTACTCCTCAGCAACCATTCAGACCAGACACAGTAAATGCCACCTCAGTCATGTGTCAATGTATTAGTGTCAGTTTCCTCAAAGAAAAAAGTATTTCCCAAAATAATGCTTGCCTTAGATAGGTCAATTCAACACAACTAGTGTTAAAGGAAATCTGTACAATTTTAAAAATGGGTGGTGGGGGGGAAATGGCTTTAGTGGATTTAAATGAGCTGAAATCATGTTTGTTTCCAAAAACATTTCTTCTTCCTCAAAAATGAAACCTTGTGACACAAGCAAAATGGTATTATTCCTCCCCAATTTTCTGTAATGAATTCTTAAATGCATGAGGCAAACTTTTCGTGGTAAGTATATTTCTGATAATCAAAATCCAGATCTTTAAAAAAGCCAGTAATTGTTAATCTCATGACTAAAACTATTTCTCCATTCAGCAACTGACATTTTCAGACTTTAATGCAGGGAATCACAACACACCATGAAGTAGCCTACAATAAAAGATTAAAACAAGGAGTAAAAGGAAAAGCTTTTTATGGTCAGTCCTCACTACTAGGCTACAGCAAGTGGAAAAAAACCCGAAAGAAAAAAAACCACAACTGTAGGAATAAAGACACGACTGGCAGCACACTTTTGGCCATGACCGATGGTTCCACACACTGCTCAGGCAAAGGACCACCATGGAGCATACCCAGCCGTAGGCTCTTGAGGTGGCCGGACCACTCCAAAGGAAGCAATCTGTGCAGCATTTTCACACTGTGTGTATCTTAAGCCTCTTCATCTGCTGGGCAAGCGCTCTCTCAAGTATCACTGTCAAAATCCCTATGACCCTATGAGTGAAGCCAAGAGCAGTCAGGTGTACCTCAGTCATAAAATACCATTTCACTGCATGTGACCTCAACTGGATGCAAACGAACAAACAAAAAAGATAGTACTGAGAAAATCACTGCCTTCATAGATCAGATTAGTGTCAAAGAAGGGACAATGGTTTGGAAATTTGTTTTTTTTTTTTTATTTTTAGAATCTTGACCTTGATCACGTGCATCTTAAAACACTGAAATTACACTTGCTGTTTCGAAGGAAAGCCACGTCTAAAGCAATACAGCTGCAAACGGATCATTCCTGAGTTAGCTCTGGATTACAAGAGGCTCCCGAAATGCAGCACCAGCTGTCCCTAACACCTTTTTGGAAGCCTGCACTTAATACAGATCTCCTACAAATCTTACTAGTTTTGCAACAGCAGATACCAGGGCCCTTCCAGCAGATACCTCAGCAACCTAGAAGGCAGGATGCCAGGTCATTTTTTATTTTAATTTATCACTACAAAGGCAGGTCATCTGTAGCATGAGTGAGTACATCCCGGAGAATACTCCAAGCACGGGGCACTGCAAGAGGTTTTCCCAGGTAATAACACGAAGGTCACTCCAGGCTTAGGTGTGCTCCCAAGGACAGACAATGTAGACCGCTATTTTAGCCACAAGCCTGTCCTGAATAATCACTGGACACAAACCAAATTCTGCAGTGTCCTACTAATAAAACACAGCCCTCCCCTCCCCACAAGAATGCCATGGAAATCAGTTAATTAACAAACTAGGAAGAACATAATTACAGATTGTAGGATATCTTTATCGCTATGAATATGTCATCATATTTATCACTGTTTCCTGTCACCACATACAAAGAACATGTCTTCAGTGCAGTTAGTTTAATTTACAAGCTCCAAAATAATCATTTCACATCTCTGTGGACATTTCTGGAAGTTATTTTTGCCTTAGGAAAAGCCAACATGAGGATGTGTGAGGCACATTACACAAAGCAGCTTGAGGCTTTTATCTGCCTAAACAACCAAATAATGGTGTTAGAAAAGTGTTACTTCTGCTCCCAAGCACGTTCAGAATGAAATTTCCCAAAGAAAAAGAGTGACCCAGTTCAGCAATGTAAATATATGTCACCTCATTAGCTTCAAAGTTTAGCTGAAATAATGTTCCTTGCACTTCAGACAACAAATTCCATAAATATTCCTTATGATTAACAGGACCAGATAAAGAGACACTCAGATCATTGCAGGGGCGAACTGACAGAGGTCACTTCAAAGGCCACGTTCTTACAGCTGAGGCTTTGCTAGGGAATCCTATGAGCTGTATTCTTCAGATGTTTGCATTGCTTCAAGTAGCAGGTCAGCAAGCGGCACTAAGGAAAGACTAGCAACGCTACAGTGAAATTCCAACATCACCAGAGCAAGCAAACTATTCCCAAAGCCATCCCAGAAATAATCTCTGTACATTTGCCTAAGAAAGCCACTCCAAGTATCTTCAATTTATTCCTAATATGATCTTTCTCCTTCACCTGTTAAAGTTATTTTAAAAAATGTTATTAAAGTGGGATTAATTCCATTCTTAAAGCTTTTTCTTACAGCTGTACTGAGGAGTCACAGATGAGCTGCTTTTGTAGAGTTTGATGTGTTTCATATATCTTTTTTGGGAAAAAGCACCACCATGCTTTTGAAAACATGAACATATGACAACTGCACACTAGTATTAGGATCCCACAGCTCTCACTCCATAACACAGCTGAAAAGGGACTTTCAGTCATCAAAACCTTTCCATTTCTCTACAGCTGTTTATAATGAGAGTAAAGAAACACATCTTCTCTCCAATCCAGCCTGGATGATTAATTAACTGATGCAACAGCAATGCTGCAGCTGCGTTTGCCAAGTTATCATCCTCGGGACCATAATTAACACAGAGGAAGTTCCAGTGGGAATCAGGCTTGAATGACATCAGTGGTAACAATTAAAGCTCCTGAAGCTTTTACAGCACTTCAGAGCAGCTCTCAGTTCTCTGAGCAATCCTTCAGTTCTGCCAAATGCCTCTTGGAGGCAGCTAAGGCTCAGTATGTTTTTACTGGACTCAGGGATCGTCCTGGCCGACAGAAACCTCTGACCTAAGGTTTTGCTTGTAAAATAACAGTGCCTTGCTTATACTTCCCCTTTATCCCCATTTCTTTCATGTAAGCAATGAAAGCACAAGAGGGAAGTCCAGAACTAAAATGGGAGATGAGGGGAGTTTTTTCCATTCAGTCTGCCTTTTGGATTTGTTGGTAAATTCTGTAGTTCAAGGAGGCAAGAGATCCTAATGCTAAATAAATATACTTAACTATACTCTAGCATTGTTTTGGCTTTCTTCCCCCACTCTCCAAATCTTTACAGCACTTAGCCATGGATATTCATGCCTCAGCATAAAACCCAAACACCAGACTGAAGCAGTATGTTATAATATGATAACATGGTGGATTTTTAATGTTTTTGTTTTACCTAGTGCAGATACTCCCATTTTCAGCCTTGATTAATGCATCAACCCAGTGTGCAAGATTTCCCAATTCCTCCCAGAGACATCAGTCTTATCCCCAGACAGCAGTTCCTAATGAGGCAACACAGTTCTCTCTCCTCTAAAACAAATGCAAAGAGAGGACATCCTTGATCTTTTATTGCCTAAGTGTTTCTGGTGCAATGATCTACTTGCAGCTGACATTTGAAACTTGAAGCTAAAAAGAAATCCACAGATGGGATTTGAAGGTCATCCAAACACAGCTTTAAACCTGCTCTATTTTGCTCCCTAATGTAGCCTTGATATAAGCCTCTGGTTGTAAGTTATCCTGTACTTTTTTTCCTCCAAGTTGATCATCTGGTATATCAATTTATGACTGGGCGGGTAACAGCAAAAATGTATTTACAGAGATATTCCTGATGATATTTACTTTTAAAGCAGTAAAGCTGGAAAGCTTGATTTTGTCTTTTAACTTACCCTGTTCAAAGAAAAAAAAATCTTTTTCTCTATCATCACATGAAACCTAACTAGAAATAGATTGCATCACGAAATGCTGTAGTAAGTGCTTGTTACATCTTTTCAGGACAGCGTGTCAGAGACACTGGAATGCTCCCTGGGCTACCAAGCGGACTTAAAAAGAACTTGCATTTGTAATTCAAAACTGTTGATTTTCAGACCTATCTACATTTGACCAAAAAGGCTACCTATGTGTTTGCAGAAAAGGCTGACTGCAACCCCATGCAAAGGATTAGCCCACATCTGCATGACACTTAAATCCTACTTAAGCCTATTCCAAATATCATTAACGTTCTTCTTGCACAAATGAGACAGCACCACTGTGGATTAGGTAATGGGAGACATGCTTAGCGTGCTGGACTAGATAACAGGGAAGGAACAACATAGCATTACTAGGTTATGGTATCATCTGTGCTTTCTAACCTCCTTGAATATAATGGCTTCATCTTATACATCCTCTCCTATATCATGAGCTGCACCTGCCATCATAGATCACACTAACCATTGACACCTGGTATGTTGAAGCACAGAGTAGGAGAGAAGCTGCAGCACTGAGGAAAGTCTTCAATCTGTTCACCAGATTGGCATGACAGTTTGCACTCAAAGGAAAAGACCAACTTATAGATGACAGCTGATGGCTATGCTGGTGAGAGGTCATGCTCAAAATGTGTTCCATGACTGCTGTCTCAAATTATTTTCATTCCACAACTCACTGATTTTAAGGTATCTACAATCACCCAGTCTGATTTCCAACAACAAAATTTATGATGGTGCACGCAAGTCTCAGGAAATGCCTGCTAACTGGACACTTTACAATGAACTTCACTAACACTAGCACAAGGGTAAGCATGTTTTCTCACTGAGTGATTCTGTATGTGGGCTACATGATACTTCATCTCCCATAATTTGCACTTCTTAACCATTTCTCTTATACCAAATCTGAAAGTCCTGTAAATACAGGTGAGGTGATTTTGCAGATCAGCTTCTACACTCTGCCTGAGGATTTCTCAGAGCTGTTGAAAGGGAAGTTGTTCTGCAGCTCCTGACCCCACCGCATGGCAGCGGTCAGGCTCAGCCCACAGCTCATCTGCACAAGAATAGAAGCACTTGTGTCAAGCCTAGAACTGCTCTTCTGGACATTAGGAAAGGCAGCAAACCACTATGGGCAATCATTTTAATGATTAAAGAGCTTGATCACCAAGTGAGGGAGCATTGATTTAACAAAGGTCCTCTACTGTATTGTGCATTAAAATCACTAATCCTCAAAGCTTTATAAAAAGGACCAACACAGCTGTTTGTGAGCAGCTGTCTTCAGCAGAGAAACCAAAGTCCAAGAGGAAAGGAAGTCACTAAGTGTTAGCCAGACTGCATGCTGACAAAATAAAGATAACACCTGAAGCTATACACATTTATAATCCTGCTGGTTTTCATTCTGTCCAGCTGTGCCACACATGCAGAAAAACTCAGTGACAGGCTGGGCAGCATAATGGGTAGAAATTTGCAAGAATGCAACCAAAAAGGATAGAGGAATTCTGAAATGAATCTCAGGGGCTTGCCTAGAACCACATCAAAAGCATAACCACAGCAGCAGTAGCCATACCCAAATGCATATGAAGCTTGGGAACTAACAACAATTAAGTTGCAGTGGTAGGGATTTCAGCTCAGCCTATTCACCAAAACATATAGGTCCTTTCCTAAAACTCGAGCCACTGCGACTTCCGTTGTACTGTTACCCAAACTGTCTCAATTAAAGATGTCATATGGCAAGTTACAATCACACCCCTGATCTGTAGACTGGAGCAACAGGTGGCTTTGATTCCTGCATACCTGGAGTTCAGCAACAGCAACAGTTCATACTGCTGTACGTGGCACCATTTCCAGTCTCCTAACCAGGCTCAGCCTTGATATCTGCCTTCAAGAAACAATGACAATCTCTTTCTGGTCCTAACAAAACACTCACAAGGCCAACTTGCAAGTAGACGGAAAGTGTGGTGAAAGTAATATTCTTCCTCACATGGAGATACACCTGAAACACACAATTGATATCAAAGGGTTCAGGTTCCTAACATAAAAGGGACAAGAATTCAAGCTTCTTTAAAGTTAGCAGATTGGAGACACAGGCCCATCGCTGCCTTGTTACAGGAGGTACAAAAACTGGTTATGGGCTGTTCATGTGACCCAGAAGGAAGCTGGACATCACAATCATGGAAGGATGAAACCTTACCAATAATAACGTTTGTGGAATATACACTTTTGCCCAGAAGGGTGTTGACAGTCTCGTTGTCAAGGAAATAGAAATACCGTTATATAAGGGAACTTGTGCACTGAATCCAATACCATCCCCTGTACCCAGGACACAAAGTCAACACACAAACCAGCAGTAAATCATTCAACCACTTAATAATGCTGTATTCACTCTCTTCTGCTTTTGGAGCCAGTCCTGGAAAAGCTGGGGCAGAGAGCCACAGCAATGCAGGGCTTGGGGAGATATCAAAGGAATAAGATGCACCCTAAATGCAGCCTAAAAGCATAGGCTGTGTAAGCAGTAGCTCTGGGACATCAGCAGGTCCCAAGTGCCCTACAGAGCATTACCAAGAGAAGTACTTCTTATTTGTTTTAACTTGGATAGAAACAAAATACCGGAAATTATTTGACTGGTTTCCATTTACTTGTCCAGGAATTTACTCCAAGCATCCCAGGCATCTTCACACCAAGCTTCCTCAGAGCGGAGAAAACAAGGTGAAATTTCTCAGTAACCTGCATAGCAAATAGCCACTTGAAAGACCCAGTCCAGTCCTGATGTAACTTTTCTAACTCCACTGTGCTTACTTTAGAGTTGAATCTGGCCCCTAGATCCTACATTGCTCCACTTAACACAGCTAACGTGTGTGACTAAAGCTCTGCTCAGCTCCAGATGGCCAAACGTCAAATAAATTGAAAAACAGCAATTGCCAAATGTCTGCTTAAAAAAAAAAAAAAAAAAAAACAAAAAAACACAAAAAACAGAAGAAATCAAAGAGGGACCACAAATTCAGCATCAGAAAACATAATGCATCACACTGCATTCCCTTTTGTAACTCACTTTTACAAGGTATTTACCTTGTAAAAGGTAATGAAAACATGCAATAAATCTCTGCCCCCAGCTACTGAACAACGTCTCAGCTCTCTTCATCCTGCCGACAGTGTTTATGTCCTCCAAGACAGAAAGCCACTATGCTCTAGATTAGGGGTAAGACCTCCATGCTGCTACTGGCACACAAACTATTCCAAAGAGGTATTAAAACCAAATAACAACTATACTCAGACACTGCATTTTCTTTAGAGAAGATAAGGCATGACTAGAAAGCAAACTATGCACGAGGCAAAAAAAATGGGCACTTGCCTGTGGTTCAGCTAACCTAGAAATTATGATCAGCAGCAGCTGATCACAAATAACTGAATAAAAACATCTATATACATGCATATACAACTTGTAGAGTTCCTCGTGTTTCCAGGGGTTTTCCAATGTGGCTGCCAGGATGGCAAGAGAATTCTACTCAGTTCAGAGCAGAGTTTAGCCTGGAGGGGAGAAGGGAGAGAGGGAGGAAGAGACTGCAATATTTTGATTAATATACAGAACTGGAACTCATTAAGAGTAAGATCAATTTCCAGTTTTATACAACTTCTCTTCCCGGCACTAACCTACATCTGACATCAGTCATAACAGTCTAGAAACAGCTAAAAGTAATTTTCACACCTTCCTTCTAGGATAGCATGTTATCTAGCATGTCCTAGATCAGATAAAGCAGATTGTGGATGAAATACAGACTTTACCTAGACTCTTGTAACTGCCAGGATGAACCATTTCCCATAGATCACACTGCCTACCATTATACTTCCAAATGGAGGGAATACTTATTCAGCTTTATGTAGCTTAAGAGTCACTGTATATACAATTAACATTCTTTTATACATGCCAAAGTATAACTGTCTTCATTATCATCTAAATTTCTAAATAACAATATATTGTTGAGGCTCTCTGTACTGCTGTCATATTCAAATGAACATGCAAAAACCCCTTGTTTTAAAGAAAGTCTCTAAAATAGGGGTTCAGACTGAACACAGCTGAATAAACCTGTACATCCCATAGCACAGAACCCTAAAAGTTACAAAATACTAACGGAGAAAGGGACTTGAAAAAGCTGTGTGCCTCTTCCTGCCTCAAGGCAGGATGAACTGTCACTACAACCATTCCTCTGTTCAATGTCTTCCTCTACCTCATATCATTACCAAAAATCTGACCAATTCATCTCTCTGATTAGCACAAATCTGGAATTACTCTGCTGGCCTCCACAGTTATTCCAGATTTACACAACACAAGCGAGTATAGCTCATCTTCAAAGAGCTCCGCTACCAAAAAAGACTTTGTGTCAATATATTCTTTGCCCATAAAATAAGCACTGCAGTTTCTAAACAGTCATTCAGGCAAGAAATAAATCAGAAATAAAAGGCATGCTGATTAATTTTTGAAGCATTCGGAAAGATCAAATTGCTGTGTCTCACCCTCTGATACTGCAGAATACTATGCTCAAGTGTAACCAACAGTACTGCCTGACATTTTCAAGACATGTAAAAGAGGAAAATAACCATTTTAGAAAGGCTTTTAACTTCCAGTTCCTAGTGGAAAATTAATTTGATGCTAAACATTTGCGCTCCCAAGATGAACTATTAATATTAAGAGTAGCATGCTTACAGAACCCATAAATATTAGCAGTAAATAATGTTGGACAGAATGAAAGTCTGAGTTAAAGATTTTCCTACTGGCTTATTTCACATTACAGAAATTAAGGAGGTGGGGCAGAAAATGAAACTCAATAGTAGTCAAGAACTATTTCAGTCCATGATGAGTATTTTTTCTGGAATACAGACTGGGGAAGAAACATCAATGAATGCTTTACTAAGAACTGCACACTTGAAAGAAATTCTGAGCTGGCACACTAAAATGCATTTTAAATGGACCAATACTCTCCCATATTGGTGTCAAAACATCTTTTTTTTTATCCTAGAACTTGGAAAAATCTCAGACACTCTAACCCTTATGTGGTCCCTTGGCCACACTTTTGATATAACATTTATTGCTGGAAATCAGAAAATGAGAACACACTACCTAAACTGAGCTTTCCTGCCAGCATGAAAGAAGATATAGTCTGACTAAAACCGTTAAGTTTGGGACTGTTGATAGCATTACTAGTATTTAGGTAGCAGCAGTGATTCCTCTGGACTTTATTTTCTCCTTCTGTCATCCCAATTTCATGAAGTGTATTTTGCAATAGAAAAACTACTTGTTACATTCACAAAACACTTTTGATCAGTTCTGGCTGCATCTGTGGGGCAATTTAGACATGTCAGAAATCAAAAACACATTGTAGCTGATCTCGTAATTAATCCATTCCCAGTGAGTTAACAGAGGACTTCTGTTGGCCTTGTGCTTTCTAGTTTCTTTACATGCCCCAGCTGATGGGGTTTCCTAATTGCCCTAGGAAATCTCTTAATACTTCTGTTTGAAACATCAACTTGCAGTGCAAAGAAAGCATTAGTAGAAAAGAATTAACTATGTATTCAAGGAAAACAGCAGATTCCACTTTTAAGTAGCAACGCAGACTGTGTAACTCAGCAGGCTGGAAACGCACCAGGGCTGGAGCTGTTCAGTCTCACTGAAGATCAGCTCTTTGCTATGCAAACATGGAAATATGGCACCAAACTCAGTTTTATATTTTTCCCCTGAAAAGTCATATGCTTGTACACGTGCTCCCCCCTCCTTTCCAGGCCCTACGCTGGTGTGATATTGCTAGAGAAGCATAACTTCATAAAGTTGGGAGAGAAACCTAATTGCTTAAAAATAGGATCTGGCAGTGTACCAGCTCCTAGATCAGTCTGTGAAGCGTTCAGAGTTTTTAGGCAGCTAAGAGTTTTTCCTCAGGCAATTACAAGCCAGTACTTCCCTCTGCTTCCTTCAGAAAATCACAAAAATATTTGCAGCAATTGTATGCACAGTTACTCCAGCACACACTCCTCTTAACTGACTGCAAGGCTACTTGGGGTGTTCAAAAACCAAAGAAATAAAAACAAAAAGCTTTTTGACATCAGAACACTTACCTTTCTGTAACTCTCCAAATGTTCTCTAGTCCCATCTCTCTTAATCTTTTTTAGGTTCAGCATCAGTTCTGGTCTGTATCAGTTCTGCCTCTATACCAGCTTGGAGACGGATTTCCACGCACTCTCTCTTGCCTCACTCTGCTTTAAATATGTCTCTTTTGCTCACCACTCTCAGGTGCCCTTCTACTCCTCTTCCACTCTCTACAGCTCTTACTGTCTCCTTCACCCACTGCTCTCATGACTTCCCAACCTCCAGAAGAAAGCGTAGGAAGCAAATTTAACACGGGCAGAACAAGGTTCAGTCTTGACCTTACTTCCTTAGAAAACTGAGTCATAATCTGTATTAGCAGAATACAGATCTTGCTGGACCTGTACATTTGGAGGTAGGGTTCAGCTACGGAAACTGAGTATCACATAGAAACCATTCCACGTCACTCCGGTAATCTTTCAGGAAGAGGAATCGTGTGGAACATCGCATGAATTCATCCCCTCCCCTCCTTCACATGGCTGCAGTGAGCACAGGCGATTATAGTTTCTTTAGTTGTTTTCTATACGTAGGCTCCAAACCTGTTTATGTGCGCGCACACACGCACGCCCACGACCACCGAAGGGATCTTTGCTGGGGTTACCCCTTCCCTGCAGTTCCAGCCATGGCACTCATTAGTTTCAGCTGGCTGCCTCCTGACCTACCCTCTCTCAGCCGCTCCCTTGGGCAGCAGGGCCAACAACCTTCGACTAAAAATACCTTCTCGGCATCATAAATAGCAAGACGGTAGGATTCTTAATCCCCCTTCAGGCACATAGTCTTTTTGCTTTTGATAAATACGGAGCGGCAATAATGGACAGAGAATAAAGTGCATCTTATAGTACTGGTCTGCTCAGCCTGCGTGCCTTGCAGGAAGGAAAAATGAGAACTCCCGGTATCCACAAATGCTGTCATCAGAGGACAAGAGAAAGAGGGGAAAATTGCTATTGCAAAAAGTCACAAAATATCCCAAACCTAAATTTGAACATGTTTAACTCAATAGGATTTACTGCCCAAAACACAAGACCAGTGTTATTAAAGAAAGCTTTAGAGCCGCAGATTATCTGCATCAAGCTGGGAGCCAGCCAGCAAGAAAACTCGGAGCAGAAGAAGGGAAAGGTTGACTCTTGCCCTGCTGAACTTCTGCACCACCACAAACTGTCCAGAACAAGCCAAATGCACAGTGCCATGCCAGCCTGGCCAAAGGAAGAACAGTATGTAGCCCTTTCACAGCACTTCACTCTTGAAACACCATACCAAACATTATATAAACTTCTCAAGACCCCTGCCACACAGATTTGAAAACCCCCTGCATTACCTAGGGACTAAGGTCATGTTACATCTAGATATACAAAATCCATTGAAGATCCTAAAATCAACTGCCATTTGAGTCTAAGTTTTCAGCCATTTTCCTTATTGAATGTATTATGGGTAGAAATTCAAAAGTACCAAAGAAACTTTATGAGTCTGTCAGCTTTGTTGATCCTTACAATTCTGGTGTTTTTAAAAATCCTAATTTATGACGAATAAAAGGTTTGATTTTTTTTTTTTTTGTACATTCTCCTTCAAGTTTTAAAACATTAAACCTGGAAAAATTTGCCACTGTCCAGCTGCAACTCTGAAGGAAGAGCGTCACAAGCAGAGTATCCCACACAAAGGTGTAGGAAAATATTTACTATGTTGCAAGCATGGAAAGAAATACAGTATCACTGTGGTAACTATAATACAGTCACAGACATTAGCCATTTAAAATCTTTAAATTTTAAATGACATTTTCAGAAAGATAGAAAGCAAGATAATGGCATCAGAATTTTATTGTAAATTAATCATATTATGTATGAACATAATCAGTTAACCAGAGCCTCTTTCTCTGAAACACTAGACTCCAAATGTGTATTGCCTATCTAAGCACACAATACATTTTTGTCATTCATCTCAAATATCTAAACATCTGGCAACAAAAAATAGGAAAAAAATATTTATAGACATTTTTGGACAGAGATTACTTCAGGTCAAGTCAGAAAGCATCCCTAAGCTTCCATCACCAAATTCTTTTATCAGTTATTTTGGATTTAGCCAGTGTAACTACGAGAGAAATATGACATAGGCTTTTTATAGCAGCTGCCAATTCAACAATGATCAAAGTTTTATTATTCCTCCTTAGATCAAAGTCTGGACTAGATAATTTGGGGATTATCTCCAGCTCATAAAGTAGAAGAAACAGTTTTGGATAACCACATTATTATACAACAATATTGTCTTATTGCAATAAGTTTTGTTCTTGTTTACATATGCCACAGGTTTTCAGTGGATTGTCCGATTATCATCTAATTGTTTTATTGGCTTACTAGGACAATAAAAGAGAAAATTATACAACAGCAGCAGAAGGCCATAGAAACATTCAAATCATGTCTTGTGTATCTACATTCATATGCAGAGGATATTAATGAGAACAGGTGAAATTAAGATTAAAAAAATAAAACTGGGCACAATTCCAGCGAAAGGTAATAGGCCTTAGAGCTCTGCTCATTATAAACAAGACAACTGCAGATCTCCTTTTTGTGGAGCTGAGACATTCACACACAGCTCGGCACAGCCTGTTCATGCATGCACACACCCTTCTGACTGCCATAAAGAAAGTCCTCAGCAGAGAAAATTAGTATACTTACATTATGTTGACTTTCATTAGTAGGCATAAAACATTACTTCACAGATAACACTCAGCACAATTCCTTTTGCAACTAAACCTAATTCTAAAGGTGCTTAGATTTGCGCTTCACTCAGGTGTGCTCTCATTCAAGAAGAAAGGGGGTTTCTCCTTTTAGTTTTCATTCTGAAAAAAACATTGATTTCTACATTGTCTATTGACCATCGGCTCAACTACACTCCTGTTCCACTGAATAAGGTATTTACTACTATCTTCAGTGAAAGAGCAAGTCCTAAATCCATCTCTTCTTTTACACCTTAATTCTATGAAATGCATTCACCTTGCACAGTCTTTATTGAAGCCAACTCTTCCAGAAATGTAGATTAACAGAAGTGGCAACCTAGGACACCAGAGAAAGCCAGTATTTTGACATAAACTGTTTTGCATTTTCTGTACGTGTAGGGTCACAGAGAGTTAGAGCTGGAACATCTTTTACAGAGCTGTTATTATACCCTCTTAGCTATATGCCTTTTATCATTAACTAGATTTCCACTCTTACCTAACCTGGTTGTCTCCCAGACTTTCTAATGCTAAAAATAAAATGAAAGCTTTCATCACTGGTTAAAAAGAAACTGTAATTTGAACAGCAGTTTTGCTGACTTCTCTGTTGATCAAAGATGCCTCATAGAGCCTGATGCGATAGAAACAAAATCAGCTTTATAATAACAGTAATTAAAGCAGAATCTTTTCATTGAGTGAAATCCCAGTCCTTACTCATACAAGACTTACACTGGAGGAAACAGTAGTTAAAATGAGAGCACATTAGAAATTACTAAGTTGAGGTTCCAGGTATAGCAAAGGGAATTATAAGTACTAAAGAAATGTTACAGAAACTGTTTCAGCTTCACACTTTGGATTGTGTCCACCTCTATGACAATACATGACCTGTTTTGCCACTCCAGAAACAGAATAAAATATCTTTATTAGTAAGGAAGCAGTAAACCAGAACTTCTTAGCATGCCATCCTTGTAAAGTCCACGGTGATAAGACCACTCGCTTCTCTGACCTATCTCCAAAAGGATCACTGCTAATCGCCATGCCAATGAGTTACCAAGAAAAAAGTCTATGAGCATGAGATAGAAAAAGACATCCTTGGCTTCATCAACGAACAGCAACATAAACTGCACTTTTCAGCACGCTCCAAAAAGAGCTAAAGGCTAAGTAAATTGCTAAAGGTATAAAGGCCTCAGGGAGTCAGAACCTCACAATTTGCTGGCTGGCTTGGACTGGTTTTCTTGCACCACCCTCTAAGTGGAAACTGCAAATATACCACAGGGGAAAAAGAGAACCGTTTGCCTCACCTTTGAGACCGTTGTCTTCTGGATGTTTCCTATTTCATGCTTCCATCCAGAGCTCCCCTTGGTCAGAGCTGCATCAGAGCAGGCATCTCTCCTGTGCATCTCTCACTGCAATCCTACCAGCACAGCAGGAAAACCCCAGCACCTCCTCCCTGAAGGCAGAGAGCATACTGGTGCCACAAAACACCCTGGCCCATCGTACATTTTACACATCAGTCTTTTTTACAATGATGACAACAGATCCTCCTTCCACTTCAAAAAAGTAGAGCTCAGAAGAACAGATTCGGTTTTCAATGAATGTAAAGTGCATGCTATCTTTTCTAGCCACGGGGAAGTAACTCCAAGGCTATGCAATTACACCATAGTCATCACCAGAACTGAGTTTGTTGAGACTGGCCGCAACAAACTGCTCACAACAGCACAGAAGTCAACACAGGCTGCAAAAATGCACACAAGAAATTGGGCAGGTACTCGGACAGGTAGCTCATATTCAGCTCTCGCTAAAGCTCTACACAATCAGCACCACGCTGAATTTAAGTCTAACTCCAACGTGTGCGCGTGAACAGCAGGCACTGCATTGTGGATGTGGCCACATTTCAAGGTTTACATGGAACAAACTGACTCACCAAAGCGCTAATTCTGGCTTACAAATGGGAAAAGGAGAATGTAAGACTCCTCCATCACAGGTGTACCTTGCTGAAGCCTGTCTTGTTTACAAATTAAGGATTCCCCTACATAACATATGGGACTGGTAAACATACCAAATGTAATGCTCAATAATGTTTACAGGATTGGGACTCTTACTTGGGTTTGAGCTTCCAAAAGTGAAGTTCTTTCTGAAAACATGCCACAATAAGGGCTGAGCATATAAAAAAATGCATGTCACACAGAGTTTTTTTCTCCTTTTACTGTATAATGTCTAGGAGTTTTCTTTGGGTTTTAATGAAGAACACCTAATTATAAAGACACTGTAGCCTAAACAGTATGTGATAAAAAAATTAGGGGCTATTTCCTGGTCTCAGAACTAACAGACCAAAGTCTGTTTTCCACTGTGTGTTCCTGCCTTTATACTGCAAAACTAAGAAATACTACACCAGTCACATGAACTAACCATGTGTGGTTTTCATTTTACTAACAGATTAGATTAAAAATAATTCAAAATACTCAATTCAAGCCTATTAAAGGAAAAAAAAAAAAAAGAAGAAATCCCCAAAAGATTGTTTTCAGAGACCACAAAACACATGAGGTTCTGGTGTTCTTGACTAAAAGCAATTTTGCTGGCTTTTCCATCCATAAGCTGATGCTTATTTTCCTTCTGTGCAACTCCTTTCAAAGCCATGCATCTAAAATAGATTCTACCTCATTGTCCCAGTTTCCTCTTGTTGTTGCCATTAGTCTATGCAACTTTTTCCATGCATTCAGGACTAATTTTCATTAATCACAAAAGTTAAACAGCACGGACTAAGCTTTCTTGAGGGGAAAAAAGACGGGACGAAGAGGCAAAACTTAAAAAGGAGCAACTTAAAACAGATACTACTGTCTAAGTCGGATACCTCAGTAAAATATTCTTCTTCCTCATCAAAACAAAAGCTCTACCAGGCCTAAAGATTCAGCTGCAGCTACTGATTCTCATGTGCAAACAAGTACAGCTTGCAGTGATGATCCAGGTGCTGATCCTGGGCTACTTAAGCCACTAAATTGAGGTTCAAGCCCTAAAACAAGTAACTAAAGAAAAAAACGTAAGTCATTACTTGTATTTGGAAGAAATAAACAGATCAGATTAAATAACAGTATGAAATCAGTACTGAAGAAATTCAGGACAAAAGCTAGGGAGAGAAAAACCTTCAGAGTCAGTTCCAAATTCTGCACTGTATAGGTATTAGAAGTGGGAAACAGCTGTGTTGGCATGATTGCACACACAGCTCTGTCTCAGGTAATGCTGCAGAGCACCGAACCCTGCCAGGAACATGCTCCTTCAGGCTATGGAGACAGCAGAAATCACTAGGACTGGAAGCATTTGAAGCTACAATAATTAACTACTCCAAACATGCTAAAATTCTCTACTTCTAAGATTAAGGAAATGTCCAGCCAGCTCACACTGTCCCACTCTTCAGGTCGCTTGGCCTGAGAGCATTTGGTGATAGCCACATACTAGTTAAATCACAAATTAGGGATGTTATTACATGCCTGAAAGAAAAACCTCTGACAACAAGTCAGAGAAACATAGCAATAGATTTCAGAAAATACATGGCAGACAATATTGCCACCTCTTAAGTGGCTGGTTCCTTTAGATATGAGCAAGATTACTGTGAAAATCACAGACCATAGTAAAACATTGACCAGAAGCTCCCAGCAGCTAGTTTTTAAACCAGCTGGCATAGACCTCAACCAAAACCATCACTGCCAGCAGCAGCAGCCATGTCTACAGCTATCTGAGGAGTACGAGAAAATTTGGAAAAGAAAAATAAAGGTTATTGGTAGAATACGTAGCAGCTCAAGATTTAGTACGTAAACTTCTCATTGAAAAATCTGTGGTTTCTCACACAAAAGTTCACAACTGTGAGACGGATCAGTCAAATGACGTGCACAGTGCGGATGAAGAAAGAACTGTTACCAGAGCAAAACATAATGAGCTGAAGTTTACCACCTTCTGTTTGAAATCTATCATCAACTTGTGTAAGAACAAATTAGGAGCCTGAGAAGAGGTCCAGAAGGCAGAAATTCCCCTGTTCTGACCTGGCTCTGGGACTCAGGGAAATGAAAAAAATCATTTCAGTTCTTGTCTCACCTGTAAAATGATGACAAAACCTCCCTCTCACCAGTGTTACGGTGATTTATTTGTCTGACATGAGAAGTGTTCGATCTACATTTGTTAGAAAATCAAATAGGAAAAGACAAGGATTATAGTATAAAATAAATTCTTAAGCTAAACAACCCTACTACTTTGACTATTGAGTAGGCTAAAAAATGTAATTACCTTCTCTACAACACCCACATTTGCAGCATCAGAGTGGCACAGTACAACCTGTTAATATTAGACAGCAATAATATTTCTTTAACACTAGCTTCTGTCAAAGTTCAGTGATTTTTGTTATGGCACAAAAAAAGGCTGAGAAGACACCACTATTGGCAAACCTCCTATTTTACCTGCCTTTGTTTTCCTGAAGAAGTTGCCAACTGGACTTAATACAGCTCATGCTAATTCTTTCAACATTTAGAAAAAAATTTTAGCAAAGATCTTCATATTTGACCACACCAAACAGTACTATTTGTGCCTGTTTGCTCTAGGATAACTGAAGATTGTAACAGTTAAAAAAAGCTATTTTTCCATTAACTTAAACCTTCATGATAACAAGTAGTTTTGACAGTTTTTAAGCAGTATGAGATAACATGCACAAGTAGGTCACAGTTATACTTGGCTTTAGAAAAATGTCTTTCATCCAGAGAATTTACAGCTCTGCAAACAAGCCCTTAGGTAAGCAACAATCTATAAGGCTTACTCCAACACCCAAATTCAGTCATGTATGAGTCCCAATAGCAACTACTTAACAACAGCTGAAAGTAGAATATGAAGCCTTTTGCAAACTGCAAAACTGAAAAGCCCGACTGACGTCAACAGCAGCTCTCCACTGATCCCAACAGGCTGCAGAGCAGGTCGTGAGAGTGCCCTGGGAAGGACTCCAACTTAACAGAGAAGTGAAAAGGGATTTTCAAAGTTCGTTTCAGCTTCAGTTCAATCACCAGATTTCCAAAATTATTATTTGTTCAAGCTTCTGGGAATACATGTCTGCGCTGCTTCACCTGGCATTTGGTCAAAACATCTGCTAGAGCTGTACTAGGAGGAAAGCAGCAGAAGAATGTTAGAGACCTCACACTTTCATAACAGCAAGAGGTGAGGGACAGGTGTGAAGGACTGCAACAAGCTAGTCTGTGAAGGGTGGAAGAAAATAACGGAAAATTTCAGAAAAGTCATCTTAAAGCACATGTGAGCCATTAGTCCTCACAGCAACCCCTCTGAAAAAGTTAGCTACCATAATTTCCACTGTACAAGTAGGGAAGCATAAAACCCTTCATCTGGAGTTCCATTTAAGGCAAAATTACATTAATTTGTGTTATTGGTTATACTTTATGTACTGACTTACAATCTGCCATAATGTCATTGACTATATGGGTAGTTTTGGTTAAAAAGCAACAGGGTACTAGAGCAGAAGAGTTAAAAGGAACGGTCCAAAAGTACAGAGGTACCGCTGGATTTCAGGAGTTTCTTCTGTCATCTGTTGCAGTCAGTTCACTAGACCATGCTGCCTCCTGGAGCAAAAGAGATGAATAGAGAGCTGCACAGATTGATAATATTGTGATGGTTTTTACTATCCCTTGAATATCTTCTGCAGTTTAGTAATAAAAATGGCACAGGTGAATGTTTAATTCTTTTGCTATTCTTGTTACGCTTGGTATATAACCAACAAGCAGACAGCTCCAAGCGTCTGATGCATTCAGAATAATAATGATCACCTTTTGGACAGCTAACACAACATAAAGTATTAACAATCAATATTTGCTGAGCATGCAGTCCCTCATGATACAGTGGTTCTAATGAGACCGCATATGCATGAGGTAATCTGCCTTCCATGAAGCAAAGGGTCCGTATCTGACATTTGAACAAAGCCCTAATCCCTTAAAGACTCCCTTCTTATTCGAGCTACATTCTCGTGAGTAACCTCATGAAGACCCATCATACCACGTAAGTGTGTAAAAGTTCATACATAAGATTTTAACAGCAGCAGTGTTTAAAATGGTTAATAATAACAATGGTCTATACTGCTTTACACACAAATAGCCTTTGGTCAGTACCGAGTATTTACTCGCACAGACATACATTTTCCAATGAAGTCCATTTGTTAAAACTGAAAAGCAGATATTGATAGAAATTAATATCTTTATCTCCTTCACGAATCTTCTTCACTACTTCCATAAAGTCCTATGGAATCTCTCTCTCCCCAATTAATTACTCTGAAAAAACTAGATGGCACAGGAGAGCCTGAGAAAGAATTCACTCTTCATCTCCAGGCAGCTCTCCAGCAGAATCAAGCAGGCATCAAAGATGATGTGTTGTGCAGATGAATAGGAAAGAAGGATGGGGGGAAGGAAAAGGGAATATGGCCAGTGGAAACATTCTCTGGCTTCCCATTCTGTGTGGTTCAGTTTTGGGGAGCCATCTGCAAAGCTGAAATTGCAGTTTTTCTGTCGCTTCCTCAAATGCAGGTACCCCTTTGAAGACAACAAATCTAATCCATCTTACAAAGCTTTGCTGGCTTTTCCCTACAAGTACTAATGCAGCCTTAGCACACCACTGACGCTAATATACTTAAGTGTTCTTCCAGAAATGGATTCTTTGGAGACCAATACAGTCCATTTCTTCCTAAAGCAAGAATTCTACTGTGTCACAAAGAATTATGCTGCTCTAACACCATGTATTATTTATATCTGAAATGGGCGTGATGCTTTAGGAATATGGTCCTAACCACAAAATGCTGACAACCTTTCAGCAGTCACACAATGCCTTCCGTGTGCCCGAAGCTCATTTGGACATCAACAGGAATCCAAGCAAATGAAAGAGCTGGTCCATGCTGAGCAGTATTTAATACATGAAGATGCAGAGAAATAAAGGGACAAACAAATAAGACGTATCCCTACATTCAGGGGTTTGTTCATTTCTAATACGTAATTTTTACAAAGTATTTTTTCAATTCAGAGATAACCAGGGAGTGTTTTTACTTGTCATTATTGTGCAGATAATTTTCTCTCTTCAGGAGATGCTCACAAGTATTTCTGCTTTGTTACGACAACGTTCAGAAAATGCTGAACTTTATGCCTCCAGCCCTTTAACTGGTACTAATGCTAATAAAAAACCCTAAAGCACCAGTCTTTGGGCCACACCTGCATCAGTTTCTCGTACTGGAAGCAGAAGTTTGGGACAAGACAGGATCTGCAGTCAACGAGGGTGATCTGTTCGTCTCCAGCCCACAATTACCTAACGCAGGATCAGTCTACGCACAAACGCATGCAAAGGACAAAGGCTACGCGAGTTTGGACCGTTATTAAAACAAATGCGAATCTGAAGTACAACTTCAAGGTGTTAATTTCAAGCCGGACGCGAATGCCCACCGGAGGTGTAACCTGACGACTGGATCTACCGCCACGCCCGCACAGGAGCACTCCCTTTACAAACGACACGACAAGCCAGACGCCTCACCAGCGCTTGCAGACGCACCGGTACCGACCAGTTAGCGCTTCCCAAGCGGTAACAGCCACCGAGTCCTGACCCTCAGCCCACCCCCCTCCCCACCGTATTCCCTCCTCTGCCCACACACGCTCCCCTCACCATTCAGACCCCGCCAAACCCCACCACCACCACGGCCCCCCCCGGGCGCCGGCACAAGGCGAAGCGGGGTCAGCACGCCCGGGCCGGCAGGTGCTGCGGGCGGGGTGCCGGTCCCCGAAGGATGCTCCTCTGCGGCTCTAAGCCCTGCTGCAGCCCGCTCCGCAGCCCCTTCCACGGCCCGGCTGTGAAATGGCACCGGGCGGGGTGGGGGGAGAGAAGAAGAAAAAATAAAATAAAATTAAAAAAAAATCAAATCTCCTCGCCTTCCCCCCCAACCTCCGCCCAAGCGCAGCGAGCGGGGCACTGCAGCACGGCGAGGCGCGCAAGGTCAAGCGCGGCTCCTCCGCCCGCGCCCAAGTCGTCCGCAGGGACGCGGAGCCCGGCGGAGACGGAGACCCACCTCTGGCAGACATGGCTCAGGCGGCCGCCGAGCTCCGGCGGCGGCGGCGGC
>NW_010972620.1:4127430-4140755 GCF_000737465.1 Haliaeetus leucocephalus | reverse complement strand
GCGGCGCCGGGGGGGGGTGGGGGGTGGGCAGGGGAATAAGGCGATACCGGCCGCTGGGGGAAAATGTCACGGGCGGGAGTCGTGGCACGGCGATGCGCTCGGGGAGAGTCGCGCCGGCCGCAAAAGCGACGCGAGGAAAAGCACCGGCAGACCTTCTGCTCGTTCGAGCGCTGGGCAGACGGGTCTTCGGCTAAAATCGCTGCCAGGGCTGCTCGACAGCGGTTCAGCTCGTTTACCACCCGACACTGAAGTCTGTGGCACAACTTGAAACTCGCCCACCGAACAGCAGCGGAGCACAGCAACTGTACACCTGCCTATCTGTATGTAAATAGTATATAAACATAAATATCAGAGCAATGTTGTCTGCAAAACAGTCTTGGCATTAACATACAGAAAAGAGTACTCGGCTTCCTCCTGGCACCCTAATGAAAGCAGCAAGCAACCAACTGCAAAGCACCGAAGAACGAGATCGGTGTCTCGCGGACACCCCTCCCCACCGGAGCCTAGCCGCCCATCTAATAAAGCCAAATACTCCCAAGCCACACTCAAAAGAAAACCCCTGTGCCACCAGTGCATTAGAGGCTGGCAAGAGTTAAGCAAAACAACACGCTAGTTTGTCAAGAATAACAGGTTCAAAGACCACATCAGAATAGTGAAACTAAAACATTAGAGCAGAGTCTTATCAATTTCAGAATGGGCAACTATCAACTAAGAAACAGCGCAATCTGTGATGTTCAGTGAGGAGCCAGCATGCAAACTAAACAACGGGAGAAACTGAATCACACTCCTCCACTCTGCGCTACCATACACTATACATCTCCATACTAGCAAGAAGCCTACACGTTTTTTCAATCAAAAAAACCCAATTACCAAAATCTTTGTATCTAAGAGAGGTGGCGAAGATTGCATCACAGTGTGTCCACAGAGCAGAAATGGATGCTAGTAACAGACGTTATCATACATTCCCACTGCCGTTTGACAGTGCAGCCTAGCCAGCATATCGGCTCTATCACACCAACCCACTGGCAGTGCTTTTATGCCGCTCACCTTCCCCATCACGCCAACTGAGTAGGGAGCGCATATGTGTAAGAAAGCATGGAAGCAGCAGCAGAATGGACAGCACGCGCATGCCTTCTCATCGGGTGATATATGCACAAAAAATGAATCAGCACATCTGGGTGTTTGTCTGAATTTGTGTTCATGCTCACACGCAGCAACGACTTTTAGTAGTATCCAGCTCTATTTGCCATGGATTACCCCAGTGTCCCCCACACCTTAATTCAATCATTCTCTTTATGTCATTCTGTTTTCTTGCCTGTTGCAAATGTTTCTGAATCCTGCAGCAGGAATAAAACAAATCTCAAGTTGTTCTCCTTCCACGCTCCTATGGCATTATCCTTAGTTGGTGATCTGATATCCACTTGAAAAACAGTTCCTTTCCCTGTCTTCTTTTCTGAAAGAAGTAGAATTTTCCACTTGCAAACAACTCAAGTTTTCCTTCTTGTCCAAAAGAGCCAAGGTTTTTCTCAGTCAATGTAGTATGACAGCATTTTGTATTTTTGAGTAATTTCCTATGCACTTCCTCAGTGAGTTTCTGACTAGCACTATCAAGGGTTCTCCTGTGTCATACTTAATAGATGGCTTTAAAAAGAAGGTTCAGGAACATGCAGAAATTAGCTTTTTAATGAAGAACTTCCTTTCTTTATACTGCTAGGAAATAGGAAGGGAAAGGCATTTGTAACTTGGGTTTCTATAGAACACAAAGAGTTTATTCCATTCACTGTGTAAAGTCTCTAAGGCAGAGAAGTTCAACTGACATGTTGGTCAGATAATGCTAAAATGGATCAGATACAGCACTTATTAAAAAGAGCTTTTTAGCTGGGTTTCCAAAGGAACTGAGGCTGATAAGAGTTTTATTTTCCTGTCTGTCCATAAAGTCCCCTCCAAGAATTTTCAGATTTGGATATGAAGAATTTCAATTCAAGCTGAACAAAAGGTATAATTCAGAAAAAGTTCTACATCCTTACAAGTTTTGTAGCAATTAGCACTTAAGAAGAGAAATTAAAATGAAGGAGAAAAGCTGCAGTGGGAACTCAACAGTTACCAGTTCTGAAGGGCACGTCTTCATCAGCCGCAAGTACCAGTCAGGCAATCTGCATGTGTGCAGCTGAATCAGCTCCCGTAGTTGCTGTCTCAGATCCTGCCAATATCTAGGAAATGTGGAAGGAAGCTGAAGAGGGTGGAAAAGGGAGGTACAGAGAAGTGAGAGACCATGATTTCTGTTTTACAGATGAAGGCCTCAGATACTTGGATAAGAGATGTTGAGTCAGAGAAGATGGACAAGCCAATCCAAGAGTCCACTGCTGCTTCTGCAAGGGGCGGTCACATACTCTCCTATGCGCTCCCTCTTCTCTTACTCCAACCCATCTGCTCCTGCTTCCCTCACTGCAGCACCATTACCACTGGTTTGACCCCCAGGGAACTGCTTTAGCTTAATAATTAGCTAAGAATTGCTCACTTTCTTGCACTGGGCTAGTTTTCTGCCAGGTAAGGATATGGAAGGATACAGAAAGCAAGCAAAGGCTCAGATAAACACTGGAGCTGACAGAAGGCAAATGCAGAACTGCACAGCCAGGAAGGGGTGAGGAGGAACCATCAGAGGGAAAAGAGATGATCCTTTTGAGCAGCAGCAAGCTCTTCAGCTGTTTGATTGACTGAGCCATTTCCTGACTACTTTAGAAGTCCATTAAGGAGCAGTGATTGACATTGTTTTATTTCAGGCATCTACCTGAGGCTTCTGAATTAGTCAGCTGGGAAGCAGGATCCTACCTCCTACATTTTCTTATTGACTGTGCAGACAGCCTAGGCTTCTATAGAACTCAAGTTAGACAGTGTAAAAAGATCCACTAACGTCAACATTTTTTAAAGGTTTTCGGGCTTTAAGAGATGCAAACAGGCACCTCGGGATTTTTTAGAGGTGCCCAAACAGATTAATATATTTTAACAAACAATAGGTGTTTTCAAATCCCCTATTAGTATTTTCAGATGCCTAAATGCCCCGAGGAGCTAAGTAAGTTGTCCAAGGTCACAGAGAAAACGTATGTCAGAGCAAAGAATAGAACCTGCATCTTTGCAGAAGAGTATCCTAAATATTGGACTATATTCTCTGTGCAGCATACCTTGCTGTCACTTAGCCACTGTGTGAATATATAAAAGAAAATTCATTTTTCCTTCCGTTAAGCAAACTGGATTTATACAAACAGAAAACTCTCAAAAGAATGATAATGTCCAGCTAACCTGTAAGTTTGAAATGTGAAAACATTAATTGTTACTGAAGTCTTACAGCCAATATATTGCCCCAATCATGATCTGCACAGCAACATGGGTGAGAATCTCTCCCTTTGCTTTTCAGTAGCTTTTGGACCAAGACTCAGACACCTAACATCAGACACTGTACCATCTTTGTAATATACTGTATACGTGCAATACATCACTGCGAGTTTTTGGAACAAAAGACAAATTCTTACAGAAGTAGGCTTCAAAGAACAACTTCTGTGGGCAAGGCAAATGGCAAGGATGGCCAGGACTGTCCTGGACAATCTATTTAACTTACTTCTCTGAACTGATACTGGGATGCTGAAGAATGATGGAAACTACAGGACGTTTCTATAAGTTTTTACCACGTGTTCCACCATAACTCCACTGGCTCCTTTCTTAGGGAAATCAGACCTATAGCAGTCATACTAGAAAGGAACAAAATCAACAGCATTACTAAGTCTTATGATTTAATCAGAATTTTAATAAGCTCACAATAAATACTTCTCTGTGACATGAATGACATGAAAGCAAGACAGCTCTCTCACTTTCAATATAAGACTCTTACTAGAATCTGCAATTAGTCAGTAATGGACAGCATATTCACATAAATGCACGGCCTTTCACTGATTTCAGTGAGCTTCAAGGGCAGCTCCCACTAATGTTTTTTGAGAAAAGATCCCATGTATATCTTTCAAAGGAGAATTGAGCTCCAAATTACTCACAGCAAATATTAACAGAAATGCTTTACTGAAGGTTTTTTTTTCCCCAAATACCCCACATATACAAAGAGACTTAACCATCAAACAAAAAAAAGAAAAAAAAACCTCAAAAAGTTAGAAAGTTCCCGAGTGAGACAAATCCTGAAGTCATCCTCCTTATTTTTTTCATTGCACGAACCAGTTTTCTTAATCCTCTGCATGTTATTCAACCCTCCATACTGTCCGTGGTATATGCACTTTTATGGGAAAAAAAAATAACATTGAACCTACGTTATCCTAAGTCAGTACTGACTACTGGACTGAAGAACCCAAACATTTTTTCATGGATTATGTAAGATCATGCTATCACATAAATGCTATAGGTTTTATATAACCAAGAAATATTGGCAATCCTGGCAGCTAAGGAAAAGCCCCCTAATAAGGTTGTTAATATGCAGTCTATATTGTTCTTGCATCAAAATGGCTAACCTATCTATGGGAAATTAGGACACAAGGGCCAAAATGACAAATTCATTTCTGTGAGTCAGGTTTGGAAAGATCAGCAAAATGTTGGCCAGCATTTACTGCTGAAGAACTTCAGCATCACCCCTATGTGTGTATCCTTAGCAGGAAGATCCCAACAAAGAGCTCAGAGTCAGAAACTTAAATCAGGTTTTGCATCAGGTTCTCACGAGCTCACATATGAAGTATGTACCATGAATAAGAGCTGCGAATCTCGACTCCAAAATCTTTTTTTCTTCTAGTTTTGTATTCAGTGCATGCCTTCAGGAGATACAGAGACAATCCCACAAACTGCCTTTGTTGTTAATTATAAACCAGAGTTTTTAGATCTGCATCAAGTAAGGGCATTACCTCACTGTGTGCCCTACTTTACCCTTTACCCTAAAGAATTTGCTGTGGCCAAACTGAATTAAATTATGCAATCAGAGTTGGTTAAATGTACAAGCATTTTTACACAGAGTAACTTTTACATCATGCTATCAAGGTAAAACATGACAGATACTTCCTTGGTCAAAGTTCACATTAGCAAAGGTGTTTATGAATAACATGGCAAGAATAGCAAAGAATATTCTAAATAAAACAGAGTCAAAATCTCTCAGCACTCCGATACATGGAGAAAGTTTTAGGAATCAGAAGAAAAAATTCACCTGTAGTTGCAATTACAATCAGCCAGACTCTCAGAAGCGTATACATTCTGCTGTGAACAGCCGTGCTTATGTGGGGTAGAAAGTTTGGGGCCAAAGAAATTAATTATCTAAATCAATGTGAAAGCGCATCAGTGAGTAATTTGACATTTGATCATAAGAGATACTTAGGTTTCTCCCCGTACTCCTGGAATTCACACATTGTTGAGGCTGTCTTAATTGCTCAAATGCTATTTGCTTTATACGTATTTTCTCTTCCAAACACTGTATTGCAGGGCCCTCTGGCTGAGAAGTATACAAGTGGACAGGCCTCCCTTCACAGCATATCAAGATCATTCCTTAATTAGCTGGTGGACACAGTTTGATTTGAGAGACACAAAGTACTGGCTCTTTTTCAGGAACTGAATGCCTTGATCCTTAATCATACTAAATCAAGATAGCAACCCCTCATCCGAAACCTGGCAGTGATCAGTTTTAGAGCTAAGGCACATGCCTACGTGTAGACACATTCTCTTGGACAAAGTCTCCTTGAAATTGTGATGGCTGTTTCACAAGGACTCAGGACACAGTTGGGAAAGAACATGGGCCAACCAGCCAAAGGCACAGTCTTACAGTCACAGTAACAGTAACACGAATCTTGAAAGATTGCTGAAGAGATTTGGAAAAAAAGAAAAACATTTTTGTGCTGGTTTTGGCTGGGATAGAGTTAATTTCTTCATAGTAGTTGGTATGGGGCTATGTTTTGGATTTGCACTGAAAACAGTGTTGGCAAGACAGGGATGTTTTCATTATTGCTGAGCAGTGCTTACCCAGAGTCAAGGCCTTTTCTGCTTCTCACCCCACCAGCGAGGAGGCTGGGGGGACACAAGAAGTTGGGAGGGGACACAGCTGGGACAGCTGACCCCAACTGACTACAGGGATATTCCATACATATGATGTCATGCTCAGCATATACAGCTGGGGGAAGAAGAAGGAAGGGGGGAACGTGTTCGGAGTGATGGCATTTGTCCTCCCAAGTAACCGTTACGCGTGATGGAGCCCCGCTTTCCTGGAGATGGCCGAACACCTGCCTGCCGATGGGAAGTGGTGAATGGATTCCTTGGTTTGCTTTGCTTGTGTGCATGGCTTTTGCTTTATCTATTAAACAGTCTTTATCTCAGCCCATGAGTTTTCTCAGTTTTACCCTTCTGACTCTCTCCCACATCCCACTGCAAGGGAGTGAGTGAGCGGCTGCGTGGGGCTTGGTTGCTGGCTGGGGTTAAACCGCGACACTTTTCTTCTCCTGTTAGTCTTGCCCAGTACATTCAGGTACACATATTCTGGATATTTTCTTTCTCTTGCCTGTTGACATCTACCAATAAACTTATCTGTTGCACATGCGAGGTATTTAAAGCTCAGGTCTAGCTGAGTTTTCTCCTGCAATTTTTTTCTTTCAATAAGTTAAAAAAAAAAACACCACAGAAGGTTTAATTTAGTCACATGATTATTTTTTTCAGTCCACTTTTGAATCTGTTTGAGTTTAGGGCTGATGCTAATTCTCCACAACATTCAGTTGTTTATTCCACAGCAAGTCACACTGATAGATGCCAGCAGATGACTGAATTCTCCAGTTAAGCACATTGCTGGAGTAAAACACGAGGTCAGGCTGCCCTCTGCGGGCTATGATCTAGCACTGGGATGAACTGTTTTGCAACAGCTCATGGAAACCGATTAATGTTAGTACAAGATTTCTATGTCTGAACACAGAATTTCAGCGTATGCTGTACATGTAATGCCAAATATAACTATTGGCTTTCTGCTGCCTGGTTGTTACTGCTAGAGAGGAAGAAGGAAATGCAGACTGCATGTCTGATGCAGCAATCAAGCACCCCAGGTATGAATAACAGCTCAATATGACACCACCTGGGAATTCCTGGGAGACCCAGAGGCGAGGGATAACAGCTTCTGAACATAAACCCAGAGAAACTAAATGGGTGGAAATACTTCGCTTAGCACATGAGCTGCCAGCCAGGAATCAAAGACAGTGCATTACAGCACCACTCCAAGATCTAGTCAGGAACAGGTTCCATTATATTAGGCATATTACAAACACAGGTCTGCTTACTTCAGCATTTTACAACTGAATGTCAAACGAGTCCAAAACAGCCTGCGGCAAAAGAACAGGGACGAGCAGTAGAAACATTTCTAGATGACCCTGGGTCTACTACAGACTTCATTTTCTTTGCTTGTTGTCAGTAGTGCCTCCAGGTCAGTTCCTTAAAGGCTTCATCCAAGTGCAGACACTTGTTCCTACAGGGCTGATGACTCAGAAAGAATTATGAAGGATCAAGTTGTACATACTTTTTCTGGAAATGCAGTTTGGCTCAGAGTACAGCTTCTGAGCATGAGAAGTGTTCAGATGACTCCCTCTACCCTCACCTACAGGTAAGATAATGCAATGGTGATGTACATGGTCACTCTCACCTCTTTGGGAACCACACCAGAATTCAGTTAGTTGTCAAGAAGGGCCAGTCTTTGAATACAAGACCCTTCCTAAATTCATTGGGGTTTAGTTGTTGCAAAGATGCAAATATCATGTGGAATGTGATAGCCACAGGGCTAAGTCAATGTCTTCATAAACTCAAACCAGTCCTGTAGCTTCAAATAACATCATTTGAGAACCAAGTGGGACAAGTGAACTGCTAAGATGATGGGCTGTCATGTGTAGCAACCAAAGCTTTTACAAGCCAAGTATCACACAGCAGTTAAGCCCAGAGGTAACGTTACTAGTTGGTATACTAATTCGTTCTACACAGGATACATAGGGTTATTTTTCCCCCCCAAATTAGCTATGAGGGATTCTCGCTCAATCTTGCTGCTGTGTGTCCCACAGATTAAACCAGGTCACCTATGCCCTCTGCTGGTAAGAGCAGGTTCCTACCAAGAAGCCATGAACGGAACTCACAGGAGTTACTGGCTGCCTTCTAAGTCTAACAAAATATTAAAGAACACCACTGGACTTTTGTCATGTAACTCTATGGATAGTGAACACTGGAGAGCGTTGTGACATTAGTATTTGGGCCTTTCTAGATAATCGTGCTATCAATAATTTAAAATTAATCGTGAAGCCACTACTGAGTACCTCGCATCATAAATATTCGGAGACACTAGCTTCAAAATTAAGACATTTTACAATGCCAAAATGTAGTATCAGACTCCATGAAAGATTTCAATTATGCCCCAGGACAAAGATATCTGAATTGAAACCCCAACAAAAACCTACTTTTAATTGTAGACTAATGCAAAACAGATCTGCTGAAAGTTTCTATACTTGCATAGTAGTATTGCCTGAACTATTCTGCATAACTCATATTGACTATCAAGATCAGCTTTTGCTTATGATTAAACAGATTATCTGATGACATTTTAGGGATTAACAGATTATAGCCCTAAATCCAACGATGTAAGTAACAATGAAATCTTATTATGCATTAGAAAACAAACAACACAGAGCCGATCTGAAAATTACTTGGAAATCTCTTAGTAGGGTCCAGGCTAAACACCTAAATTCCCCCCAGAAATACATGCAGATTCTGGTTGCTAGACTTCCCTCTCTGCAAGTACACAGACAAATGATTAAGGGAACCAATTTATAGCAGATGGACCACTCAATTATTTTTTTCCAGTATTTTGGGGCAAAATCCAGTTTTATGTCTATTCATACCACACTCAGACTCTTGCAGTCATTACAGTTGCAGTATAGCATAAACCCAGAAGTTTATCCTTAATCTCTTTGCTCCAGCTTCCACTACCACAAGAACAAATAAACTTGTGGTCCTGCTAACCTGCAGACTTCAGTGAAATTGGCCAAGCTCTAACGGATCATATTTGAGAGTATTTTATCTGGTTTCAATAATTTATTACATGCTAACAATTGCAGATACCATATGGCTGAACATTCATATATTTACTCATAGAGGAAAGCCTGGATTATAACACTTCCAGTGGAATAGAAACATTTGAGGAAAGAATGATGTGTTTGGAAAATAAATGTCTCATTTCACTGACAACATGTACTTCTGACCTCCTTGTGGTCTCCTTTACAACCCATTATGTAAGCTAAAGCAGGGTAGTACAGACAGTGCAACTGAGGTAGGTACATAAGGAATAATAGCCTACTGGGCATGCATATTTGTCCATCCAGGCCAGTATTGTGTCTTCCACAGTAGCAATGAGTGATGGAGTAAAAAGACACTTGCAGATGTGACAGGTAAGTAATTAGACAATAGGTTAATGACTAGGAAGTTTGTAACCCATCAGAAGACAAATGAATGTATCTAGAGCAGGAGTAGACGTGCAGTCACGGAGCAGGATGCACAGACCAGGAAATGCCTGAAAATGGGATTTAAAGAAATACTGCATGAGCTGATTACATGGTGCTACTAGCAAATCAGCAAGAGGGAGGTATTGCACGCAGCTGGGAGCACAGACAACCAGAAAATTCATGATGGAAAATGACAGCAAACAGAAGCACGTATGATACTACATACAAGACACTGATTAAACTTGGGAGAAGCATAGTTTGGACTTCAGTCACACTATGCGGTTTGGTATCCAATGCACAGAATGCTTGCTTTCTGTAATAAAGCCTGGAATCAGAAGATGATTTTAAACATCTCTTTAGCCCTCCTCAAAAGCAGAGATCATGTTGAGCTGCTAACACTTCATTCTTTATTTCATCCAAGTAGTCACCGAAAACATAGATATCAATCTGGTTATTATAATCACAATAAATTCCTGCGCAGAATATAAACAGATATTATGCATAGCTCTACTAGCATGTTTTCATCCTGGGGTACAAAAATGTACCTTCCAAATCCTCAACCTCTCTGAAGGAAAAGTCCAGACTGCAGGAAGTTCTTCTGTAATGTAGACAAATACATCCATTAGAGACTGGCCTGGTGCCATCAATCTAAACAGCAGAGACAGAGAGATTTTCAGAGAGAAAGGCTAGCACATTATCTCACTGTCTCACTCCATTTAAATTGATTTAATCTAGACAATTTAATTTGGCAGAAGGAGAAAAGTTAGTTCCCAAAAGCCCTATCAATTAAAAGAGCCTCACTTTCAACCTGTGTCTTAACTCACATTCAAGCAAAACACTAACTCACTGCATGTGCCACCCAAAAAAAGAACTACCTTGCCAAAGAACTACAAACCCCAAAACCAGCAGAGCTCTGCTCTCAAGAGTATTAAAATAAGTAGTAATACTTATTTAAAAAAGAGGTTTTTCAGGGGAAACATCAAGCATGAGCAGGTGAAGAGGTATTGTTGCATATGACATGACATTGGTAGCCTGTACGCAACTGAGTCATCTCTGGTTGAATCATCTCCAATGAGAACAAGAAGTATCCAAACAGAATGTAACCTCAGCTGAGTTCTTTTGCACTGACACTGGTGAAATAATTTTTCCGTTAGTTTCCAGTGACTTGCATTACTACTGGTCTGCCAGTACTTTATCTAATATTCCCAGCAGTGAGAAATAACTCCATATAATTGAGAAGTCTGAGACTACTTTAAAAGAACATAAACCCCCCCCTATCTACAGTGTGCAACACGTATATGCACCACAGACTGGATTCTGCAGTATGGCTACAAATTCAAGCTCAATATATTGGTAAGTAAAAGCAGGTTTATTTGCAGAGACTCAATTTGTTTAACAGGCTTAGGGATAATCACATAATTGTGATATTTTCTTTGTTTCCTTTACTGCAAGGCATTTCATATTGAGGAGTCCTAATAAGAAGTCACTTTTGCAACCAAAATCTGAATTCCAACCACAACGAAATGTTCTGTTTAAAAAAAATGTTTTTATATACATCAGGCACTCTTAGAATAATGAGGCCCTCAAGCATTAGAAAAGCTCTACCTAACCATCTGTGAAGAGGTGACTTATGATTTCATAAATTGTGAAGTACGCTTAGGAATACTCTCACTGTTATAAAACTGTCTCCTTTTATATCTTCATGATACCTTACTGTTTCTTTATTCATTCTGCTACTCAGAGATGGGAAGGCCCAGGCTCACCCAAAAGACATTTTTGCAAAAACAAATGGATTGCAAAGAGCATTTTAAATTACCATGTTCTCTTAGACACCTTAATCAAGCACGTGTGCCTTAAATCCACATTTTCTTCAGAAACGATGCAGGCTCCAAAACGGTATCTATGGTGAGAGAATGGGAAGGTCCCCATTAACACGGTGAACACCCTCACATTGATGGGAGAAAAGCTGTACCACTACTCAGCCCGCTTGCTGACAACATGTTTGTATTCAAACCTACAACTTGACATTTGTTTTTTCTTTTTTTAATGAAAGCAATACAAACCTGCAATACAAACCATATAAGCAGGCTGGATATAGCTCCTGAACTGTACTTATAATATAAAAATACTAATATAAATAAAAATAGATATAAGTATTTACATATAAAAATATACATAAGAATTAATAATAATTTGGATGTATTGCAAAACTATAGTAGACACCACTTAGATTCATCGGAAGAAGAGTTTGCCTCCTCGAGCACATTTTAAAAGACTAATAGAACCTTTGATGTTAAATCATAGAAGATGGGCACCTTCCAAATGCAGCATCCATCCAGTTAATAATTACCTGGATGCAGAGATGGTACGTGTGTTTCATCACATGACTACCTACATAGAAAACTTACATTTCTTAAGAACATCTATAGAATATAACTTGACAAACCCACAATAAGCAGATTTTTGTAAAAACATAATTACCTCTTAAATGTCTGTTATTTGATACATCTGGATTTTGAGAAGGAAAGAGCTAGCTCTGCTCCTTAGCCACTTCAGCAAAGGTGTCCACATACAACTAGTATTTACTTCCATACAGTACTTGGACTGTGGCTCTCCATGCCTGCAAAGCATGGAGGTAGTAACAATAATCAGTCTAGCAGAATCATTAGTAAGACTTCACCACAAGATCAACAGTCATCGTCAGACTTCCCAGATGACACAGTTTAAAACACAGCAGATAAATAGTAGTTTTGTCCTGTCTTTTGATTCGCCTCTCTCTGCCTGCTCCTAGCATATGAGGAAGTTGGTGTTCCTCTCCAAATATTACTGAGAAAGTTTTTCTCCATTTGGTACTACAGGTTCTCTTCCTTTTCCCATACTGGTCTGTCACCTTCCCAACATTTCCCTCTGCTCCCCCTGTGCCAAATCAACCCTGTTCCCCAACTTCCATTTGCCCAGAGCCCCCACACTATCCCATGAACTGTAGCTGTGCACAAAACATCTCACACCGCCCACCGGCTACACGTATAACCTCTGGTCACCCCACCTTACCTCTGCTTTTCCTGTGGCAGGCGAAAATGGCAGGGATGACCTTTCTCTCTGAAGCATTTGGTTTGGAGGTGAAATAAAGCCCTCTTTGTCTCCTTCAAAGCTCTGCGGAAAAAAACCAGCAGTGAAACAGGTAAGACGCGCACTGCGACAAGCCCTCTCGTCCTGTGGTACTCCACAAGCCCTGGAAGGACCGCCATTGGCCAGGCCCATGCCACCAGCCCCACCGGCCTCTCACCCAGCAGCAACAAGATGTCACCGACTTTTCTGAGCTTACCAGCCTTACGCTGCTTTGTGGAGAGCCGGGCATTTACTTCATTGTTTCCCCGAGGACCTCACAGTCCCTGCAGACAGTGACAGATCCCAACCGTCCCAGCAGACAGCAAGCCGGGCCTTCGGCCACCCTGGCCAGGCCCGCTCCTTACGCTCCATGCTGGCAGGCGCGGGTGAGGCGGCTGTCTCCCAGCCCCCAGGAAGCAGAGCGGGACGGGCAGACCCGGAGACCTTTGTCGGAGGCTGACGGCAGGCCTCTGGGCACGGTGACAGCGGTGGTGGGCTCCCCTTTCCCCCTCACCTCCCTGCCCGGCAGTTGGCCGCAGAGGCGGAGGGCCGGCCCGGGGCACCCCGAGCTCGCTGCCCGCTCCCACCCCCGGCGGTGTCCCACACCGCCCGCACCCTGGGGGCCGGCAGAGGGTCCCTGCCCTGGGCAGGCCCGGTACAAGCGGCCCGGTTCGATCGACAATGCCAGGGGCACGGCCAGCGGCGCCCCCGTCCCGGCGGGCAGGTCGGCGC
>NW_010972620.1:4064201-4127274 GCF_000737465.1 Haliaeetus leucocephalus | reverse complement strand
CCGCCGATCCCGGCTCGCCCCTGCCGCGGGGAAGGGAGGCGGAGGCCGAGGGCTGTCGAGAGCCGGAGATGGCGGGAGAGGAGGGAGCGGCTGGTGCCCGGGGCTCCGCGGCGGGCCCAGCACGGCCCCCTCGGCCAGCGGGAGCAGCCCGCGGGCTGTCACCGCCGGTAACGTGTCTTCCCGGTGGGCCCCGGCGCCGGGCGTGAGGGCGGCCCTTGCCCGGCCCGGTCCGGCCCGGCCCGGCCCGGCTGCTCTCCGCGAAACAGATGAGAACGGAGGTGAATTCAGGAAAAAGTCCTCAGGATTTTTCTTCTGGTCGTGGCCAGCGGACAACAGTCGCTGTCTCCGGCGCTTTTGTGTGAATGTTGTCACCTCCAACCCGCCGTTTCCGTCCCCGGTTTCTGTTTTAACTGGGTAGGGTGGAGGGGGAGGCCGGGGGGACCCGGGGCTGTGTGTGTTCGGTTGGGTTTCGCCGCGGAGAGTCGCACATCGGTGCCCATCGCCGGGCTGGGGAGAGGGAAGCAGCAGGGCCCGTTTCCGAAGCTGCCATTTCTGTAGGCCGCGTCCAGCTGCCTGCTTATCAGGACTCGACTGTCTACCCGGTTTCTTTTTGTTTGCTTTTCGGTGAGGTGGGGTCCTGGTAGTAATGTCTCTGGCTTTCAGCACCTTTCTCAGTCAGCCAAGACACCGACGAGGCCGAGTTGGAAGAGGTGCAGCTTTGGTTAGGTGCTAAAAACTGGCAGTGAAATACCGCTGGAAGTGAAGGCAGAAAGTGTTGAAGGAAACGGTTCAAATGGTTGAAAAAAGAGCCTGCACGCTAAATCCTACCTCCTGTGAGGGGCACCCTTTGTGCATTAATGTGTACCTTGATGCTGCAAATACTTAAGCATTAAGCATATGCTTGCCTTTATGTGTGCCTGTAGTTCTGCAATCTTTAGCAGGACTATTGGGGTTTTAAAGTTAAACATGTATTAAATAATTGCAGGTACCTATTTTGCTCTTTTACTCGTAGAGTGGCAATTGAAAAGAAATGTTTTAAATAATGATGAAACGGCTTAATTGAAAACTCTCTATGACCACATATGAATGCCTTCAATAGACAGTGCTTTCATTGGAGGATAAACAGAAATTAGTGGCTGCCTGACTAAAGAAATCTTGTTGTGGTAAGCTGTGCCACATTTTGAATAAGAGTGGATGACTGAGAGATGCAGGAGTGGAGGAGAAGTTCTCCTTTCAGGTCTACTGATTCAAGATAGCTAATAAAAGTTATTCCTAGAAGAACATTTACATTACTGCTGTGTACAAAAAATAAAGAACTGCATTTATTTGAGATCCATAAAAAACTAGGAAGAATGACAGAGTTGAATGGAAAAGGGGAAAAGTAGAGATAGTAGGGACTAGACGATCTTTTTTAATTTAAAAAAAAACAACAAACCAAACCGGAAACAGATTGATAACATCATTTTGCAAGTGACTGCTATCAAACAACATGCTATATGCCCTTGCTCAGCTCTGGTGTCCCTTTTAGAATTGCCTCATCCTGCTAACACCACTGTGATGGATCTCCTGATAATAAATACTGCACTAAATTGCATTTACAGGGTTGTGACAAATACCGAGCACCACATGCTAGGAATGAAACGCAGAATCACAAAAGCAAGGGGATATTAAGAATGTTTCTTACTCTATCTAGGAAGTTTGACCCCCTAATTCAAAGACAGAACTGAGAAATAGAAACTTTTAACCAGTTTTGGGGCTATATGTGACTTTAAGTCATTGTTTCATTCTCTCTTTTATTAAAGTATGTGGGCTGCTTAGCTTTGCTACCCTGAAAATGAAAACTGGTGTAAATCCTAAATATAAGTCCACCCTGATGCTGCTTGCTTTTTTCAGAACCTAGAGAATTCTGAACATCATTTTTACTTGCTGTTATTGCTGCAGAGCAAGTATAGCTTGTGCAGCCTCAAGTGGACTGTTTCAGCCCTGAATATCAGCAACGGAACTGGTAACTAAGATATAAATTCTCATTTGGGTGCCTGCCTCCCGAAGGAATTCAGTTGCAGCTGAACAGTTTTCAGCTGAGCTGGGCACTCAAATACACTTGAAGTGCTTAGGCTTAGCTTTCATTGGTAGGACTACTTTAAATCAGAAATGTTTGGGTAGCCCTTCTCCCCTGTCATTTCTCCTGTACATCACTTATATAATGCTCCTGTCCTGCCTCAGGGCCTGCAGGCCTGCCGACTTTAGAGATATGCATTTAAATAGTAAGAGTTCCCATATTATTAGGTAATCGTTGTTATCTTACCCTCAATATGCCATCTCTCTGAACTATGACGAGGAGTTCCAAAGGTTGACAGTCTAATCCACATAGGAGTGTTTGCCTTTCACTTGTTTGAGTGTACCGCTCTTTAATTGCCTGCCTTCATGACACAACCGTGATGAGGCAAACATAAGGGACCAGCTGCTTTTTATTAAGACCTTTTCTTACCTTGAATAACTCAAAACTTTCAATCTCTTCTGCCTGAATTGTCCAAGTGTGTGAAATCATATTCCTGATTTTCATTACAACTGAATCCTAATTTTTGCCATCTCTTATCATATGTCAGTCCTGCCAGTATGTTAGATATTTTTGCTTTCTGGATTTCTCTGCAGCATCCAGATGAGCAAGCACCACTGTGGTATCGTCCCGACAGAGCATCCTTAAATTGGGTTGGGTGGGTTGGTGAGAATGATGGAGGGGACTGCAGTCTTTGTTCTGTTACCTTACCTCAGGGCAGAATAGAAGTGTTGTTGCTTTATGGGGTTAATATTAATGAATCTGTGACAGCTTATATATGGTTTGTCCCCAAGGTGTTTTCTCTTTGCTATGCATACGTTTATCCCAAGTGTATACCAGGAGTGCTGCATTCTCAGCAACATACAAAATGTTGTGTACAATAACAAAGCAGCAAGTTAGACTTTTTTTTTTCTCTTATCTTGTGCTCTTCACTCACATTTCCCTAGACAAAATAGCTGGTCTGTGAAGTGGTCACTCAGTGTTCAAAGGACTTTTGTTTGTGGTTGATTTGGGCTTTCAGGAGATGTTTCATCTTAACAGTCAACTCAAAAGGATGTTTTTGAGCTGTGTACTGTAAGCAGGAAAAATACGATTTTGGTTGTTTTGAATTTTGCAATTTGCTGTCAAACAAGATTATTTGTATCTCTCTCGGTATCTGGGAGTGAATTTAGATTTTGGTGTCTGCTGCACAATTTTGGGACCCCTCTCTGCCAACCTATTATTCCACTGTATCTCTTACACTGGTACCTTAACATGCTTTTAAGTAGCTCCTTTTCTGTTCATGTTTTTGAGGTGAAACTGAGCTTTGAAAGAAACTGAGTCACTTGCTACAGGTACTGCTCCAAAATCATTAACTGCATAACTACTCAGAACAAGATTTATTCTTCTTGAACCCACTTGATTTGATGTAATGACCTCATATTACTGATTGTTTTAATGTTGTGCTGCTATTAACAAATCATGATGACAAAATTTAATGCATGGCTTGCAAGCATATGCAGTCTTAATTTTATATGTGAAAGCAGTGACTGTTATAAACTCTGTGCATTCATCAACTGAAGAAATAAAATAAACCTCAAGCATTAGTCCTTTTTCAGATTTTCCCTCAGGGCAAGCATTCACGTTAGTGAAGTAGTAAGAGCGAAGAAAAACATTGAGTGACTGCTGTAGTTTTCCTTGTTTCAGTCAGGGGAGTGTGCATGTACTTCCCCTTTGTTTCTCTTTGACCCAGTTTCTGCTTGCTTTTTTACTCTGGCATCTGACCAGACAGTACCTGTTATTCTCTTATACAGTGTTTTCTTTACTTTGTGAACTTGTCTGAAAGATATTGAGCGATATCACCAGCTTCTGTTGTTTCCATTCTTTTCAGTATTGAATTGCACTTCTGAAAAGCATACAAGAAAAATATGACAATGATTTTCACATGCATAAAGGAATTGCTGTTAAATTCTGAATATTGATAGGTTTCTTTGCTCTTGATATTTTGGGGTATTTTCCTGCCTAAACACAAATTCTATATACTTTTGAAAACTACGTGGAATTGTATTTTGGACAGATTTTATAACGAGCAGACTATAGTTCTGGTCAAAGACCTATAGTTCTCCTGAGAACAGCACTTTTCCTGGAAGGAGTGGGGTTCAATCATTAGTAACGAATCATCACCAGAATTATAAGGCAGCACGTGTTAAGTTTAGCTTGTAAATGAGAACACTGACTCGCTCACTTCCAGGAAGCTTGACTGCTGGAGTTGGGGACCAGATGGAAGAGCTAATCAATGTCTGCTCAAATGGCTGCTGGTTTTTAGTAGTGTTCAGTGAGTTTTGGCTATTTGATATACCAACACCTACACTGCAGTCTTTAAGACGCTGGGTTTTTTCCCCCAAAGAAGGAGAACTTCACTTTGAGATTAGGAATCGATAGCTCAAAATTAGTAAGAACATTTGTAATTACATCAAAATGAATTAATATAACTGTGAGAAATAACTGTTCTTTAAGGTAATTCCTTCAAATTAGACAAATGGGAGGAATTAATAGCCTTCACAATGAATTTTGTTTTGCTTCAGAATCTTTATACAAGTATGTGTACTTTTACAAAAGAGTGATTATTCAGATGAGCAACTGCAACATGTATTTCATCTCAGCTGGTAGCTGATAATTCATCCTAAAATAGAAACTACAGTTTCATCCTAGAATTACCTGTCCTAGTAGGGTTAAAGCATGCCAGCCAAGTGTTTGGGAGCTTACATTTTTCTAATGCTTTCCAGTGCTGGGCTTTCTTTGTGTATAAGCTGGTGTCTTGGTCTTGGGCTTTACCTTGATTTTGTGTCTCAATAACTAAGTTAAGAGAGTTGGTTTTTTTTTTCATTTTTTGTCAGCAAAACACTTCTCTCAGAATAGTACATAGCATTACTGGAGCTACTTCTCTGTTAAATATTCCCTGGAATAGCTGTGCTGTAAAAAGCAGATTTATACTAGGTCTGTCTATGGTGGGAAGAGGAATTTGGGGGTGGGAGTATTTGGGGGTGGGGATACTTTAGCTCAACAAGTAAGGACGTACAGTTTTTCTGTATTGTTGGGAGTGGCTAAGTCTGGTAGCCCAATGCAGGCGAAGCTCCCCCAGCTCCGTATCACCAGGTCCAGTTGGTGGCAAGGTTGATTGTATATTCCCAATAAGCATGCATGTGCACATGCGCAGGTGCACACACGTGCTAATGGTATCTCTGTTTGGTACCTCTGTATTGGAGTCCTCAATCAGAGAAGACTCTGTGAAATCACTGAGTAGTTTAATTAAAAAGGGTAAGACCTGTCCCTGAATTACCTTTTCACCTCTGAGAGGAGTCCCTGGAGGCGTGTGTTGGGAGGGAGAATGTCTGTATCTACAGTTCTCTCCCACGGTGGATAAATTATTGACAGTGCTGAGAAGTGGAATCCTTTTCCTGGCACTGCTCAGAGGCACTAAATTCATCTCGAGGCAGATGAGGCTAGAAGAAGCGGAGAGGAAAATCACATCAGTCAAGGATAAATCTTTAATGTTATCTATCATGTGTTACTTTGGAAATAGAGTGGTCTGAAAGGCCTGGCATTCCTCAAAAGTGGTCTCTGTGCTATTCATCAGCCAGAGTTGAGTTTTCGGTATAGTTTTATTACGGGAAGATGCAGAATTACCTTTACGTTGCTTGAAATACACATCTACAGCAGCAAGTGTGACATACGAAGCATGATACAAAATATCATATGCTCAGTCTTCAGTTTGTTCAGTTACTCTTCTGAATTTCAATAACCTCGTAAACTTTATAGTAAAATAAACTAGTTTTGTGCAGCATGCAGTGTCCTGATATTTGTTCTGTGGTAGCTGGTGTGCTAAAGTGCTACTCTCAGTGCCGAGCATGGAAATATAGAAGACTTAATGAGTCCACAGACTCTCAGGGAACGGATGAGCAACGTCAGTTTGATTTCCTAGTAGCCATTTGTGAGGGCACATTTCCACACATGCAGGATGCAGGTGTAGATAGTTACCAAGCACTACTACTTCTTTTAGGTCTTGCATTTCAAAGTCCTGTGTGCAATTAGCATTCCACTTCCTTATCATGGCAGAGCATGCTGTTCATATACTGGGCTTTACGTCTTTACCAAGACAAATCTAAGTGTTGTTCTCGCCACAAAGAGAAGAGACCGATATAGAAAACTTCCAAGGCTTTTTCAAAGAGACCAACACTACCCAGTGAAGGGTATGCAGTTATCTGAGCCCTGTGCTTCTGTTTGTCCAGGAACTGAGGCAACTCAGCACTTTTCAGGCCCTACAAGGAGACACTAGAGGAATTCAGAGTTACTAATCTCAAATGTGGTATCTGTAGCTTCTGGGGGGAAAACATTTTCACTGTGAGGGTGACTGAACCCTGGCACAGGTTCAAGCTTGGTGAGGAAGGAGCAATACTGAGGTTGCATGGGTGGAAGGCTGTGTTTTGTTCTTGCAGCATGTTATTCCTAGATGCCAGACATGCCCAACTGGCCATCCCAAGTTCCTCCAGAAAAGAAGAAACTTCCTTTTCATCCAGAAATGAAATAAGAAATGTATTTGTTAAAAAAAAAAAGCAACCTGTCATGCTCTGGGGATGGGCCTGATATGCGAAAAAAAAAAAAAAAGAAACAAAGATCTTTTAATAGTTGTGGTTAACAGGGAAAAAAGGCACGGCAAAAACTGTATGAAGCAGCTAATTGGTATTTTTAAGGGAGCAGAGGGAGAAAAGAGAACAGAGTGTACAGAAAGGGAAGATGGGGTCAAGAGCAGATGTAAAAGAACATGATTTTTTCCTACAGGACAAAACTGAGATCTAAACAATTCAAACCTACATTTCTGATGTTGCTTTGCTGCATGAACAGTTGCTTTTGTTGCTTCAAATAGATTGTCTGGTCACAGAGACATCACAGAGATTATCACTGATGTTCACAAGCTAGGCAGTTTGACATGGGGTTCATGCCGTGAATCATGTATGTAGTCCTTGTTAAAGGTAAAAGAGCACAGAGAGTAAGAATTGTAGCACTAGTCTGCAGCAGTTTACTTCCAAGTATAAGATAAAATTCAATTTAACCTCTGAGGAAATATGTTTATTTCATTCCTAACTGGTTTTTGTTTGTTGGTTTTTTTCTGCATAGCTCGCACCTTCCCTTCCGTTACAAGAAGATTTTGTTTACCACTGGAAAGCAATCACCCATTACTACATAGAGACATCAGGTAAAAGAAAACATTCTGCTTTTTTTTCTTTAGTGTAAAAACTAGAATTCCCAGTTTCAGTGTCGTCAAAAAGTAAAGATTAAGAAATACTAAAATGAGTCATGTCTTTCATCAAAATACAAACAATAATAATTAGTAATTAAAAATATTGTATACCTCCATTCATCCCTTAAAAAGTAGGCATGAAAAATGATTGAGGGAAGGTCTCCTTTCCTGAGTACCATGTAGAGAATTTTACCTTTTCACGTCCAACCCAATTTCTCTCTTCACATATTCTGTTTAATCTAAACAGACAGCTACAGAAATGTAGTCCCTGCTGTTAACCTTTTTATTGTTTTGCATCAGGGATTTTCTTTTTCTTTCCAAGATTTTAACAGAAGAAATCTTGTGTTCATAGATTTTACCAGACATATATGAATTCTGTATGCTCAGTATTAGGTATTTTTTCTTTAGTGTCTTGTCTCCAGGAAAGGTATGTTAATAACATAGCTCTGAAAAGTGAATTTGTGAGCAGATTTAGAACACATTTTATTAAAACTTCTCCAGACCTTATTCTGCTCTTCTAAAAAATGGGTATTCTGATGAAATATGGCTGTAGTTTCTTTTTCTTAAACTTTTCCCTGGTTTCCTACAACAGTTATGCAACATTTAAATTTTTTTTTTTTTTTTTGGTCCTAGTTATTAAACTATTAAGTTTTAAAAGCAAATGTTACCATGCTTTCCTCAAGCTTAGTAGTTCTGCATTTCTGCTAGAGTAGCTATTGAATCTGTGTTTGTGTCTGGGACTGGTGATCTTGTTTATATAAATATTTACTCTTACAAGCTGAAACTTGACCCTTGGTTCTAAATACCCATCTTTTGGAACGCTATGTGATGTTTCCTAAGGTAGAAATGACAGGGTGGTAGGGGAAAGCTGATACCTGCGATTATGTGGTGCAGAAAAAAAGCTGACCTCTCTCCCAGACTTTCAAAAGTCTTGTGAAAAACAAGTTTCCACTCAGTGGATATATTTCTGTCCTCTGCAGTGGGAGCAGAATTATGCCTAGGAAATTCAAGCAAAACACTCTAGGCTAACTGGAGGTTGTGGTAGAGACCAAAACCACTCTGACATGGCAGCTTTCCTTTGTGATCTTGTTGCCATTTGCATGCAAGTGACAGTTATTTTTAGGTTATTGCATAAGAAGTAGTAACCATTTCCCTAGTGGGATAGTTGTTCAAGGAGAATTTAGCTGAAAAAAATAAAAAAGATCTGCACGTGTGGATGTGCTTTACAACACATTAATGCCAGCTCCCGCTGCCAGTGGCATAAATCAACAGCATTTTCATGACTTTAGTATAATGAAATCAGAGTCTTACCCTTTCCTTCATAAAGTTTGACAGAATGCTGTCTTAATGCAGAAAGTATAAAAGACAAATCTAAAAAGTTTTGAAGAATAAACAGCACAGAGTTTGTGTTTTCTTTGTTGTTATCATTAGGAAACCCATTTATTTAGTTGTCTAGTTTGTAAAGGAACTGATGAGCTGCAAATTAAGCTGATGTTAGAGGCTGTTTGTAGATTTCGGAATACTATGTGAAGAGTCAAAGAGGAAGTTATCAAGACACAGTGGATACTAACTGGAAGATTGAGAGTTGAACCTTTCTTTCCCTAAGCTTGGTTTCTGGGTGTAAAAGTTTTCCTTTTTGACTGTGTAATTAATGCATGTTTTGAAATTTGGCATTTCACCTTTTCCCCATTGCAAGGTTAGATATCTGCCTAATGCATATTCCAGTTTACATTTCCATATATGGTTCTGAAGATGTGATTTAAGACGTGTTAAAAAACTTACGTACTATATATAAGATTCTTTAAATGAGTGGTCATGTTTGTAAAGCTTAAATTTGGAACTGAACTTAAGAAAAGTGAGGACAATATTTTAATCATTCTTAATTGCACATCTCTTCTATTTAGATGACAAAGCTCCTGTGACTGATACCAACATTCCTTCTCACCTGGAACAGATGTTGGATATTCTAGTTCAAGAAGAAAATGAGAGGGAATCAGGCGAAACAGGACCATGTATGGAGTATTTGCTACATCACAAGATTTTGGAGACACTCTACACGCTAGGAAAAGCTGATGTATGTACTTCTCAGCAGAGCAGATTATCTTTTGTGTGAGCTCGTAATTGTAATCGGGACTGAAGTTCTACAGTAGGTGGTAGTGTGGGACACTGAACTCTAGCAAATAGCTGTTTGCTTATGTTACCAATATATTACAAATAACAGTCTTTTACAAGTGTGATCAAAGTCAGACAACCAGTGAGATGCTAAGGCAGAATCCTGAGATTTATTTATTACCACTCTAATAATATTGACTGTGAAGCTGGAAGTAGAAACACTTTTGTTCAGTCTGGAATTTTTCTGGCTTCTACAAGATCAAATTATCCCTCTCTGTCCTTTTTTAAGTGTTGGGAGTTTCTTGGGTGAAAAGTGCTGTATTAAATACAAATTTTGTGTAATTTTTCTGAATGTGATGAGTTATTGCTCAGAAAGACTACCATGTCAGAAAGCATTAATTTAAGCTGATCCCCAGACAGCTTTCACATCCGAGTCTTTGGTATGAATGCAGCCCTTGGTAATGTTGGTTCTTCTCATGTCTGCTTTGTGGCACCTGTGAAATCAGCTTCATAGTCTTGGTGCATTCTTGTTGCTATCTCTCTTGGCAGACTTACGAGCTGAAATGTATGGGGTTGGATGGATCATGGGGAGAATTAACTTGGCAGCCCTTGTGCTAGAACTTTTTGTATCATGATGCAGATGCAGTTAGGAAAGTATGGTGTATTGTGTTCCAAGGATAAATGGAACTCTCCGTGGTTTCATTCTCAGTCAGTCTTTGACATGTTGTCATGAGTTTTTAATCTACTTGATTTTACATATATAGACAATGTAGGGTACCAGCTGTCTGAGCCTGGGATGTTCCTTGCTCTGGAAGGACCAGAGCTCTACAATTTCTGTTACTGTAACAGCTGTCCTATGATCAGGCTAAGATACCTGATGTATTGAAAATACTTGCTCAGAAATACAGCTCGTTCAGTAATCTGTAAACTTTGTCAAGGAACCAAGATGAAATGGTGACATATGTGAAGCAGGTAATTAGTCGTATGTTTCTAAGAGTTGAGAGAAGTCATTTTGCACTTATGCAAATATGCCTGTACAAGCAATTCCTATACAGCCTGTCTTTATACTTCGTCACCTGTGAGTTGATACATCTGAAGTAAACACACAGTTCATGCTTGCAAGATGTTGCAAAGATCTATTGCAAAAAGAACAATATCCTTTCACAGCAATCACTTAGACTTATTATTGTAGACGCACCCTGACGGTACACATTTTGCCATTCTTTTCAATGGACTGCTTGACAACTCAGTGATAATTGGGTATTAATAATCTAGGCATAATTACCTTGGAAGGAGAACCAGTTTAGGCAGTTGTCATTCCTGGCTGTTGCCACCCATGCCCATTCACCTGTGCAGTGAACCAGATGAGGGAAATGATGTGGGTTAAAATTAACCTATGAAATAACAGCATTTATTAACATGGTAGAACACATTAGAGTCAGGGGGGATTTAGCTAGAAACAAAGGTATATAAAGGACCACAAGCCATCGGATCTGGTGGAGATAGGAAAGTACTTTCATGTGGCATGATGCATGAGGGATAGTAAGACAAGGGTCTGGATGTTCCACAGATGTTTGTGATTTACATTCTGCTGAATCTCAGGGAAGACAACAGCTTTCTCTTGTCCTGGAACATCTGTGCATTTATAAAGGCTTTATCTGTCTAAGGTTAATTGCTCATGAATTTAAAAAACCTTTTGTAGACATTAAGATGTTTATAGTTTATCATCATATATTTACAAGTACTGACTCACTGAATTGCTGGACTTGATGGCACAGTACCGTAAAAGACAGCTGACCTGCAGCCAATTAATTCAGAGTTAATTTCCCCTTATCACTGTATTGATAGGGAATATTTCCTGGAAAGATTAGTAGAAGTCTGCACTAGAGCAATTAACTGAAAGTATGAATAATTTGAAAAAGAAAACAGTAATGAGATACAACATTTTTTGTTGATCTCTGTTAATATCGATAAAAGTAGTATGTTAACAGATTATGATTTTTTTAAAAAATACTTTTGGATAAATTATCACTGTTTAATTAGCCATTTTGAGTGACAAATTTGCATCTATGTTTCTCTCCGCATTTGTTATGTTTTTGTTATTGTTCATCTGTTTTTTGTTTCAGTGTCCTCCAGGAATGAAACAGCAAGTTTTGGCTTTTTACACAAAACTTCTTGGAAGAATACGGCAACCTCTTCTTCCCCACATAAATGTGCACAGGCCAGTGCAGGTACTGTTCAAATTTTCAGTAAACTATGTTTTGGCATGGCAAGTTTCACTTATTCTGCTGTAGCTAATGGTATCTTTAATTCTTCTATTGTCAAGCAAGTTAAAGAAACTGCTCAAGTGCAATATCAGTTTTAATGTATTGATGATTAGAGCCTTGGACTGCCACTGCAATGCAAGTCATAAGTAATAAAGAAATCTTGTTCACAGCAATCGAAATCTAGACCAAATGTTCAAGTCAATAATCATACGTCATTGTAGTATGTGTATAGAAAAAGAACGCAGTCCATCATTCCTAGAAAAAGCTATAACTTATTCTCTGTCTTAATTGTTCACTTTATGTGACAGAAATTAATCAGGCTGTGTGGTGAAGTTCTGGCAACGCCAACAGAAAATGAGGAAATTCAGTTTCTCTGTATAGTATGTGCAAAGCTGAAACAGGATCCATACCTGGTCAACTTCTTCCTTGAGGTGCGTAAATCAAATAAAAATTTTCCAGGTGTATTTACTCACAGACAACATCTAATAGAGAACTGCAGGTATCACATCATGCTTCATAGCTTAGTTTTCGTTCACTCTGTGATTTTTTTCCTGTGATACTAGAAGTATTTTTTTTTTTCCGCCAGTGACTTGATACATCTGATTATTTTTACTAGAATTTCATTCAGGGCTCACAAGTATACCTGCCTGAGGACTTTATCCTTTGTAGTGAAAGTGCCTTTAGAGTAGGGATATGAGTTGTAATGTAGAACACTGTGTGAGGGAGACCTTGGATTTCTGATGTTGTTTTGTCTTCAGCCCAATAAAGACTAAGGGACAGATTGCACGGGGCATTGAAACCGTGCAAGTTGCTAAGTGTTCTGCAGGATTGGGCCCTTATTTGGTAGTGGCACATATGGTCTAGCTGCAGTGCCAGCTCACAATCTACAATATGACATTATTTTCTATCTGTAAGAAAGCCAAATATCTTTACTCCCTCTTCGAACTTAACATGTGGCATTGATGAAATCAGAGTAGGAGGAGAAAGAATTTCTAGACTGACTTTCTGTTCCTATTTAGAAGGAGCATATAAAAGTTTAATTTATGAAAGTCCATTTAGAAATGCCTCCTGCTCCCACTTTAATGTTTCCTATGGTGACACCGTATCTATTAAGCATGTGATATATAGGTGAAAAGATGTAGCTATAGCATCCTCTAGGAATATTTTACAGGCTTTCTGCAAACAAGATCTGTAACAGCAGAGGCTGCTAAACTGCAAAGATACCTTATTTTCCATTGAATATATTAATATCACTTTTAAGTCAGTAGTAAGGAATCCATCTTGAGTTTATTTTTACCTTAATTAAATACCACCCTGATTGCCACTGTATCCACTGTAGCTGTACAAGCAGTAGAAATGGCGTTAAGGCTTGAAAAGTTAGTGTTTAAACATTAAAAGCACTCAGAAGCAAACAACTAGATATGTTACATGCAGAATATGGTAGAAGTCCAAACCAGGATTACCTTTAATGTCATTTGTGTAAGTTGTATGGTTTGAAAAGAACCCTCTGAATGATTCTTATACTCAGATAATGCCCTTGAAATCAAACCCGAGAACCCCAGTCATAAGAACCACAAGCGTTTCATCAGACATTAGTGTTCTTCCCCAAAATAGCAAGATTACGGTATTAAAAATAAGACATGGAATACCAGATGACTCCAAATTTCAAAGAGATCTCTAGTTTCACAAAATGCTGGATATAGAATTCAGGCAAGCTGAAGAACATTTCTTGTAGCTTCTGTTTCCTTCACAACATTATTCTCAACGTCGTAGCCTAAGGCATATGTCTTCACAACTTCTGATAATTGTTTGCAGATAAGGTACTTGGGGTGCAGAATTGTCCTTTATTAGAATAAAATATTCTGATTGTTCACATCTATGCCTCTTAGAGGTGCTATTGTTGTGACTTGATAGTTGTTTCTGACCTTCAAATGCATGAAAGGGTAGATTTACAGAATTCTGTGTGGTATTTCTCTCTCAAATCTCCAGCGCTTATAAACTAAAATGCAGATACATCTCTCCAAAGCAGTCTGTCTGTAACTGTTAGTTTTGCTTCCTTCTTTGATTTTTCCTGCTCAGATTCTACAGTATTTTATGAACATAAAAATCTGATTATGTACAAACCTAGGGTTTCCTCTGTATGATTCTATATCAAATAGTTTGTTGATAGAATGATGTTTATATTTTACTAAAATCTTTCACCTATATTGCTTAACCAATAAGGCTGTGTGGCATACCTGTATCTCTTGGGCAAGTTACTTTTGTTGCAGAAGTAAGAACTGGAAGAACTGCATTCTACTTTTTTAAATCTTTAAAATCCATATACTGATTTTATTTTGGCTTTAATTTATTCTTTTCTTTAAACTGAGTTTTTCGTGTTCTTGTGTAGAGAGAAAGAACTTACATAGGAATGTTTGACTCACCAGGTCTATCTCAGTCATTATTTTATGCTAAACTTGTTACCTCATGTTTTTCCTTATTTGTTTATTCCTTAGTTACCCCATCTCATCTCATCCCATCTTATGCAAGATACTCATTGCAACTGATTGTTCCATGCAAAGGGGCACTTGATTCTCTGTGTTTCAGTTTCTGCTCTTGAGACCTTAAACAAGTTCTAATATAGTGTCCATTAAAAAGTTGTACCTTAATTTTATAAAATGAACAATAGTTTCACTCTTCATTTCTACTTTCATTACTACAAATTACCAGCTTTATATATCTCACCATGAATTAAGTAGAGATTGTCATTAGCTGTGATATCACTTGATTTTTTCACAGAACTCTTTTTAAATCTGTCTGAACTTAGACATGGCATCATTCACCACAGATTTTGAAACTCTGATAATTACATATCACAAAACCATAAAAATGTATTTTTATATTGTCTGCTCTCTGCTGATGCTGAATTCACTTAGAGGAGTACTTTGCCTAGAAAGCATTGAATATGTGTTTTATGAAACCTTTTCTATTAGGTCATTCAGGATCCTGTTTTGCACCTTTACAGGAGGCAGGTGAGCAGCTAAGCTGCAGAATTGCATGATTAGACAATAGGAAGCTTAAATACATGCAAAAATTCTGCCCGTGTGTTGTTCAATGTGCAGGCTGCTTTGTGTCACCTGCCAATGTGACAGTAATGAGCTATGGACAAATTTCTAGGGGCATTTATACATTTATATATTTTAGGTCTTCTCCTTGATGCCTTAGCTAAACAAACTATGTCCTTTCAAATGACAGAAGAGTCCAGACATGAGGTAATAGGCCGGTGTAAGATAAAATAAGTATTTTACAAAATATTATCTAATTTTTGAAAAAAGTAGCTTTTCTCTTTGGCAGCCCTGCCTGCTACTTGACTAGTGCCAGCAACAGTGTATAATCCAGGACTGAAATGCAGTTCCAGCCTTTAGTTCTGCTTTATGTGCAAGGCTTATTGTTGTGATTCAGGTATTCCTGTGTATTGATAAAATATATGGAAGGATACTGGAAGACTTTAGAAGATTTAGGGATAGACAGGCATGGTTCAGACAGACACATTTGGGTTGCTTTGCAGCCTTACACATTTCACACTGTAAAAAAAAAACAAAACATATGTTGAAGGAGTAATTTTTCTACTGTAGTAAAAAATCATATTTATTTTATAGCTTGCAGTGTGCTGCTTTTACCACTGAGTTGCCTCTCCAGGGAATTGGTTATATAAGTGTATCACAACATTCAGTACAAATTCTCCACACTGAATGCACATCAATCAAGCAAGCATTCACAGCAGTTCTCTAGTTTGCTGCCTGAGACTGTCATGTAGTTAGTCCCTGCTGGTTTGTATGTACTAAACGCCATTAACCCCAAATGGTTACTCTTTTAAATTATTAATGCTTGAGATATACTTGTAATAATTTTGGTGTTATCATAGAGAAGGGGAACCATTTGGATTTATAATCTCACTACTGTACTCACTTGAAAAAATGTCTTGTGCTGAAGTCTAATTTATGGTTCTACTAAAGTATTATTCACCTGTGCTTGTGCCAGAAGAACATTAAATTCTTGCCTTGCTGTGAGTTTCTTCTTGGTATCACAGAGCACAAATTTAAATGTCTTCTTATGTGCTGGAGACAGATTTATGGGAAGACAGATGGGTTGCTTTCTTTCAGGCTAGGTAGAGATGTTTTGTAGCTTCCGAGAAGTTTCTCTGTGATCTGTTACAGTATCCAGTGCCCAATGCTAACTTCCAATATCTTCTCTCCATTCAATCTACTCAACTTTTTCTTCATGAGAAACACAACTTGAGAGTACTCTGCTGTCACAAAAGACATGTTTTTCCATTTCCTGTTGAAGATAAAGTCTCACGAAGTTTAGATTGAGTTTAATTGTATGACTCCAACAGGAAATAGTGTTTCAGACATTAGACGAATTTGAGGCCTTGATCTAGAAAGGGATGTTTTATAGTATGTGCTAAGGTCTAAAGGTGCAGTAATAAGGTAAATGAAAAACTTCTATCAAATAGTGGGCAAATGAAGTGAATATGTACTTTCAGTCGTGGAGAGAAAAAGTTGACATCTCTTTGTAAATGGCATATTCATCCTTGAAGCAAAATGGTACAGGGCTTAAGAGAAATTTAAGCAAATTAAAAAATGTTACAGGTTTAAAAGCTGCCAAGCTCCTGCAACCCATTACATTCTACATGGTTACTGTGTCCAGCCTTGTAGAGGACTACTTAAAATGCTGATGTAAAAAATTTGCGTTTAGTGAATTTCTGCTTCAGGATGAACAGTAATTTCAACTGTGTAATTCCAAAAAATGCTTTGCAGAGTAAGTTAAAAGCAATGGCTTCCAAAGGATCAGCAAGTGTAATCACAGAAGACATGCTAAAAGGCCAAGACTCTTTGAAAACAGACACGGGACAGCCTGAAGAAATACATAGTGCTGCTGGAGCGGAGCAAATGGAGAAGGAAGATGACCTCCCGCAACAGGCGGATGATCTGTCTTTCAGTCTGGATGAACTAAATGTCACATCATCACCCGAGTCCTCCACTGTTTGTCCAAATCAAGACTATAATTTAGTGAATTCTCTACTAAACCTCACTAAAAGTCCCGTGAGTTGTTTTTTTTGTTCTGTTTAATATGATCAAATGAAATAGTCTGGATGCTGTGTGAAGTGGGCAGAGAGAGTGAATACACATGTATGTACACACAGTATTTTAAAAATAAAAAGTAAAACAAGGTTTGTTTTGCAGGAAGTTTTTGTAAATTGGCAATTTTCTTTGCCAATTCAGATTAAAGTAAAAATATTATTTTAGAAAATTAATATTAAGTTTGTTGATGGTAATGTAAGTGGGTTTTGAGCGATTTGTATAGGATGTTGCATGTTTCACAGACAAGCTATGTAGGATAATCATTAGATTAAATACACTGCAAGAGAATATTTAAAAAACTACTTTCAATTGTACTGACTTAAACAAACCCACTTTTTTTTGTAAAGGCACTGGGCTATCTCTAGAGGTTTGATTTCTTCTTTTAAAAACAACTGCTGTATGTCTTACCCAGCTCCATCCTCAAATTCATATTCAGATTCTTTCAAAAAACTTAGAGGAGGGTTGGGTAAGCTTGTAATTGCTACAGCAGTGTTGAGAGCAGAAAACTGAATCTACTGATGTACCTTATTATTGTTAAATGATAGTTTACATTGTCTAATATCTTGATCTTAAGCTGACCTACAGCTCTAGTTCTGTCAACCTGAAGGTTGCAGTTGCATTCTTAGTATTTGACATGGTTTCAGGTGAGATTCTTTATTTTGTATCATCCAAATTCACTAGAATTAAGTTTTAATGACTGAAAGGCCACAAAAATAAATTCATTCACTCACTGTGGGGGAATGGAGAGGTTTTATTTGGGAGATGTTTGCTTCTTGATTTCGAGTGAGCTTCATTCACCCTCTGATTAATTCTTCCATGCCCTTCTGCCAGGACGGCCGGATAGCAGTGAAGGCCTGTGAAGGCCTTATGCTTTTGGTGAGTTTGCCAGAACCAGCAGCTGCCAAGTGCCTGACTCAAAGCACTTGTTTATGTGAATTGTTGACAGACAGGCTGGCCACCCTCTACAAAGCCCTGCCTCAGTCACTGGATCCCTTAGACATTGAAACAGTGGAGGCAATTAACTGGGGGTAAGAATTTTATTTTTGTATTTAATACCCAAGGTGATTTTACACCCCTCCCTGAAACTAATTTTCTATAGGTAGATAAGATGTGTAAAATATTCACACCCCCATGCTAAAGTATCAAGAGCAGGGCTGAGATACCAGCTGGAGCATAGCGGTACGACTTCAGGCATCCAGTGTACGCATGATTTCTGACATGGGGCCAGGTTTGTCTGCCAGTCCCTTGCAGAGATTCCTTGGGGGGCAAGTTTTTCCACTGAATTACATTAGCAGTTTGTGGTGATGTAGCTGTAGTATCAGGTACAGATTATTTTCTTGTTCAAATGTCAAGGATTTAGGAAACAAACTTTTCACTGTACACAGTGAGCACTGTAAGCTGCTGCAGGGGACAGGAAGGGTGTTTTTGGTAACAGGCTGTTGTTGCAAAATTTTTGCAGTAAAAAAAGAAGAAGGAAAGAGTTACTGCATAACTCATCAGCATGAAGCAAAAGACACATGCCTGTTATCCTAACTGCTTGCATGTTAGATTCTCAAAACATTTCTCTTCCCCATGCTGCTTTCATTCTTATGAATTGCTCGTGATCTATTAGTACTGAGACAAAAAGTAGGTATTTGCAAAATACCTACCAAAATTTCTGGTGGTTGGAGTTTGAAGTTAGAACGGAAAAACACACAACTTTGACTAGTGAGATAAATAATTATTGGACTGCTTTACCAAAGAAAATGGTGAATTTGTTATTCCTTAGAGCCTTTAAATTGTGAGACATGTTTTTTTCTGGAAGATACAATCTAGTTCAGGTATACACTGTGTGGTTTTGGTGGACTTGATTGAGGTTGCTTACAGAGTAGAGAACAACTGCCTTCATTTTATGGTTCTCTGACTACAGGAGTTATTGATTCAGTTTCTGTGGTCTGTGTTTCCTGGGAGAACAGACTAGGTGATCAGTTTTCCCTTCTGACTCAAGAAATACTTAACCAAACAGAGTTCTGCTGTACGTACTTTATATCCTTTAGCATGCCACTGAAAACGTGTAATGATAGCACTGCCAGATTAGTAGAGACTGGCAGAAAAGCTATTTTAATGTTCACTTCATTGCAAATAGATCATTAATTACTCTGTTAAGTTCAATAAGAATGAAGTCCAAGACTCTTCAATTACTTGTAGACTAAATAAGTATTTTTCCCTGTGTTCCCTAGGTTGGATTCCTATAGCCACAAAGAAGATGCATCTGCTTTTCCAGGGAAAAGAGCATTGATTTCATTTCTTTCATGGTTTGACTACTGTGATCAACTCATCAAAGAAGCGCAAAAGGTTTGGAATGTTTACAGATGATACAAATATATTCAGCAAATAAGTAGTTCTAGTTGTTTCGTAGCTTTTGAGTTTGAGACATACCATTTTGTACTTTTGTTTCAGACTGCTGCTGTTGCTATGGCAAAAGCTGTGCGGGAACGATTTTTCATTGATGTTATGGAACCCCAGCTGATGCAAACGTGAGTAGCATCCTACAAGACACAGCAGAACAGAATCTGAATCAAGCTGATTTTTTTTTCAGGTGAAATGCACTACATATCTGACATGAAATTTTTTGTTCAGTTCAGAGATCGGAATCCTCACATCAACTGCACTATTGCATCGCATTGTTCGTCAAGTGACTTCAGATGTCCTGCTACAGGAAGTAGTTTATTTTATACTTGGAGAACACAGAGAGCCAGAAACTTTGACAGATATCAACAGACATCCATTGCGACACAGGTTAATTGAACACTGTGATCATATTTCTGACGAGGTGAGAAGTGATAATGGTATAATAATGTCTTCTGGCCAGTTCTGTCTTGCATAGTCTGTAAAAATGCCGTTGTGAGTTTTTTTCGTATTTGTGTCAGCTAACTTTTTTTGCCAAGGAAAAGAGTTCTGACTGCCAGCCCTGCAAATTCCCTTTAGAAAATGACAGTCAAGCTCTTCTCCAGCTAGCACATTGTTCCCATTAATAAAGATTCTTTGCTAAATTTGCTTGCCCCCTATGCATATCTAGTTAGGCTTGCTCATCTGTAAGATAGGGCAAAATCAGTTTCTGTAATTGCATTTTAATTCATGCTTTGTTATATGTTGCATCGCTGTTATTCTCCATGTTGTGTCAATTCTGTCATGTTATCACATAAGGTATAGTTAAAAACTTATTATTTTTTATATAATGTAAGTGTGGTCAGAGAATATACACAATGCCAATTAAAAGTTGATACAATAACTTCAAGCACTTATCACACAGTAAACATCGTTAAAATAACTTACTTCAGTGAAATCCCTCCTCAGGAGCTGCTTGTTTCATTTTTTCCTGTGAAACAACCTCCACCCTCTACTTTTTCAAATAAAAACGAAGCTTGCCTGAAATACAGATCTGTGCCTTCACATACCCATTTTTTTCAGGATGCTTACCTGCACACGCTGTCAGAATGAGTTATCTGTATAAATTAGTTGATCTTTGCAAAGCTAAGCTCTCTAAAGCTGTCTTTAAAAACTGTCTCTGCATTGCTTGAAGTCAGTCTCCTTTTAAAAGCCTACATAATATTTCCATGTAAAAATCGTAGCCTATATTCTAGTCACAATATCGCAGGATTACTTTGTTTTATTCTGCGTATTTATTATTAACTTTTAAGTCCTATTCTATGTGTCACTTGTACAATGATAACCGTCTTCCAGCATGGATCTGATTGTAATACAGAAAGCTAAGTTGTAAGTTCCCTGGATGTTCTTTGTATTGTTATTTTGGCAGATTTTACAACAGTTTTTGTTTTACAGCGACAAAATACATCCACATACTGATTTTCCAATGTGTGTGAACTCTTCACCCATGTTTATACCACATTCAGCATAACAATTTCCTAATTTTTCTTAGGATTTTTGCTTCCTTCCATAATGTAGATAAGTGATCACAATGTTCTAGGATGTACAGACCAGATATAAGACAAAAAGCATAAGGCAGCGGTGCATCAGTTTATTGAATTCTTACTTTTTATGTTGCAGATCAGCATAATGACTTTACGAATGTTTGAGCACCTTTTGCAAAAACCCAATGAGCACATTCTTTATAATTTGGTTCTGAGAAATTTAGAAGAAAGAAACTATATGGAATATAAGCCTCTCTGTCAAGAAGATAAAGATGTGGTAGAGAATGGACAGATTGCAGGAGCAGTGTAAGTTTCTTTTTTAAGGGAAGTTTTCACAACAGCTAACTTGGATCCTTATTTTTAGAGCAAAACGGGTTTTTTTCACTAATTGAAAAAAAAGTGAGCAAAGATAACACTTTGAGTGCTGTATGTATTAATCCATATCCATAAAGTGATGCAGAAATTATTATATCAGCAACTTATGGAAATTTTTAGAACAGTAACAGAAAAGCTAAAATTACCAATAGCCTCTTTCCAGAACAATAGGCACTCAAAGGTCTTCATATATCAATTTACTTATGCATCTACCTAGCTTAAGTCTATGTATATTTGTATTGTTTTCAGTGAGATTATTCTTGAAGTCAGGCACTTAGGTGTCTTGCTTACATTTATGTTCTTGAATCATTTTTTGATGGAAGAACTTTTCTGGGCCACTTTACGTAAAATCCTTTTAAATACCCTATGTAACTCTTGTAACTCCTTTTTTTACTGATGGAGTGGTAAGGACTAGTCACACCAGCTATTTTAGGTATCTTAATTTAGATATTTCTGAGTCATCTAAAATAGTCTTATAATTTGCTGGAGTATAACTCTTCTCTCATGTAAAAAATGTGGGTAGAGTTTAAATGATTTAATGCAGTGACTTTGTACGAGTCAAAGATGTGTACTCTGTTGTTCAGATCAAGAAGTTATAATTTTTGTTCAAAACAAAGTTTGTTGGGCATTGGTAAAGGTTGGTATTTCTGCATATTAATTAGGTAAAAAGATATGCATATGATAATGTTCTGGAAAACATCCTAGTTGTTCAGAGAAGAAAAATAGAAAGCATGCTTCTTTACCCAGAGAGTTTCCTGCCTTCCATGACATTCTGTGAATGATTATGTTTTTGTCTAATATAATCTCACAGAGACCTAGAGGAAGATCCATTATTTACTGATCTGTCTCCAGATAACACATTGTCAACTCAAGAGTGGCTCAGTGCTTCTCCACCTGTCAGTCCAGAACATCCAAAAAATGATGGGAAGACTGAAGTTCATAAAATTGTAAATAGGTAAGTTGAAACAAACACTTAAAGAAGTCTCTGAATGTGTGGGTGTCTGCACATACTGTGCAAATTAAATGTACCCCGTAATGAATGTTATTCTGTGCCAGCTGGTAAAATGACTTCACAGAAGGAAATTATGTGGCATTTTATCAGAAAGTTATTCCTGAAAGATTAGAGCCTACAATAAGTAAAAATAATTCAACATAAATGAGAAAAACAGAAAAACTTCAAAGCTAATAGTCCAGTTGAATACTCAGAATTAATGATGAAAGCCTCATTGATTATAAAACTTTCTTTTCTCAAAAATACTTGCTATACTTAAACTGCTGTTACAGGACTTGACCTTCCTGGAGAAGTGTGGGGAGTCTTGCCATAAACATTTTAGGGGGAAAAAAACCCTCAAACTTCCAAGTTCCTTAAACAAATATATAAAAGTAAATAATTGCCATGCTAGAGATAACCTTCTGCTCCCTGAAAATCAAGGGGCACCTCTGTCACCTGTAACATACCTTTGTGCATGTTAGACATACTGCAAATTGGATATCACAAAGAGGACAGGCTCTGCTCTAAGCAACTTAGTGATGGTAATTCTCTTAGCAACTAGTATTAGGACAAATGCTGTTTGCTCTGTTAATACACAGTAGCAAAGCAGCGCTGGTATTTCAGTGCTGACCTATCTACTTACTCAGAAATAATCAAAGGTGTTAGCCAAAGGAAGCAAACAGCCCAAGGACAGTCAGTGTAGAATGCCATAGTCACTTCTTGCCCTCTTTCCCCCAGTACTGCTATATATAGTTTATGGTGGACATGGTTTGGAGCAAAGACGCAAAGAACACTCTCCTAAATTCACCTCATGTAATCTTCATCAGCGAATAGAATTGTTTTCAGGATTTGCAGTGTTTTGCAAATTTGTATTTTTTCAGATAAGGTAACTCTATACGAAAAGTCAGCTACTACATATTTCTGCATATAAATCTTACGGGATCCTCCAGCAGTTCTTGGGGTGTGGAGAAAGCTGAAATTTGGAAACAGGGTCTGAAGACTGAGTTTTATTTTGCTGCCCAGAAGTTTTAGGGTTTCATATTTATTTTTTAAAGAAAGACAGTTCTCTCTAATAAGATTCAGAATTTTCTTATGCTTTTCAGGTCAGATATTGGTGAAGTAATAAGGACATATAGTATTTGCACTACATACCTGGGCAAAGGCAATGATATTTGTAACTGTGACATTTATATGCAAATATTCCTGTATGTTCTTAGATGTTCATTTTTTTTACCACAACAAACTATGGTAAATAAAACTGCCTATGCAGTAGGTTAAGAAGGTTTTTAACTGTAATTCTTCTTCTCTTTTGGCTCATTTATTCCTCAGTAAATTTTCCATATGCTCTAGTAAGATGGAGTTTGACCTTTAGCAAATGCTTGACCTGGTTATGACTATACCTTTTCATCTCCAGTCTGTCTGCTAATTGTCAGAAAATGCTTCCACTGAGTTTTTTACCTCTAGTGCTAGATACAAAAGTTCTGAAGTATATATCTTGCTATTATGAACAGTAGTTAGAATAGGTGTGCTTAAATAGATTTTGTATTCTTAGTTCTTCACATAAAGTTATGGTAGAATCTGTGAATTAATTGGCCAGACAATTCAGTATAGTGTACACTGTTACAGACGATGAGAAAGTATTGATCTGGTGCTCTGTGGATTATAGATATTCATTAATGTACTTCTTTTCTCTTTAGTTTTCTCTGTCTTGTACCTGATGAAGCTAAGTCATCATACCATGTGGAGGGTACAGGTTATGATACTTACCTCAGAGATGCCCACAGACAAGTAAGTCAGTGAAGTCTTCCTTAGTCCTTGAGAATTTGAATTGCTTATGAGAATATACAAATGGTTCTATAAATAGTTCTACTAAATGCATCTTTTGGTAATGGAAAATGGGAAAATTAAATTTATATTTTCTAATGAAAACTTACCTTTGGAGATCTTTTGATGGTGAATCCACCTTGTATTACTCTAGTGGGAATAATGGATGACATTAAATGCATTAATATTCATACAACAAACACACTGAGAGAAGATCCGAACTGCAGATAGATTCTTAATTTGCTTTTGCATTTATCTGCATTCTCTTGGAGAATTGCCTGCCAAGCTGTTTGAAAGGACTAAAGGGAAATTAAAATGCTGCATAGGAGTTACGCAATCTGGGACTTTAAAAATAAAGGCTCATCATAGGGAACGTGTGGCCTAAGGCATTCAGGTTTGAAGTTGGGAGTTTTGGTAGGTAGGGTAAGCTTTATGATTTACTGTTTTGAAATAAATATGAGACTTGTTTGTACAAACATAATCTAAAGTTTCCTTGGTCAGAGGACAATCACTGATCATTTGCAGCTTTCTTATTGAAGCCCTGTGCATCTTCTAGAATAGAGAAATTTATGCAAAGGAGTAGAGTAGCTGAGAGAGCTATATTTAGTAGGTACTTCAAAAATTCCATAACCTCTGAATTATGATATCAGCAGTTTAAGATGGGAAGCTTGGATTTCTGTATTTATTATATTGTTTTATCTGTAGTCTATCCTGAAAAGAAAGGGAATGGAAAATAGATACTGAGGAAACAAAGGTTGATGTAAAATTCCCCTATGTTCTATTCTTGGATGCCCGAAAACACATATCATCTTTGTATTTCTTTCATGCCTTGGGAAAAAGAGTATTGTGAGAGTTATTAAGAGAACAGAATTGGTTTCTGTCACTTCCTGACAATGATACGGCTACTCTTAAAATATTTCCCCCCTAAGAATAGCCCTGCCTATTGCTGTTATTACATCCGAATAGCTGTTCTGCTTCCATATTTCTATTCCTGGAAGCCTACACAAGTAGGTAAGCTACACGCAGTGAAGAATTTCTGAGTCTGTTTTGTCTGTCTTTTGCTTCTGTTTATTGCAGTGTTCCTTTTTTTCACTGCTATAACCTTCACTCCTTTCAAGGTATAGTTCCTTGAAAGTGAGACATCAGGCAGCCCACAGCAAGTCAGAGGCAGAGGCAGAGGTTGAGAAAGACTGTTACTGGTGACAGGAAACAAAGAGAGGGAAGAGAAAGCCCTGAAGTACTTTTTTCAGTTGTATCTCCTGCATATACATGTGTCTTTCCTGTACTGGGAATTAGGGAGCAATGTAGATTGGATAGGAAGATAAGCTACACATAATACAGTGAATGTGTGGTAATGTACTGACAACAAGAATGTATATGAATGCAATTCCTGCTTTGAAGAACCCTGATCAGGATGTGTAGTGTTGGCTTTGCTTTGTGTTTTGGCCCTGGCTGCTTTTTGGAAGCTCTGTTCTCCGCTTGTGTCTTTGAAACTACCCTAATAGCATGACTGTCAAGAAGAAAATGAGGTGCCTACATAGAAACTGATCATGTTTATTTTAGATTGACTGTTCTTTTGAGGCTTAGATTTTTCATGTAGCTACAGATTATGGTTTTAAGGCATATGGACTATTAAAAGCAAAGAAATGGCTTTCATAGAGGTTTGAATCTGTTTTCCTCACTACTTTTTTCTAGTTCCGGGATTATTGTGTCATCTGCTTACGGTGGGAGTGGCCTGGATCTCCCAGATCTTTGGAAAAGTGCAATTTAGAAGCATCATTTTTTGAAGGACACTTCTTGAAAGTCCTGTTTGAAAGAATGGGCAGGATTCTTGATCAGGTAAGGAAAAGCAGGTTATGAATTCCATTTCTGATACTTTCTTCACTACTAAAGGGCCCATCTCCAAGGTCCCATGGATTCCCATCACTCAGATGTCTGTTATAGCATCATATTATTGTGTAATGTCCCATGTCCTTGGTGCAGGTCTCTGTAGGTTGCGGGATGTTATAGTGATCAGCATTCTCAAATTAACAAAAGTAGAGAATAAAAACTCTCCTATCTTTGTTACCCACTTTTTTTGTGTACAAAATGTTTTCTTGACCAGAAATATAATTTAAATTGATGAGTAAGACAAGAATATCCTTTAAGTAAAAGAAGAGGGTAAGATAGTATCTTAGGAATCCTTCAGTACCAGCATCACTGATTCTGTTTTCATTTTCTAGTATTTACACTTAAAAAGCATGTACATCTTTCAGTAAATAAAATACTGTACAGCTCCCTTCTGCCACATTTCAGTGTGAACTTCAATCTGAAGTTGTGTTCTTGAAGCAGTTTGTGTCACTGTGTAAGATGAAAAGAACTTAGTGTATCACTGCTAACATTTCCCCCATTTTTTCACAGTTAGAAAAAAATGTTATCAGTGCATGGAAAGTTTCTAGAAGGTATCCTTTTCCATCTGCAATGTAAAGTAGGGTTTTTTCCCTGTTTGATTATTTTCAACTAATAAAAGTATAGGTGCCAAGGGCAAACAAGTGAGATATAATCTGACTGGCTCCTTGTTCTGAAAAGATGTGACATGTCAGACCCAGATTAGTACAAAGAAATTTAAAGAAAGTGAATTTTCCTGATGTCTGTTTGTTTCTGTATTCAGCCAGCCTGCACGACCTAGTCTTTCTGGGGAGAAGTGAAGTGAAGGCTCAGGGAGGTGACAAGGAGGTTGCCCTGTGTGAAAACTTAATCTTTCTTTGCCTTCTCTAAACTCTGGAGTTAAGTTAGTTAAGTCAATGTTGCTGCTTTAGATCAAGAAGATAACTTTTCTTGCCAGTGAAAATGAGCCCTGAAAGTCAATATTACCCTCCCTGTAATACCAGCTGGAGTTGCTACAGATGCAGTAGTACCAGTTTCAGAATTGTGTACAATTATTTTCTGTTTTGCACATGGACCTATCTACAGAATAAACAGTTAGCTGTGGTAGTGCCAGCTTTCCTGGTCATAAGCAGGACAAGAGCCATTTGAACACATAAATGCATAGGAAACTTGTCAGGAAGCCAGTAGTAGCCTCTAGGTCAGCTTTGTGAGCATTCAGGGGAGAAAGAAGTTTAAGAGTACCAACTTTTGTAATTCAGAAGTCAGCAAAGAAAGCCAAATACTTTTATTGCTGTATTGTGTATTCTCAGGGTCTTGCCTCCAGTAAACACAATCTGCAGACTTGACTAGCTGAAACGGTTATAGATTAGAGTCATGAAGAAAACTGGGCATCATCAGCTCTTAGGAAAAACAAGCCTCATGCATATGAAAGCCTTGTCTGACCAATGACAAATAAATTTAAGAAAGTAAAGAACCCAAGTTATATTCCCTGAGAAACACCTGAGCGTCAGATACGTACAATTACAACAAAAGTAACATCTGGCATGGAAGCACAGTGTCCATGTTGATATACTACCTGTCAGCATGACACACGTTTGGGTTAGTCAAGCAAGGTGTTACGATCTGTGGTGTCAAAAATGGTTCTTGACTCCAGAAGAATTAAAATTAACTGCCTGAGTCAGACAGAAGGGGTAAATCCTTATTATATCGTACCAAAACCCTGCCCTAAAAAACAAACTGAAATTCCTAGGGGTTATTCATAGTGAAACACAAAAATCACATAGAAAAAAACCCAAACCCCAAAACAACAAAACCTGGGTCCTGTCAGTGACAAATTTGACATAATTGGTGCTAATGTCCAGACAAAGTGAAAAATGTTGAAAAGCCTTTAGTGGGGACACAGTACTACTTACAGATTGTGTTCAATGTCTTTTTTGCTTTGTCACAATACTATAGGTAGTTCTTGTGTTTTTACCAGTTTTTATCAGTAGATATCAGAAAACTTTGCAGAGGTGGTAGGTATCACTAACCTAGTTTCTGACAGAAGACAGCTGAGGCACAGAAGTAAAGTAACTTGTTTCAAGGCTTTTCAAATCCAGTACCTCATCTGCTAGACAGTACCTTCTTCCTCCTGTTAATATTATACATTTCTGTGGAACTGACCATTTCCTAAGAATTTTGTAAGAATTTCCTGAACTGCAAATTTTGCTGGTTTTAACCTTTTTAGTTACAGAGAAATTTTTTAGGATGTTGTCTGATGTAAGGCTGTCTTACTAAGTCTGCTGACATGGACAGAAATAAAAGCTCTGTGTGAAGAAGCAGCTTTCCTTAATGCTCTCAATTAGTTCAAATCACAACAGCAATCTGTCTGAACAATGCAGCACGTGTTACTACTTTGTCTCTTTCTCTTCTTGTGAACACCAGATAATGCTCATGGCTTCAAAGCTTCCTAATGAATTGACTGACTCAGACAGCTCTAAAGACCTTCTACAGTTCAGCTAGGTAGGCAGTGGAATGGATTTATGGAAGGAATTTGTGTCTCTGTCTCCAGAGTAACTTTTCCACAATAACTCAAAATGTAGTGATCTCTTTTACCTATAACATCTCTGGTCGAGGGTCTGAAAGCTTCATTTGTTAGAAGATTGGGATGAATCTGTTGCTGGAATATCAAGTACAGAAATAACTGCCACTGACTGGGAGAAATACATGCTTTCACTTCAAAAGATCTGTAAGGCAACTCCTTTTGCAATGCAACAGTGCGTAGTAATGAATTCAGAAATAAGGTACCTAAATATTAGTTAGGTGTCCACATGTAGTCAGTGGAAATTTTGTCAGAACAGCCCCAGTAGTCTCTGGAGCCGTTAGACTGAAAAGCAAGTAGGTGTGTCTTTTAGTGCAAAGTGAATCACCATCTCAGCTTCCTTGACTGTATTGACTAAAAGCTCTACTCAGTTGCCTGAACTGAGGTACCCGTTGCCATTTTTGTGATGCCCAAGATATTTCCACAAGCTTGCAGTTACAACACAGATCTTGCAGGATCCACCCTCTGTGGAACTGTCAAGAGACCAGCAGATACTCTTGAGCATCTGAGATGGCACGAGATGTTTGTGTGTAGGCACGTGTATCAAGTGTCAGATCTCTGTTGAGTAGGCTAATGCGAGCTTAGACATGTAGACATATCTAAATATATCTGTCTTAATCTGAAGCTGAATTCTTCCAAATCTTACAGTCTGGAAAAGAGAAGAATCTGTTCTCTGATTCGTCAGTGGGGTGCTAACTTGAGAGCATAAAGATGATAATTTGAGGCCATGAAATCATCCTCTTCTAGATGTGATTATGCCACTGAAGATGTTACTGCCAATAAGTCAAAGAAATGAATGAGGGCCCTGTAATCCACTTCAGGTAAAATCAACAGGGTTAAGTTATACCGTCTGGGTGTTGGTAACATCTTCAGACTGGCATAGGGATGTACCAAGGGAATGTCTGTCCATCTCTTGTCAATGTAGTCTGTTCCACCACTGAATAGATGGAAGGAAATTCCACTGGTTTGCAAATTTTGGGCTGAATTAAAATGTCAGCTTGTTTTCACTGTGATGAGAAAATCAAAGATGGAAAAAAAAGTACTTAGAACATAAAGAAGCTATGGTGAAAATACTTGGTTTTATGGAAATGAGTTTCTCACTGGAATGGTAAAATCCTTTAAGCTAGGCACTGTTTGTTTCCTAGAAAGTTAGGTACTATTTTTTCCTTATGACTGATTAGCAACTCAGAGCATCTGACAGTGTTGCCTCTCCCATTTGGTTGATTTGGAGAAAGGAGGTAGAGAAGAAGCTCAGAATTTCATGCTGCTTTCCCAGCCTAGGACTGTCTTGTCTCCCTTAACATGCTGCCACAAGATGACCAGGCCTTCTGCAATGGTTCTTTCCAAGAAAAAAGAAAGTAGAAGAGAAACACCATATTAGCCATAAACATGGATTTGTCTCTGAGTTTCCTGAGCTCATACACTTTACAGTTATCCAGGAGAAGCAGGCAGATGTATAACCTAGGCTGATTCTATGCTATTTGTTTAGCTACTGAGCTGAAGAAATGTTTCACTGGAAGGACTTTCCTACAATAAACAAGTGGCTTCAAGTGGCTGTAGCGATTATACAGATAATAACATCTAATACCTAGCTGTCATATTCGCATCTCTTCTGTTGTGGAAAGCAGAGGTTTTGGGCCTGTCTTCTAATCTAACTTTTTACCTTTATTTATTCATAACTCTGCATATAAGGTTCTAGTAGTTAAATAAACACTGGCTGGATGAAAAGAAGCCAGCATGAAAATAACTAAGCACTGTGTTCTCCTTTTTTTGCAGCCCTATGATGTAAATTTACAAGTTACATCAGTGTTGTCCAAACTGTCCTTGTTTCCCCATCCTCATATACATGAATACCTTTTGGATCCTTATGTAAACCTAGCTTCTGGATGCAGGTCTCTCTTCTCTGTTATTGTCAGGGTGAGTAAACACACAGTTAATATTTACATATAGGTGTACAGCAGTGATATATTTAGTAACTTTGTAGTTAGTGGTAGTAGTTGCTGGGTAGTTTAAGTTGGCAAATGGCTTCTCATTGAAAATAGATACTTATGCTCTCGATTTGAAAATCAGAATTTTGGATTTTCTACCAAAACCATTGGAAAATGTATTTCCCAGCATTTATTTTCATTCTGCAAGTCTTGAAAATTGTTTGTTTGTTTAGTTTCATTGTGTAGATGCAAAATATCCCCTCTGGCAATGATGTTGCTTTAAAGTGAACTAGGTCACATTGTCACTTGCAGGCAACATCGGGTAGTGCTGTAAGAACAGGCAGAGTACAGGTTTGCACCTGAATGGGAAAGAGATGGCTTTGATTCACACACAAGCAAAGGACACTCCAGAATATCCTGTGCCTGCAATAATATCTCTGCTTATCCTCTTTTTTTTCTGATGAAGGCTGTTCTTGACAATGAAGTCCTGGATTTATCGAAAGTCCTCTTTCTTTCCCTCTCTGGTTCCATCTCTTCCTGCCAGACCTGCATCCTAGAAGTGCTGGCTGGGTGCCTGTCACACTGCAGTCTTCTCAGTCAGAGATCCCTAGCCTACCCCACGCACCAGCTGTTATTAAGCTGGTCAGGAGCCTATTAATGATGCTTGCCCAGTACTAACGGAGGGCTTAGCTCCCTTTTTCCCAGAAGCCCTTCCCATTTCAAAATATAATCTTCACTCTCTCCCCTTGTGCTTTCCCTAAACCCAGGAATTTAATGGTCAATTGCCTGCATCAACATTTACTAAGACAAATTAATCGTTGGCATAATTAAAATAAGTAATACTATTTATGGCAACAGCTAGTAAGGCTCAAGAGTTCCTGTCCTTTTGTATCTCTACTTTCTCCGCCCACTCACCCTTTTTTGGGGCAGAGCAGCTACTCTGCATGTTGTTTTGTGAGCCTGTGAGGATGCTGAAGTGGGTCTGCATCCAGGGCACTGAAGGCTGTCATTTAAGCTTGCTGCCAGGCACTCTGCAAAGGTATTAGTTTTTTGTGTTGATGGCATTGTGCTTTACAGGTCGTTGGGGACCTCATGGTTAGAATCCAACGCATCCCAGATTTCACTCCCAAACTTCTGCTGGTCAGAAAACGCCTGCTGGGCTTGGAGCCGGAAGGGCCCATGTGAGTAAATATATTGCATATTCTCCAAGACCCATGGCTGCTTTTTGTGCCTGCCAGTCCTGATTCCCTGCTGCTTTTTTTTCTTTCTCAGCATTGACCACATGACGTTACTAGAGGGCGTGATTGTGCTGGAAGAATTCTGCAAAGAGCTGGCAGCAATTGCATTTGTGAAGTATCATGCCTCATCTACACCATAAGCAGCCTTGATGAGTAGCCAGGCTGTAAAACCACCTAGCTTGTTTCAGTCGAAAAGGCTATTGACAACACTGAGATAAGAAGAGGTGGTGCCTCCTGGCAAAGTGTCAGTTGACATTTGGCAGAATTGGAAGACAAGTTACTTTCACCAGAAGTTGACATTGCAAGAAAGAGGGATTCAGATGGACCTAGAATATGATTGAAGGCATTTGGGGAGAAACCAATACAGAGCATTTCTAGCCACTGTGTGAAGAGCTGCAAAAGCTGCATGAAGAGCCACAGACATCAGACCTTGGTTATTCTGTTATAATGACAATGTTTAGAGAGTTGGGTCTTTTGTATGTTCTGGGGCTCGCATACGCCAATTTGCTTTTTTTGACCATACTACTTTTAAAAAGCAAATTAATTTTATAACATTTTCATGTCATAATTCTTTTTCTTTTCAGTTGGATATATGAAAGGAAATCACAGCTATAGTTGCAATGTATATTATTAAGAATGAAGAGCTTAAAAAAATCCACTAATCCATATACAGTGGGATATATTAATGAGGGATCATTTTTGTTTTGGTGAATCTTAAAGACAACTCTGAGCTTGATTCCCCAATGGATTACTCCAAGAGATACATCAGTATAAAATCAATACTAATGGAATCAATCCTGATTCAGCATCACATCCATAACAAGTATATCTGAAGTGTACATGTTTTTAGCATGTTTGTCTCTGTCATTCCAAGTGATTGCTCTTCAGGTCATCTGCGTAACTAGATTTGCTTTAGGTTTTTGCATGTGAACTCTAGTTGCTTGACTCATGTCACCTTTACAGGGAAGTTAATTATAGGTCATTAGTAGTTGTTGCTGAAACAGTATTTTTAATTTCTTTTAAATTGGAATTTAGCCTGAATTGGTTTAAGAATCTTTTGTGCCTTGAAAATTGGCAGCATAAACATTCTGTCATTTTTAGAAATGTTTTTTTAATTGCTTATCTAACCATAGCAGTAGTGGCCAGCAAAAGATTGACTGATGCCAATTCAGTTAAAGTGTTGATACCATATATAGGACCAAAATGTACGCCTGCTTTTCTTAGTACTGGGATGCAGAAGTGTCTCAGTGCATCTTTTTTCAATATGAATACTATCAGCCAGGGCAGGCATTTGCATTGCAAGCAGAGGGCCATTCAGACTTCAGCATGCTTTGCTTCTATTTCTCTAGCGCGATGGCAGCCTGCACTTTGAGACAGTTCCTGCTGCTCACTGCCACATATGCACTGGCAGGTTCAGGTGGCTGTGCTTTAACGTTCAGGTCACACTGAGTTGAGTGACTTGGATGAGAGACCTGTCCTGCTCTCCACACAGGTGTGTAGTACCTCTTTCCCCTCCTATGAACATAATAGCCTAGGCAGGCAAGGTAGAGTTTAGCTCCTTGTGTTTACATTGTATTTCTTTGTTTGTCTTTCCTACTATCCTATTTGCACAGCTAATGCCCATTTCAGATGAGATTGCTCGTACACAAATATGGACTAATTTACTTGGTCACTAGAATTTTTCTGGATTTACGTAACTGTACTTAGAATCAGATTATGCTCTGAATCCATGCCTTTGAGGTCTTGTTTTTTAATATTTATGCAACCTGGATGTTGAGAGGCCTTTTAAGTTAGCAGGTTAATTAGAACAGTGTCACAGTTAATGGACTAAATTTATTCTTGTCACAACAGTGAGGAAGGTCCTGCTGTAAAAGCTTCCAGTACAGGTTCAGCTGGAGAGAGCAGTTCTGGAACTGGGGAAACATTTTGGCAGGTAAAAACCTGTATTCATTGGCTCCATATACTGGGAGGCTTTTGTGCAAAGCGCTGCATTTATCTGGCAAACAGAAGTGTATTTTACTTCCTCACCTTTTTTTTTCTGAATTTAGGCCCAAAGTGTTTTCAGGTCAAAGTGGCATAGCAGGATAAAGTTTAAAAAAATGACACTTTTCACTTTTGTACTTTAGAAACATACCCTGAAAGTAGCAAATAATTTTTAGTGATATGTATTGCAGTCAGTCCATATTAGAAGCTTCGTTAATGTAACATACCTGACACATAGTTTAGAACATGTAAACGTCTATGCAGAGCAATGTTTAATACATACATTTGTTATAAATAAGGTCCCAATTCAGCAAAGCAGTTAAACATAAGCTTAATTTCAAGAATTTTATTCCTAAACAACAGTCTTTTACATGAACAAAGTTAAGCTGTTGAGCGCAAATGCTGATGCTTTACTGCATTTGGGTCTTTGTTGGTTTCGCTTGAGCTTAATTACTTTCTCCTCAAATCTTCTATTTTCATTATTTATTTTTTTTAAAGTGTATGTTCCAGAATACTTCTAATGTCCCAATTTCAGTGGAAACCGGAAGTGATAATACTACTATAAATGAAAGTGAGAGAAATGTTAAACAAAACTTGCAAGAGCATTCCAAGAAATACAATTTATAAAGCCATTCAAGAGATGATTGATCTCAAATGAAAGCATTAACATCACCTCTTTTGTTGTTGTTGTTGTTGTTGTTTTCACTGATACCTGAGCTCATTACACTGTAAGGACTTGTATCAGTCAGCTTCTGGAAGGACTGCTGCAACCTCTGTTGGATTTTAATGCAAAACAGTCTACCGAGCTGCAAACACAAATCTTTCAAGCTTGTCCATGAAGAAAATAAGTAGATATAACTATAAGCACTCTTAAATTCAGGATCTAATTGTTCGGTCTCCAGCAACATAGGTGATGTTCTTGCAAACCAAATGTTATTTAGTTGTTAAATTTGTAAGACATGGATCCATCCTGATAGAAGTGAAGCAATCCTTGAAGTTGCTTTAGCCTAAACTGCTTTTGTGAGTGCTGCCTACAAACCCTTAATTACAGTACATGATGACAATGACCTTTATTTTTGTAAAAGTGATTTAATCTTCCTTAAGAGATGGAACTCAATTATTTTTTGGTGATATTTTTCATGCACTTTTTTTTAAAAAAAAAGGTTAGAAGTTAGTTCAGGTCCATGTTTTCACCTTTCCGATCTATGCATGTCATTGAGGTGCCCATTTTGTTTCTGTGTGCGTGTGTTTGTATGTGGTTATTTATTACCCAGAGATGGACACCTGAGAAAATATATGGCCTGAAGTTCACAGCATATGCAGATCCTCCACATGTCAGTGGGAAATGCAAATGCTTATCACCTTAGAAAATACGGCCACTAGTATTAGAGTGAAATACTTGAGAGGTAATACTAGAGTAATTTTTTATTTCAAAAAGCAGATCCAAACCACATATTAATCCTGATGCACATGTGTGTAAATAGACACATTTTTTACTTTGTTTCCATTTATAGTATGTATTTGATTTAGATTCCGATATAGAAAATTTTGTAATAAGCCATGTGCTAGCTCTGGTAGAACAAGTTTGTCCTTAGTTTCTCATATGACTGTAATATTCCTGGTATTCAGATCCTGTCTGTGTAATGTTCTTACTATGTATTTGTCTGTGCAATATAAAAGCTGTGACTTGATACACAGCTTGAGTCTGGTTGTACATCGCCTATGTATATATATACATATATATATATAAGGACCAGAATCCCGAGCTTGCTTACACTACTATTAGTGTAAAGATTGTCACACTTGATTTTACAGGGCACAAGTAATCATGGAATGGCTTCATAAATGCATGGTAATTTCTACCATAACCTGCTGTGTAATTTCACAGATGACATTTTATTGTTGCTATTTGTCTTGCTAAAAGAAATACTAAACCGAAGTGCTAGGTAAAATCGAAGGATTATGTAGTAGACTTGGGGCTACATGGAAAATCCATGTCTGATACTGCATATCATATAGGGTTTTCAAACCATGATCCTCAGTGCTTTCTGTGCCCTGTAAAATAGTGTAACTATATGAAATATATACTCCTTGTTTTGCCTCCTGCCTTGTTTACATTAAACAGAGGATATTCAGTAAAATTTTTCTATTAAACTTTGTGTAGGTCACTTACTGACAGTCTTGCCAAGGTTTCGCAAGTGTGGGATTTCCAGTGAGGAATTGTTGAAACAGCCACATTACCAGACGTACAATATTAAGTTTTATGAAGGAGGTTGTGATAAATTCCAACTTTTTGTGCTAAAAAATGCATGGAGGATTAAAAGGGATATTCTCAAAATAAATTAATTTCATCGAAGCAACTGCTTCTATTATTACAGAATCCATTACAGGTTTTGTATGGATAGCCTTGAGACAGAAAATTTTTTAACGTTTTACATCATGCTTTTGATCCTGAAGTCCTTTCATTTATTTTTATTACATCCTGAAGTCCTTTCATTTATTTTGAGTCTGTCACTGCAGCATCTTCTGGGATAAACCTGTTTCCTGTATGTACTGTACCATACTGTACTGTGGAGGGCACGGAGTGAATCAGCATACTCTTGCCCATGAAAATTGGAAGCTAAGGGAAATGGCCAGGATGGAGTCATCCTGAACACAGATTAACGTCTGCTCTTCCTGAGAGCTCTAATATCTTTCAAGACTGCAGGTGGTCAAGACCTTGGTTTTCTATTGCATTTGAGTGCAGAGAGCGTCAGTCACAACATTAGTTTATTGAATTGGATACAAATGTCATGTACGTGAGTAAGCATCATTTCTTCCTTCACGGCCTTTGAGGAAGGCTTTTATACATAGGTTTAGATATATTTTTTTTATATATTTTAGAATTGTATTTGTTGGGTATTTTTTCTTAGTATCTCATCTAGTTTTGGTGTCCTTAGAGTTTTCATCTGCTTTTTAAAAATCTCTTTGCTCTGTAAGATCCCCTCTGAGGACTACACTTGGATGTTAAGCTGTTTCTCCTTCTCAGTATTTAACAGCTGCAAGTGCTCTTGCATCTTTAACAAGAAGAGCGCTACAGCAAGATGATACACTTGACAGCTTTTTTTACAGCTCTCAGCATCTTTCCCCCATCCTCTTGGGTCTCAGAGATTGTCATCTCCCACCCTAGATCATTTATTTGCTGTGCCTGCATGAGGCATTTAGAGATTTAGGGACACTTTGCTTCTTCAAGCAGTGAGGAAGTTGTATCAAAATTGCACATTTTATATCTTCTTGTATCTTTCTCTTACTTTGATATCCTTGAAATGACTGGATTATTGAAGCATGATAATCTTATGGCACTTGCATTCTGATGCAAGATTTTGGGGCTCTACATCCTATTGGAAAAAAACCAGAGTATTATCAGTGTGTGGTCTCTTAATTCATATTCATTAACTCATTTTACAGCTTCTCAGTCGAAGATCTCAATGTAGATACAAGTAGCGCAGGATCTACTGAATTTGTTAACCTTTAAATATTAACAGAACTGGTGCTGTCAAAGTCTCAGGGATTTTGCTAGTTTGGTATGTGATCCAATTGGATTAACGTGGATTAATGCTCAGAGAAGTGAATCTGTCACAACTTGTGTGAGCCCTTTTGGCCTAAACCCATATGTTCCTGGTGCATCCTTTATCAGCCAAGGTTCCCTTTGAAAGATGAGAAAGAGAACTGAAGAGCAATTTAGGAATCAAGTGAAGCATATGGTGGATTAAAGTTTTCAGGTGTCATAAGCTTCTTGGGAATGCCAAAAAAGAAAGTGTGAAAAGTTAAATTTTACAGGTTCAGACCGGTTGCTGGCATTGCCTTTGGAGTCAGATCTGTGAGGATAAAAAGCTGCATCTTGGAACGTGGTATCTCACCAGGCTATTTAAATTGCCCTTGCTAGGATGGTATATATATTCTGAACTATGTTTCATTAAATTCCTTCTGGTTATTACAATAAATGCTGCTGCTGGTATAAAATCTGCTAGAATAGTGCTGTCGAACTGACAACTTTGTCAGTGTCTTGTAACTTTAATGAAGTAGATGCATCTTGCTGGCTTTGCCTTTCTGCTCTACAGCATCATAATTCATTAGGGGTTTGGGTGGTGTCCCCTCCCTCTGGTAAAACATTTTACGTACTGAAAAATATGGAAACACGTGAAAGAAAGGACCCAGTTACAGTGGTAGGCTGTAGGAACATGAGGAAAAGCATATTCTTCTTAAGCACCTTCATTTTCAAAAAAGGTGAACCTTGTTATATTCCAAGGTGATCAGTTCTCTGAAATAACAACTGTTGAAAAGAGGGAGGGTATCCTCCACAGGGCGCCCTAGATGGTAAGTATAAACCTGCTTCAGTAATTTGCACTGAGGACAGCAGAAATGAGACATTTGCATTGTGTTTCAAGGTGTATAGTATCCCGTTTCCAGTTTGGAGAGGTGAAGCAGCTGCAAATATAAGTCATGCTGAGTAGTAACATATAACAAGACTACAGGAAGTTCTGCAGAAAACAGCGAAAGATACTAAACTGATTTAGGAGAGGAGGGCAACAGAGGTAACTACGTTTAGCATAGTTAAATTATGGCTTAGGGTTAGAGGAACATTACTTCCCAGTAAAAAGATTTGAAAGCCTTAAGCCAAGATTGAAGGAATTGTGGAGCTTAATTTATCAGAATGCAATTAAGCATGATGTAATGTCATTGAGGAAAATTGATACTCATTGTCAATGAAAACTTCCTGGCAGTGAATGCTGCTAGACCAGAAGTGGAAGGAGCCTGTAACCTCACACTTTCAACACCAGACTGGACAAAACATTGAATCTTTCAAGAGGAAACAGCCTGTGTTGGTGAGGAGATGAAGTAAACATGCATTTACATTCTCGGACTCCCAGCTAATTAACGGTTCCTGAATAACTTGAATTTGTTCTGCTAGAAAGCAGTGAGGGGGACTGATCCACTTGAGCATCTCCTGTAAATGAGGAAAGTTGCTGCAATCTGAGAAAAGCAATTTTCAGCCTTCCAAAATGCGACTCGCTTACATAATAACCTCTTTGCAGAAGCGGCACCCATTACACGCAGCAGGCGGTACAGCTTGATTAGCGGGGCCGGGATCCCCCCATGCTGAGCTGCCTTGGAGAGAAGAAACAAATTACCTGTTCTCTGAATCATCATTATCCTTTACTTGAGAAACCCACTTCTACTTCCCTCATCTCCGCATCCACAGGAAGCACCTGTCAAGTTCGTATTTCTTAATTTGGGTCATGAATTTTTATTTCCTAAGGTTTTCAGAGACTGCTGTTTTTACTGTTAGCAGAATGTCCATCAACGCTCTGCATATTTCCAGACAATTTTCCTTTCAGCTTCCTATAAAGGAAAGAAATCTTTGTATTGTTTATCCTGCCTTTTGAGACTCGCGTTCTCCTGCCTTGTTAATTCCTCCCTTTCAAATCCCTGAAAATGTTTTTCGTCTTGTCCTTCACCTTGGGGATTCTGCAGTCAGCAGTTTGTGCAGTTCAGCAGGCAGGGAGTGTTAAGGACAATACAGACAAAAGCAGAGCTGCTTCTGTCCACACAGGTCCAGCTGCAGGATCTGCAAGGGAAATCCTGTCTACATAGCAAACGTGGCTGGGGGGATCAAGAAGGAAAACCTCAGCACCCTGAAATCAGTGGGAATTTTGCCATCAGTAGAAATGATGCAAAGTCTTCACCCCCTGCTTTGCAAACTCATTTTGGCATTTCTGATAATGTTTTAAGTTTTTCAGAAGGAAAACAGGAGTGAGCATTATCAGAGAAGAAAAAATTGGGTTCACGAGTTTCCTACGATGCCTGAAGAAAACTGCATAGCTTGGTCATGTTTAAAAGACAGACATTAAAGGAGTGATTTAAAGAACACATCTGCACAAGTACTGACCTGGCAACAGTTCTGAACTCGCCAACAGCCGTGTTTGATACCAGCTCAGCGCAGGGACCGTGGACCAGCATCTGCTCAGGCAGGTGTGGGACAACTGGTGTCTCGGACCAAGGGAAGTGCAATAGTTTGTAACCCTTAGAGGGGATCTTACAGCATTACCACAGAAGTAAAGCATAAGCCAAGGACAGGAGAATCATTTTTCCTATATGTATGAAATGTATACTTCATATATTTCATATATCTGGTTGCTCAAAATTTTGTTGTTTTGATGGTGCTTCTTTCTTCAAATAATCAAACACAAATTCCTAAGGAACTGAAGCCTGAAGAATTTGGGATCAAAATTCAGTCACCCAAATCGCTTGGCCTTGCTTACATAGGCAAAAACTTGTCAGGCTCATGTTAAGATACACATTTAAGCCAGTGATAACTGAAGTATTACCCTCTCATAGCCATATGCCAGAGACAGCTTTGCTGTTGGTAAATAAGACCTTACATTAACAGCTTAGAGTTCTGCTGTTCCCTGACTTTTTGCTGAAACTTAGAAAAAGTAATAGTAATACTGAGTAAAACATGCATCAGAACTGTGCGAGCAGTTTCATGCTATATATATTAAATGTCTGCTTCTCTGGAGCCATGATCTCAGCTTGGATCATTAAATAAGGAGTTGGTTTAATATCAACCAACAAATCACAGTAAACCTTGATGTTTTCAAGATGGCAAATATGCAGGAAACTAGATTTATCAAACCTTAGGTTTATGTTCTAAAAGATCAAGAGTGAGCATAAACCCTTTTTTCCCCTTTTGTAATTAATTCCAAATGTCAGTTTGATCTACTAGTATGATTCTAATTGCCAAATTTCTAAAATAGTGTTGCCTTTCTGTTTCTAAATATCAACCAAACAGAATAGTGAAAAGATAAATGCCTTGATATGATTAAATGTGATCTGTTCAACCAGTGGGACAGTACCACAGCTTCAAAACCACTCTCTCCACTTTATGTCTCTCAAGTGAGATGCTGACAAGGAGCGTTCTGGCTGGTTTTGTCCAAGAGAAACATGAATAACAGGAAAAGTTTTTGCCTTTTACCTCTGGGGTAGAAAGTGGAAGTACATTATGATGGATAGTTTGGGCTTATGGTATATATACTTACCCTGTAAACCATTATTTGTTTATTTCATTTTATTTCAGAAAGAAGCAAGGGTGTGGGAACTGTAAAAAAGTGATGCTAATAATTCTAGCCAGCATATGCAGCGGTTGGTGTCATTTCGAGGAACATACTACTTTTACCCCGATCACTGTGCATTGTTCTGCTAATTGTTTAGTTATTTTTAAGCAGTTTGCTTACTGCCCACACACTGAGGTGATGCTGAGTAATTTGAGCAATTTTATTGGGTTTGTGGGTTTGAGTGACAAATATGTTTTTTTCTCCATGTGAGAGCTGGATGATTTAGTCTATTAATAGAGGAAGCTGTCACAGAGGAATTACATACACAGACTTCATTTAACTTTTTAAAGTACAAGCTATATAGGTGCAATTCATCTTTTCAGCTCTTCAGGTATTAAACTGTTTAGTGGAAGGGGCTTGACTTCTTAGTCTTGACTCAGTTTTCTACAGAAACTTTTTTTGCTCAGCAGCTGTATGAACAATTATCAGAATCCCCTAAGAAATTGCTCCAGCATTGGCCCCGTTGTTTGTTACTTCAGGGGAAAAAGATGGGCTTCAAGAGCAAGCTGACCCAGATGCCAGATAAAGATCTTCTCCAGGTTGAAACTGGAATTCAATATAGAAAACTTGCACCATCATGAGCCAAGGTCAGTATAATTGTGTAACTCAACTATTTTAGCAGCTGAATATTCAACCTGATTAACCTATTTATAGCTTTATACTAATTCAGTACCATTTATTCCAGAGGCTCCATGAAATTTTATAAACACAGCCAAAGAGGCACCAATCCAGCATGCAGTATTTAATGAGTTGTTTTTCATTAAGGCAGGTGAACAGCAAACTCCTGATGTTGGGCTGATCCCCTGTCTGCAGCTCCCTCCCTTGGGTGATGAAGCTGGGTATTAGCAGTGTCTGAGTTGGATGGGAAGCAAATGAGAAACTTAAGAATAGCATAATAATGCAGCCGTGTAAACCGGTTACATCGTAGTGCCATTGCTAGTTAAAGGCCACAGGATTTGTGCTGAGTTTGCAAGGCCTCAGGGCTGAGGCGCACCACGCTTGCTTTGTCTGAACTTTTATTGGCCTGCCTGCAGCTTTGTTTTAATTTGATTTAGCTGTAACAGCAGTTTTTCTTCTGACCAGGTGGCTACAGCTAAATTCTTTTACTTCGCTTATCATTGCAGTGGTACCGCTGCAGTTCTACACTCTAACAACATAATGCAGTATAGAGAAACATGGGGCTGGTACGATGGCTGAGGACTTGAGAGCGTTAGAGCAGAGGAATACTGGCGTGGGGCGAAAAGAGATGGGGCACGGGTTTCGCACTGGAGACCCCACAGTGAAGAACTCGCCCATGGTCAGTTAAAGAAACGCAGACCTGTAGCTGGACAAAACTGGTTTTAGGTTTAACAAAGACAGCCAAGAAATATCGTCTAGCATACTTAAAAGCTGCTCTACATAGCAAATTCAGATGTGATGTGGAGCTGCAGAACAATGGGAGGAAGAGGAAAAGTGTAAAACAGGTTAGCAAACGTGTTAAAATGAACCCAAGTGGATCTCGGAGACAAAACTACCAACATGAACATGATAGTCCTCCTGGCGAAGACTCCAGATGCTGATGACCTGCTGTAGCAGCCTCCCCCCCCCCAATGACAGCACCGACCATGGTGCCCCGAGGAGCAGGGGAAGGGGGCCATAGCGTCACGAAATGGGGCGGAACATAGGAAGAGCAATTTTAACTGGTTTATTATTAGCACTGAAATTTTTTGTGCCTAGAAAAAGCTGCTGCTTTCTGTAATAACTAAATCTGGGCTGATAGTGACTCTTGGAACAGACTGCAAGGATTTCAACTATACTTATAATAAATTCTTGGCTTCATATATAGGGTGTGTTTCCTCTTTGCCTATAAACAAATTTGGGGGCATAACAGTAACAAATACATTTTAGAACTACAAAAAAAAAAAAAAGGCAAGTAAGAGGATCAAACACACCAGGCAAACTTCAGTCTCCTGCTGCCAGGGAGAAGATTCTGACAAAGCAGGGACAGATACTTCTATCTTCTGATGAAAAATTTCATCTATTTTGTTATTGGTTTTCATCCTGATACCCTCCACGCTGTGGCAAAGCTGCTTGCGGGTTTTTCCTGCATAAGAACAGTGACATTTGATTTGAAATCTGTCTAGAACCGAGACTGGGGTTATGCATGAGGCTGTTGGTAAATACCATTCTTCAATATTTAAATGGTGCCGAAGCCCCAATTTGGAGACTTTAGCCAAGTGCAGCCACATCATCCCTATTAAAGAAACAAGAACACCTGAGTCCAAGCATTTTATAACAAAAGCTCTTTTTCTTTGCTTTGAATCTAGACATCTCACTCAAGTCAAATTCTACTCTGCTACTGCCTCCAGGTTTAACCAGAATAAAAAATGACTACTATGACAGTCAGTATGACCAGACTGCAAAAATAGAAACACAGAATTTCATTTGCATGCCCATCATTATTTAATCCAGCAACCAGCAGACATTAAAATTTCATTTTACCAGAACATATTTTTCTTTGGATTGGGTCCCAAATAATTTGATTCCCCGGTTATTACATTGTTTCAGTGGCAACATACCCACACCATGATTATTCTTAAGGGGGTCAGTGTGCATGTGGGAAACAAAGCGCTCATCAGTGGGTACCACTCTTAGTATCCATTTGTCTCTTGGTTCCCTGAATCACTGTTACAAAGCATTTCCAGGGAGCTGATACTCATGTTTTAAACCATTATGTTTCCTACCATTTATAAGCATGTCTGAGCCAGAAATCATTCAGCGGCTGTTGCTGCTGCATCCTTCAGGGACAAAATGTTCTAAAGAGCTAATGTTGCTCTTTCATTAAGAAACCTATTCAGAACCACAGAGAGTGATTTTGACAGTGCAATTGGTAGTTGCTGTAGGGTAGGAGCTTGACAGGAGTCCTATTTTACACTAAATGAATGTATACTGTTTATTAAAGAAGCAGAGTCAGTTACAGATTTTGGTATGCATACATAAGTATATACCTGTGTGTCTCATGCGCTCTGCCTCTCTGGATTGCACAAAATAATTCTGCCTTGATACATGAAAAAAAAATAATCTGTTGTTTCTGGCCAGCCCTGGCATGAAGAGTAAGAAAGGAGAAGGAAAAGGAAAAGGAAAAAAAGAAAGACAAAAAAGAAGAAAAAGAAAAAGAAGGAAAAGGAGGAGGAAAAGGAACACAAAAAGGAAAAGAAAAAGAAAAAGAAAGGAAAAGAGAGATTCCTACAAACCCAACATCAGTCATTTCACCCAGAGTATCTCATGTTTTTCTAGCAAGAACACACTTTGCTTTTTTGTATAGAATTATAAAATCATTTAGGTTGGAAAAGACCTTTAAGATCATCGAGTCCAACCATAAGCCTAATACTGCCAAGCCCACCACTAAAACACGTCCCTGAGCACCACATCTACATGTCTTTCAAATACCTCCAGGGATGGTGACACCACCACTTCCCTGAGCAGCCTGTTCCAATGCCTGACAACCCTTTCAGTGAAGAAATTTTTCCTAATATTCAATCTAAACCTCCCCTGGTGCAACTGGAGGCCGTTTCCTCTTGTCCCATCGCTTCTTACTTGGGAGAAGAGACTGACACCCACCCACGTGTTTCGGTGGGTTTAAGCGTGGGTAGAGAGAGAAGAGGACATTTAGTGAATAAGAGAAGGTAAAATGAAGGGCATTAAGGTTCAAAGTGACAGGATAGATTAACTGCTTGCAAAGATGAACAAGGGTATAGTTTCACATTACGGTTCTTCTGGTGGCAAAGCTGGTTTTAAAAAGTTTGTATCCTTAGCTGCCAGGCACCATGTTTTGTTCTTGTTGAAAGACGTACATAAACAAGAACACTTCCCTGATCTTTGCAACACAGCCCAAAAGGTTCAACCAGCACAGCCGAAGGTTATAAACTGCTGTCTGGAGGTGGAAACATGAACCAGGGTGGGAATGCGCAGCAAATTTCTGCTTGGCTTCATGAAGAATGGGAAAGGGCAGCAATCTCCAGCAAGGAAGGATGGTTGCATGGCTGGACTGGGGAGCTGGAAGGAGCTGGTTTCTGTCCCTGACCCTGCTGTACGACCCATCACCTCTGTTACTATAGCATGAGAGAAATATTACTGAAAGTATCTCTTCAGAAAAGTGTAGTTATGTCTCATTAATGCAAGTTTAATGGAAGATGGTATAAAAACACAGCTTTGTTATCAGTCCCTCTCATCTTTCTAAGTGCCACTGCACAGGTAATTGCAGACTTTCAAAATTAGATCTCCTGGTAGTGCTACCGAACACATATGCTTGTGTCTTAGCAAAATGTTCTTTGCAAGGGCTTTGGAGATCAAAGACAGTCTGGGCTTGATTGGAAACCAATTATCTACTGCTGTGTGGACCTTTGAAAACTAACAGGATTTTTATTTCCTTTATCCTTTGATCCCCAAATTGAGCAATATAAAGATGAGGAAAAGCATAACAAAAGATCAGATGTACCAGGCGAAGAGTGAAAAGGGAAAGCAAGAATGTGCCTATAGGTTAGATGGATAGATTTGAAAATATATAAATTTAAAAAAATCAGGCTACTGGATTAGAAGACCCCAACAAGCTACAACCATAAGCAATGTATCTTTCAGCTCAATACCTCTGTAACTCAGAAAATCACCTAAACGCAGAGTTGCAATATGGATTACCTATGGATGTCTATAGGAAAGATATTTTTTTCCTCCATATGCAACTGGCATTACAGAATTACTTGTGCAGCTGATGCTACTTAAAGTACCATTTCTCCAGCAGTACGTTGCTGTACCTTTGATCTTACTGCCTAATTTCTTTAGCCTTTCTCCTACTCTTTTCCTGGTTTGGCTTCACGTTCCGGGAAGAATCCAATGCCAACAAGCGTGCCTTAAGGCTCCAGCTCTAACTTGTCGTTTCCAGTGCTGTCAGCAGACTGAGGGCCAAGGCAAGCAGCTGCAGATCCATTCGCTTCTGTAGCATTTCACCCGCTTCTATGGCCCTGTTACTTTAATTTTAGTTTCGCTGTTTGGGGTCAGTCCTTGTACTGAGACAATTAACACTGAGCATGTGAAATCTGATAGGGATTTAAAGCAAAGGGTGAGTGGTTGCCACCTGGTGAGAGGAGGAGAAAGGAGGGGGAGGATGAACGAGCGGGACCTTTTCCTTTTTCATCCTGCGCACATTAGTGGATCAATGACTGAAATGGATGAGGGTGCTGCTGAAGTGTCACGGCAGTGTAATGATGTAGCTGCTATTAATGGCTAGAGCTCCAGTCCGGAAATTATAGTTGAAGAAATGGGAAAAAAAAAATTTCTGAGGGCTCTGAATTGGTGATTTGAGGATTGTAATTTAGTGCTTGCTTTCATATTTTGTAAAATGGCTACTGTGCACATTTTCAGTAGTTTGCCTGTTTTTTAAGGAAGGAATAAAGTCAATAAAGTGTGTTTGATCACGATTCTCCTTCCATTCCCCATCTAAGGTAAGACACACAATCAGCGATGGTGGCTCTCCTATAAATCAAGATCTATTTCATGCTTTTTAGTAGGTCTGTTTGCGGTGGGAAATGTACCGTCAGCTCTCTGGCTGTCTGGATTTAGAGCAGATGTACAAAATATTATAGTTTATATGGCCTGTGAACTCAGCGTATTTCAAGATCAAATTCCTATTACACTAAAATCACTGGCAAAACCATGGTTATCTTCAGGCGGCCTGGATACAGACACAGTAAAAAACCCACAACAACTGGCCAAAGCAAACCAAAAATCCCACAGCAAAAGCACCTCGTCTTGCAAAATTGTTGAAAAGGCCAAATCTGCTGTTCTCAGCTAAATCTGTGACCTCAGGGAGGTTGTACCCTTCCACCAGCAGTTTGACCGATACCAGGATCCAACAGGTTTTTTTTCCATATTGACTTTCTTTGGGCTCCCCTTCTCCTACGGTAATTAGACAGGTCAGAGGGGAGAGCATGAAGGGAGGGAGTTCAGCTCCCTCCTCGCTGAAAATGATGCAAAGGAATGTCATCTGCTTCTGAGCCACTACAAAGTGAATACACAGAAGTCTATAAGAAAGCTGTCTACAAGAGCACTGTTTCCACTCACATCTTTCAGGCTAACCTACTTTCTGCTGCCTGCTCTGAGGCTTTTCCCTTTGTCCCTGCTGTGGGCGGCTGCTGTAGCTGCTGCCGAGGCTGCGGCTGCCCTTTCTGCAAGCAGGCAAGGGGAAAGCATCCAGCATGGGCTGGGTGAAACAACCGACCAGACCACTCGGCGGTTCCCACCTAAAACCGTCCGGCCTGCCGAGGCGAGGGGAACTCTGCCCTTCACAGGCTTGCGTGACATTGCTGGGGCACCCGCTGGTCTCCGCTCCCAGCCCTTTCTGCCTGCCCAATTAATTCTCCGCAGCTCTCTTAGTGGAAGCTTTAGTGCATACCAAAAAGGTTTTTCTCTAATTTCAGACTCCCAACTTTTTCTCTGCGCTTCCTAAATAGTGGAGGCTGTCTGATGAGGCGGCTCGGGGTGAGCAAGGAGAGGAGACCATGAGGTAAACAACAACGGATGATAGCGCATAAATATTTCAGAAAAATGTGTCAGCGTAAAAGGCTTAGCTGCAGTTATTCCTCCTGAGGGGTCAAGTTGCAAAAGCCTCTTCCTCACTCCCCCAGCCTTTCAGGTGTGGCCACATCCAAGTGCGTAATAAATTTCAGGGATGGAGGAAGCAGGAGAGCGAGTATTTACCTTGCACTAGTAAAACAGCTCTTATAATGCTGCCTTGTCGCTGGCTAATTAAAGCTTACACAGCCAGTTCGTCATCAGTCAAAGGCTGCAGACCCTGTTCATTGCAAGGCAGTTTTGCAGCCGTTAAATCCTGCCCGATGTATATCTGACTGTTTTATCGTAATTGAACCGGTTTGTGTGAGCCACGTTCCGCATGGCTGCATGGACACTCACCAGCGGTGGTTTGTAACGGTAATTGGCACATCAGCAGTTTGACCCTTTTCTAACAGACTATTTCATAGAAGACGCTTCACTGCAACGGGTATTTATCTCAAAATGCGCATTATAGAAAAAAAGTCTGTAACACTCTACCCTAATGATCCAGAACACAGATTCAGTGTACCCTGGGGATTTCTGCTGCGCTGGTTCAAGCGGTTGCTCTCCCCCCACCGCCCCCAGCTTATCTGTCCCCAGAGCAGATTCAGCAGAAGGGGATGATGCATCTGCTCCTCACCTACCCCGGTTCCCAGTCCAGTTACTGCCCTAAATACATCTGGCGCATCCTGCAGATCTGCAGCACAACTGTGTTACACTGCAGGACAGACAGCCTGAGCTTTCAGCATTGCTGAGAAGATGGAAACATCTATGCTCTGCTTAATTTTAACGGGAGCTGGAATCCAAGTCCTCTTAAGCAGCCTGTTAGTGCAAAATATGATGTTTGTAAAGACTGATAAAGGACTTGTGAAATTACTGAAGACTGTGGGCTGTACCATGTAGTGATGCACTCCCTGAAAGTCACATTGGGCCCAAATATTACGTACACAGAAGTATCTTTAAACCACTCAAGCTGTGTGAGTTAGGGTATGTGCCAGCTTGGGAACTCCTTCTACGGATGGATTCAAGCAGTGGGACTGCCCTGAAAATAAGAAGGTTGTTCATAGTCCACCTGAACGTCATCTAACATTTATGTTTTCTATAAGTGCAACAATCGGGTTGCCTGGAGAAAAGGAAATGGAGCAAAATCTCAAGTTCTGGATTCATTTGTGGGCTCACAGGTTCCTCCTGTGCCCTTGAGAGCTCAGCCAGCCTTGGTGCATCGCAGCCCTGCAGCCACGAGGCAAAAAATCCTCATTGTGTTCCTGGAAGGCAAAATGCTGTCAGAATCTCGAGGTTCAGAGACTTTGCTGGTGGAGTATGGGGCATTTTAGAAAAGCTTGGTAGTATATTTAATGTAAGACTTTAGAGATCAGGAAACAGCCAGCTGTCCAGCAAACAGTATGACCAAAATCTAAGTCCGTACCCAATCAATTAAACAAGCTACTGCCCTTCCCTTAAAGAGCTTGGTGTCATTGATTGACCAGCGTCTCCAAGCTGGGTCTGATATCGAACACTACTAACCCCTGTCTCGGGTTATATGGCTTCTTTAACCACTCTATGGAGGAAACACTGATTAGATTGCCTTGCTCATTGATAATTTTTCCTTCTGGTTCTGATTATGCAGAATGATACTGCTAAAGAGGACATTAGAAAGTCAATCAAACATTGCAAAAGATACAATAAAAGCCTATTCTAAAAACCTTTCTTCCCTTATTTCTATTTTTTTTCGCCATCTGTCTCTCTCTGTAAACTCACCTGACTATATTTACATTCAAGATATATAATCAACATAATTTTAAACTCCTTTGTGGGAGTTAGTTTCTTTACTTGATGTATCTTGAGAAAATATAGCCAGAACATGGATTTTCCTTGTCAGGCCCCCTGCTTGGAGATAAATTATTTGTCTTTGGTTTTACATGTAATTTATTAATTCTTAATTAATAGTACAGACAATACTGGACAATCATTGTTTCTTCTTTTGGCCTTTTCCAGTTAGCATGGGAACTTGAAAAATAAAGCTTAGCATATTCAAAAAGGTTCAACAAAATGTTCCTTCTGACATTGTGTAACTCTCAAGGTTCGTTTCATTTCACATAGAAAATAAATCTAGTATGTATTATTTGAAGCTGTAAGGGAAAAAGCACAGCACCAACACAGTGGTCCCAGCTTCTTGTGCTCTAAAGGTCAGCTGTGAGGATGTGACACAGTGTTAAATTACCAGTGCAAAAGAAGCTGAAACACAAAAGAAAGTATAGAAAGAAAGAAAGAAAGGAAGAAAAAGACTTGAAGAATTCCAGGTCACTATGTTGTAGTTCTCAGAAGATCCAATTGCTCTGTAAATATTGCTTAATTAAGTGTACCGGGATTGACAGCAATATCTAACTCCAGTTGGATTAGAACTGAACCACTACCTGCAATATTAATTCCAGATACCAAAGCTGAAGCAAAGTAGGAGTAGGTCTGAATTTACATCCTGATCAAGAATTTATGGTGCAGACCCAAAAGCATCAAGTCAAAGGACAATATTAATTTATTCCAAGGTCATACAGATCTCTGCCTCCTTGATTCATGTTCTCTGCTCCCAGCTTTCCAGAAGACCTGTGTAAAGGCCAACTGCTTAGTCTGAATGTCATGAAGAAGAACGAAGCAAATATGGTCAACCCTTCAAATTTTAGCTTCCTAGAGAAAGCTGGTAGTACATCAAACAGGTATTTATCTTGGATGCTGAGGGAAGGGAAAGGCATTTTGGTGCGTGGAGCAGCGGCTGAACGGGAAATCTGACATGACTACAAAAAACGGGCTTACGATCTGTAGTAAATGAAGGTCTGTCAATCAGATGAAATGTCAGACTCTGCTAAACTAAATGGGCTTGTTTATCACTGTAATTATGTAGCCTTACAATGATAAGGTATTATATATACATGTCTTACTCTGTGCCAGGAACTGTTTTGCAGAAACCCAGTAAATTTAATTATGAGAGGAAGAAAAAAATTCCTCTATTTCATGATCTATCCACCCCTGCAATGATTACTCTGGGGAAATTCCCACTGAAGCCAAGCAGATGGTTCCTACCTTGTTGTACGCCCAGCTTATTTTCTTTTAAACTATGAAGTGGTTTACAATGCCATTTTTCTCTGGAGCTGCCTTGCATTTGGCAGACTTCTGACTGTGTGTGAATTCCTTTTTATTGTATATGTGAATGAACCGCTTGATTTCTTTTTTACCTCAAATAACAAATCCCACTTAGGATTCATATAAATAAGGACATGAATCAGCCAAGTATCTAGTCCAAACATGCTTTCAACAAGATGACTCCCACTGACTTTGTTACAAGGGAGTCAATAATCAGATTTAATATCACTGAGCCACATCGTCTCTGGTGCATTTCCAGAAACATGCGTATTGACCTCTTAAAGACTTGTCTATGGACCAATGTTATGTATTTCTGCTTCTGAGCAATCCCTTACTCCCTTTTTGCACAGATACGTAAGTTTGCAGCAGACTTGAACAGATGTTAGTTCAATGAGGGAACTGCCTGGTTTCTCTGTACCTGCTGGTAACCTACATTGGTCCTGAGGGCAGGATGAAATATTTCTATGATACTCTCCAGGGCAAACTTTGTCCTTGTGTCAGAAGCCAGCTCAAGGTCTACACACTGTTCAAGGGATCTACCCAGGACAGAGGTGTGGTATTGGATTGTTCTCAGCAGAAAGGTAAATTTCTGCTATTCCTCCTTTCTTCTCAAAAAAATTCCAGGCTAGCAGGGCTCTCAGAAGAAATATCATACAGGTTTTGGAAAACTGATGAACACTGATGATACCTCTCAAGAAACTTTTCTTTAAGTCAAATCTTTGTAAAACAAGAAGGGCCCAGATTAAAGGCTAAACCTAAATTGGCAGGTGCCTGGTCAGGGAATAGTGTATACTTTATCTGATTTGAGACTACGTAGCTCCAAGGAGTTCTTTAAAAAGAGATAAATCACTAATTCCCACAATCAGTTCAGAGCAGCCAGAAAAGAAGATAAAGTTCCTGTGTCTTTGTGCCACATATACCTCCAGGCACCTTCTAACAGATTTCTCTGCAGTTTGAATTCAGCTCTCTACTTCAAGAGTCAGAGACACAGAGGGAAGCTGTGTTTGAAAGCAAAGAAAATAGCTGAAATCTCTCATGAGATATAATTTAAAATGGACGTTGTTGGGGGGAAAAAAAAGTTATTTGCAAGCATTTTGGCATATTTTTTCTCTGATATCCATTAAGAGCATACATAATACCTGGATGACTTAACCTGTGACCATTATTTATTGTAACCTACATTTTCCCCAGAGTGAATGCCTGAATTCGAATCTTCCATTTATCGCTAAGTGCACTTCTGGGAAGGGTAAATAGAATAGCAAAGGCCTGAATCCGCAGGCAAGAAGCACACAGCAATCAAAACCAGAAAGTAGAAAAGTGGCTTTAAGTGTCCTCTTTGGTCCCTGAGCCTGGACTGGCTGTATAAGGCTGGCCCCAGTGGAAATGAGAAGACCCCGCAGCTTGCTCACTCCTCCGATAGTTTGCTTCAATCTCTCACTTTTTACTGTGGAATAAAGAACTCCGTTGCAGGCTTTGGGGAGAAAAATATTCACTCAGGAATGGCTCCAGTGCAGTGATTTGTGCGATGCAGTGATTTGCCACACAGCATCTTTGATGCAGAATTACTGTGATGATCAAAGCAAGTTTAATAAGCTCAGTGGTTTATAAGTGTTTGCAGCCCCTTCTGCCTGCCTGTAACTGGCCAGGATGTCTCCTTCACTTTGGACAGCAATGAAGCAGGGAAAACCAATAATAGCTCTGTGGCCAGCCTTCCCCCAGGCATGTTTTCACCCTCATCCTTCAATGGGAGGACAGATGGAAATATGAATTAGGAGTGGGAGATGTTGCCAACTCTACCCATTGAGGGAAGGGCTTCTGAGGGAAGGTCATCCTTTCTATTGGTTCCCTGCCCCATGAAACCTCTGAAACAAGCTCAGAAGATTTTCAGAAACAGTTAGGAGCATGCGCCTATGAACTGAAGCTCGGCCTACCAGCGTCATCCAAGGCTGTTGCTTTGGCTGCCAAGCACAGCTGATTTTGGAGATGTGATGGTGATTCTCTGATACACAAGCATCTTCCTGTGAGCATCTGGTCTGGCTCCACTATTGTTTTATGCTGGTCAGATAACATGAAGATTTCTGGGGAAAAGCAAGTGTACTGTGTTGCTGAATCTCACAAAGCCCACAGTTTTCAGTGTTAAAACAGTTGGACTTTGAAGCTAAATCTGGATGAATCCTTCTGAAGAGGAAAGCAAATCCTCTTTTAGTTGTCTGAACCATTAAGCTGTACTTAAAAGAATGAGGAAAAAGTCTCACAAGTCTTGTTTGATACAATCTGCTGGTCTAGGTTTCATTCTTCCTCCAGCTGGTATTTCCTGCTCTCCAAAATGCAGGGGAAAGCTAAGGCATTATTTAATGGGATTTATCTGAGATAAAAGAGGAAACCTTAACTCTGCTATGGCACAAGGAGCGTGGGTGGCTGGGGCAGCCACACAGCTGGTACCTGCCCAGGAGTGCGTGCTGTGCAGACAGCCCTAGTGAGTGAAGAGCAGAGAGGCTGCTATTCCATAAATCTGCTACTGCCACATCCAAGACAAATCTAATTTAAGCTTTATTTTTGAGGATTTAAGTGGGGAAAAGCCTGGCCCTTGTTTTCTGCACAAGAGGTAAGTTTCCAGCAGCTGGATCTGCTGGCTGTGGAGCAGTTACAATAACTGTTCCACTATTGCTGAAAAATTATGTTTTAATTTGACTACCAAATCACAGATTTCTTTTAGAGTCCCTCTCTCCCATTGCCAGTATTGAATGGGCAGGTTCTCAGATTAACTTTCTGAGTTGCCGTCGTTTGCAGCAGTTCATCTATTCCAACTCTTTCCCCCTTAAGCTTTTTTGGACTGAAACAACTATAAGCTCCTTGCAATTCATTCACTGGGGCTCTCAGTTTGGCAGAGTATCAGACCGACACCAGGACAGCCACGGCCATGGGATTTTTTTAAGGACGTTTAGTTCCTGCCATCTGTCTGTTGGCTCAACTCTGAGAAATTTAGATTGTGTTGCCTTCCCAAAGTTGTTTTTTTCCCCCTTGGACTGCTGTCAGGATATGCAATCTGTCTCTGTGAGTGTTCCAGTGAGACAGCACTTGAGATGTGATAAAATGCCTCCGATTCTTACATGTGTTACTATTTCTTAATAACAGGTGATGATAATGATGCATTAGCACGCACATCTCCTGAAAGGCAATGAGTACAAAGAGGTCCCAAACTTCCTATGGGGACTTACTGTATTTTAGGAACACTGTAACAACATTTTCTATGCTATTTCCTCATTTTGGACTTTTAGACCAGGTTGTTTCATCAAGCTGAGGTGTGGGAATGAGTGACTAGTTTTCATGCTGCCACGCATCCAGACTGGGGCTTTCCACAGTGTGGCCATTTCACTCAGCGGTCCAGGCAATGAGGGAAAAGTGGGGGTAGATGCACTGCTTCCGGGTTCCTCTTGCTTGTGTGTAACATAGTTACACCCCACTTTATTTTTCATATTTATTTTCCCCTTAGATGTTTTGGGAGGAGGTGGTATTTCACTGATGCTCTGGTACCTCTCCCCATGAGCCTGGTTTTGCCCCATGTTGTTAGACAGCCAGGTAGTCTACAACAACACTTGGAGATGAACCTCAGAACCAGTGCCCTGGGCACCTGGTCCAACTTGATGCTGGGCATATGTATATACTCCATTAGAGGTTTAAACTCAGAAGTGGTTTATGAACCATTCCTGTAAGAACAGGAAATCTCTACTAGAAGATCGCATCAGAGGATGCAAGTCTCCTTAAGTGAGCTGTTCTTATTAAATTTCTGCTTTTGTGAAACTTGGGATACATCTGAACTGAGCTATATTTTGTGGTCCTGTTTTCAGATATGATTTTTAAGAATGGGACATTCCCAGCGCTGAGTCCGAAGGTATGACAGATTCTGTTTGTTTTGATAAATAGATTACAAGCCCACCAACATTTAAAATATGATTTTAGACTCTGCTTGAGGGCCACCTAGGCTTAGATTAGACCTTTTACCCTACCAAGTTTACTTACTTTAAAGACCCTAAAAATATTACACTGATAGTGTGTTTCTGGATATAACCCATATGAAAGAGACATTTAGTTTATAGAATGAAACCATAAAAATCTAAAAATGTGGGAGTGCAGCTGGTTAATATCTTTGTTCTTGTCTAATTGACAGTTTTAAAAAAATACTGTCTTAGCTAGAAAATATAATCACAACTTTAACAAAAGAGATCTTCCCAGTCTTACTTGATTGCAGGGCTCACATTTTGTATATTCAGCTCAAGTCCAACTAAATTACCTTTGTTTTTTAGCTGACTGCAGTATTTCTGCAGAGAATGATGATAAATCTGCAACAGATAAAAACTGGATGTTTTCAGTTTCAATAAAAATTAGTTATTTTTTAAAGTGGGAATAAAAACAAAGAGGCACAAATTAGACAATGTAGGATTTAGATAAATTTAGGGTTATGACAGCTCTCTTGCCCTCAGCCAGTATAATGAATAATTTAGAGTCAAATTTAGGGGCAGTCCAGGACTAAAGTATTGCATTATCTAATTTCTGTTGTTACTCTGAAGTGTAAGCAGCAAGCTTATTAAATATAAATGGAGTAATCAGACAAATTCTATGACTGTGTGCGTGAGCTTCTCATTAATGTTTCACAAAGAAGCATCAAGAAAGACTAAATAGACTGCACTGGATTTAAAAGTAAAAAATATAATCCAGAACCAAAGTAACTTAATGACCTTCCTATGAACAAAAGGACTTAAACCAAAAGGATACTCAAGCAGAGTATCCTTATTGAAGCAGTAACTCAAGTAGATCATCTTTTGCACATCTCTGGTCACCTCTTGTTTATCATTTGCCAAAATATCATTGACACGGTACATCCATTTAGTACCTCTTTTCAATGCTACATTTATACACTGGTAGTCTCAGCCACCACAGTTTACGGTGATTTTATTACAGCACAGGATGATTGCCGTAAACTGGCTTCTTAGTAGGACACAGAACGTACCTTCAAGCCAAGTTAGCAATTAGGGCATGATTTTGAGCATCCTTTACCTCTCACTGACTTCAACAGATAGCACTCCTGGGATCAAGCTCTTCAGCTGTGTAAGTGAATACTGCTTCAAAATGAACTTCTGAGCTAAAAGAAAAAAATACTTTGGCCTTTTTGCAGCTTTCCAGGAAGGAGTTTTCAACATCTATCAGAGGAAAACATTCTTTATTTTATTTTATTTTATTTTTTTATATTTGAGATTGGATGCACTGATATTCCTTTCAGAAGTAGAATATGAATCAGGGTACCAAGAACAGCAATTCCTTCCCTCATCAAACAGTTTAAACAGAGATTCAGATTAAGCGAAATCAATTTAAAGTGGAAAAATCCAGACTGCCTTTCTAGGTGATATCAGATTTATAATTCTAGCAAATAGGGTCTTTTTTCTAAGCAAAAATATTATCTGAATAAACTTCTCATTATCATTTCCCCATAGTGGTTACTACAAAAAGCAAACTTTCTCTTTGTCCATCTGTCTAGACAATATCCTTACAAATCCTGCAAGATAAAACAGCCAATGAAACAATGATACAAATACATCAAAACCTGGAAGAAATGTCAGAAAACTGACCAATACTCAACTCCATTTTACTTTCTTATTTCGAAGAAAAGTATAGGACTTGAGATGTGACAGGCAAAAATACAGTTTCATCTTAGGGTTGCTGATTGTCCATGATCAAGATATGGGATGAGATAACCCAGATGGAGTGAAATATTGATCTAGGTATGTGTGCTGGTCAAAATATTTATTACTTTGTTCACACACACATGGTAAATATGGAATGTCATTTTAATGATCACAACCCAGAATAAAAAAGCAGAACACTCATCATCTTTTTGATCTCCTTATTTTTAACAAGGTATCTGTAAAATCAAAGTCTTTCTTCCCTCTGTGATTTTAAGTCCAACTTTACGAAAAGAAAAAGCAGACATTATCAATTTAATCTTACAGTTGGCAATTAGCATCTTTACAGACTCCAAAGCCTAAACAATTAAAAGTTGAATAATTTATGGCAAATGGAACAATTTCTGTCAACAGTATTATAACATGCATTAGAAATATACTTCACTGCCTGAAGCTGCTTGATTATTGATTCTGGAGTTCTCATTAGTGATGCAATTGGCAGCCCCCGCCCATAGGCAATGGCTACTTTTGTTTTTCTGCACTTCTAAATTAATTGGAACTAATCCATCGTTACTTGCGCTTATTTAGGGAGAGATTCTGCCACTAGAAGAGGATGGAGGAGGTGTGCTATGGTTGTGCTCATGCAGGTTATCTTCCAGGCAAAACCTGCCAGAATGGCCACTGACGTCTCTGGCCAGAGAACACAGCAAACACCTCCTCAGCTCCAATTTAATTCTTGGGACAATGGATAGCAAATCCACAGCTTTGACCTTCTTATCATAGCTGTTTGCTTGGGCTGGTGATGTTTACAAGCCTCTCACAGCAAAGAAGGTGTTAAGCTAGGCAGATACTAAGAAGCAGTTGCAAGGGGTGAATGATCAGGTAGAAGATGAATATGGGGAGTGTGTCTTCCTTTGAAAGAGTTAAGAGCCAAAAGGACTGAATCTTCCTAGGGAACAAAGGAAAGGTGGCTTGGAGAAAACTGTCAGGTTAGCGTTAGGTTGAAAAGGCGAGTTTCTGCCTGTGTGTGGGATGACTGTTGTGGGGATTTCTCCAGTTAGAGGAGAGATTCGTTGATTGAGGTCATGTCTGGGGGGAGATCATCTATTTATGTTCCCACTCTTCTTGGCATGAAGAGCCTGAGATGCTTAGCCATTGCCCTTTGTAGGGTTTCTGGACAGCTGCTCTTCTTCAGTGTGAGGAGAGGTATTTCTTTCTTCTTATGGTAGACCAGAGCATTTAAGAAATTGTTACATTTTGGGCTGTAACTCCAAGACCCTAATGTGGAGTGAACCTTCATCTCTGTGCTTCTTCTAACTGCCTTTTGCAGAAAACCTTTACAGCTGGCTGTCTACTTTCTTGCTGTGAGTCACCCAGTGCAGGCCATTCTTGGGAAGGGTATGAAGACTTGTCAGACCAGGAGGAAAGACTAATAAGCAAATAATGATGTGTGCTATCCTACTTCTGCAGAGAATTATTCTTTCCCCCAATAACATAACTTGTGTGCTTGTCCAGTAGACCCCCTAAAAGCATCCATGGAATGGAAGATGGAGCACGCAGGGAGAAAGAGAACAGCTATCAGGCATCAGGCAGCTTCACTTGCAATACGTGAAGTGTCAGGCAGCCAGGAAAGTGTGGTGAGAGCCTGAGACACCTGCTACCATCTATCCCCAGCTCTGTTAATGATGCTGCATGATCTTACTGGTGCAGAAAGAGGGTCTCCAACTGTGCCCAGGAGACCAAGCTTTGCACCTTGTAAAGAGATCAAAAACATAAATCAGGTGCTAAGAATTTTGGGAAGAAACTGAAAGCACAACAGAAGGTCTTGTTACCCCACACAATAGAACAACAACATGGCCATATTTTAACTGCTGAGTAAAATACTGGTCACCCCATATCAAGAAGGATGTTGTAAAATCTAAAAAGAGATGGAGAAGATAGTTATAATCATAATGAAGATTACAGCCAACAAATAGCCTCTGTCTGAGGAGTGACTAAATAGAAAGCTTCAGAAAGACTTAATAGGATTCTTCGAATTGAGAAGAGACAGACAAGGGGAGAGTGAGATATGATCTAAGGCCTTTCAAATCATATGAGAGATGGAGGAAATAAATGAGCGAATTTTTCATTGTACTAGAATCAGGAGATACCTAGTGCTAGTCAAGGTAGCTCAAAATAAAGGATGAACTAAACAGGACTCCTTCATACAACTTCCAACTAACTTGAGAAAGTCATTGCCAGAGACTAAAAGCTGAATGTACATATGGCTTCAAAGCAGTTAGGCAGATTAGACAACGGATGGAAGATTCATTGATAATGGTTAAATATAACAGCCCACATTGAAGCTTTGGCTAAGAATACCTCCAACTGCTGACAATGAGAAGCTGGGTGTGTAAGGGAAGAAGGAAACTCCTTGCAGTCTTCATTCTTATGCTTTCCTTAAGCATTTGCTACAGGCTTCAGTAGTGGGCTAGGGGCCTGAATCGACCCAGTTGTTTGTGCAGAGGAGATGGCTCTGACACTGCTGAAGCCAGAGCACATTGAATCTGGAAGTGCAGGAATGTTTTGGAAGAGAAGCTCTTAACTCTCCACAGACAGAGGCTTCATAGGCTTTACCTTTCCTGTCAAGAAAATTACACAGTATTTATTTAACTTTGATGTGACCTTAATGTTAGATGTTGAAGGTGGCTTTTTTCTGTAGGTACAATCTGTTCCTTCACTCAAATGAGTAGGTGAGGAAAGGCCGTCATTTGAGGTGTTGGAGCTCAGGTATTCTCTTCACTGGGCATCCATCTCACAAACCATTAATCAGAGTCTATGCATGGGCTCACGAGCTGTGAATAAGTCGCCAAAGGGCTGATTATGAACACATTTATCTGAATGCTGAATTTGTACAAAACCAGTGGAGAAAACAGGTATAAATTTGAACTACTAGTGAAGCTACAGATCTTTTTTTTTTCCTGTCTCCCAGTATCTTCAAATCAAGATTGAATGTTTTTCAAGAAAACAGAATTCAGCTCAACTCATACTGCTGAATTTATTTTCTAGCCATGGCATTTAGCAGTTTCTCAGATTTAACGGCGTCCAGGTCCTTTTAACGTTATGTTCTGAATTTACAGAGGGGCAGGTTGGACTTGAATTGTCCATATAAAAAATCCCTCGTGATGCCTTCTTTCATATGCACATCTGGTGAGTTCTTCATTGTTACTAATTAGGATGCAGCTTCTTGGAAAATTATTTCTTTGACAGCAACTGTAACAAGAAACTGCAAATTTAAACAAGAACTGAGAATCCCACTGAGACTCTTATTAACAACAATATCAAAGATCTGCAGAATGTATTTTGTTTTTCTTCCCCTCAGCATCACTGAATCTTCTGATTCCAGACCATGCTTAGTCCTCTGTCGTTACAGACACACCTGGGCATGTATCAGAGATTAAAAGTAACTTCCCAGTCCATAATAGACCTGTCCTCACTTACTAATGCAATATGTTTAGAAAGGGTCCATAATGTATCATATTTCTCCATAGCTAGCTCTACACCATTTGTGACCTACCAGTTATCAGGAAAAATTGCTGTCTCTTGTTTATCTAACTGCCAGAACTGCATTTCACATAAAGAAGGAACAGCTAAAAACATTTTGATCCTACTATATTCTGTCCAGTTCAACTCAAATTGACACTATAAATCTGCATTAAATCAGCTAACCAAAATCTCTCCTTGTCTAAACTATTCTCAATTAAAAATAATCCCTCTAATACCAGAGAAGCCAGAATGAAGGTGGAAAGAAAATATTCCTAAAAAATAAACAAAAGCCTAGACATAAAATCCAAATTGGTGTAAACCTTAACTACTGATCTTGTTCTGAACAAAATACAAAAATCTGTTCATGAAATACTTGCAGTTTAGGAACCTTTTCTCATGGGGAGAATGACTAACAAAAATTGCCAAACCTAGGTTTAGTGTATGTCATGGGTAGTAATATCTTTCCTTTGCATGCAATAATTGACATTCTTTTTTCAAATTGCTGCAGTTCAACAAGATACTGAAGAACCTACTTTTGTTCAGAAGAACCACTCAAACACAATGAATTATGGCTTTGTGCCCATCTGAATGGGACCGAATGAGCTAACAAGTTGAACAGTTATTTATCTACCCCTTATTATCCAAATAGATGGAACAGCTAGAGGAAAAAAAAATCTATGTATTTCAGGCTTTGATAGTTCCAATAACAGACAAAATTCCGCTAGCTGACAAGGGAGCAGTTTACACGTCTAGGACCTAAACTTTCAAACAGCTGCAACTCTTTGTTTTTTACAGGAAGAACATGAGCCATGATTGACCTCCTCGCAATTATTTGCGCTGATTTGGATACAGACAATAAAGCTGGAATCGTAAAGTGAACATAAATACAGAAATGGCCTGTTGCTACTGAATCTAAACGCTGTAATGCAGCATCATTTTCTTCTGCACTGTGGTCTGTGAGCATTACCTCAGAAAAAGCCAGTCTGAAAGCACACAAAGGAGTGAGCATCTTTCTGGAGAAGGTAGAAGGAAATGTTGCGTCTCTGTTCTGCACAAGCAAGTAACGGATTTCTCCTCTTCTGCAATAGTACTCATCTGCTGTTTGCACGTACAACAGCTACTACCCATTATCTCCTCTCTCTAAAGCATAATTGTACCAGATCCTCGAGGCATTACTTTGTGCAGTTCCAGTGACCTGAGTGGAGGATTTGGCCTGCCTCTACTAGACCTGTCATGTTGCATGCATAAAGCAACATCATCCTTTCAGCCATGTACTGAGCCCCTTTATTAAGGTTGCAAATAAAGTCAGTAACTCTAATCATGCTTTTGGTTGTTTTGGATCCTGGCTTGGCTAGGAATTGTTGGAGATAAACATCTCATTTCAAATAGGCTACTGAGCAGATGGTAATGACTTTTAATCACAAGCAACACGAGGCAAACCTGAAATAAAGCCCCTGAGATGAACAGTTTGGTACATCATTCCCACCATTTTGAATGCTGAATAACCTTGCCCCATGAAGAGAGCCATGTGTGATTTATGTACACATATACTTCCAGCTAACTAAAATACTGACAGTCGTTAATAGTTTTTCACAATTCTTATTTTGGGCCCTTATCCAATGCCCACTGAAGTCAAAGCAAACCTCTTCTTTCTAAGCCTTCAAAGACTCCATCTGGTGCAATAATAAAGTGTTGTGTTTTAATTGCTGATGCAGAAGTTTAGGAGACCTACAAGAACTTCCTGCTCAACACTAAAAATGAGAGTAGGGGATAGGTTCTATAGACACCTGAAACCTTGTCCTCAAAAAAAACCCCAACAAACCCCCAGAAAAAAAGCTTTTTGCAATTTGTGGAAACAGTACTGGGGGTCAGACACTGACCTTCAGCTCATGCCCTATGCCCGTGTCAGGTTAATTACATCATTTTAGACAATTCTCAGCTTAGGTCAGTCCTGAGAAGGCAGTACAGGGAGTTTTTTCACAGGCCCTGTCTGCTGCTGCATTATTGGAAAGCCGAGGTGCTCTTTGCATTAAGGATGTCTTTATGCCAAGAGTGGAGTTCTCATTTCTGCATCATCTCCCTCTGATCCTTTGCGATGTTTTCAGAACAGTTTGCTGACCCAATGATACTGCTGGCCACGATGGTGTGACAGGTTTGCATTTCAGTCCTTGGGCTGCAACCTGCTTGCTCGGAAACTTACTAACACTGTTTCTTAACAGTCATGTTTAAATAGTTTTGCTTGAGCCCACTTACAGAGCAATCTGTGCTTAAGCTCTTTGTAGCAGGGAATTGGTGAGAATAGTTTTCGAATAGTTAGCCTGACTAAACCATGTCTGCAACAAAAACTCCATCACAGTTTACAACATGCCTTCCACAACTCTGCTTAAATTTTAACTCCATGTGAATCAGTAGCAATTTTCCTGCTGACCTTTCACCCAAGCGTGTCTTTGCCATTTTATCTACTGGAGGAGGACTCTGACACCTCGCTTCCATGCCCTGCAAAGACGGCCACCTGTACCACTCACCAGGGAATCCACCCTCGCGACTTCTGGTAACAGCAAGTACTTCCACAGCCAGATTACGGCTACGTAGATAAGGCGCCTGATGAATAATACGTGCAAGAGGCACGCAGGGGAGGCTGGTCGGCGTTGCTGGTGGCAGGAAGCCATTACCCATCTCACGGACGCGGTGGTGGCAGCCTGCAGCTGGAAGCTCTGGGCCCCGCGCAGCTGCTGTGGAAGGCGTGAGGAGGCACGGCGTGAGCCGCTGACTCAGGTCCAGGCTGAAAAACCACACAGGGACCTTGATCCTGCACTGTACAGAGGCAGCCATTGACTTCAGCAGGAAGATTTGCTTCTCTCAAGCTCCGGGAAGGACTGGGAACATGCATAGTCCTTAGCTAACCATGTATTTATTTCCCCGTAACAGTGTCTCCTCACGGTTTCATCTGCAGGCTCTTACAAATGACTAAATGAAATGCATGAATGAAACACGCAAGCTCTCGGTGCCTTGCTCAAGCACAGCTTGCTTAAATGCCTTGCGAGCGTTGTCAGAGAGATGAGTCTGTACAAATCGAGCCTGAAGAGGAAAACCCACACGCTGCGCCTCCGTACGGAGGCGAGAGATGCGAGAGAGAAGCCTGCCTTCCCAGTACTCTCTCAGATGACACACAGGAAGGCGGGAAGATGAATGGACTCAGCCGCTAGTCAGCAGAACATAATTCTTTCAAGTTGGGCAACGAAGGTACGACGACTAACGTCGTGCCGGCTGAGGGGCCACGCACCGGCTAGCGACCTTCCCCAGCGGTGCCCGCAGGGAGCCCCCGTGTCCGGTGGCGATACCTACAGCCACCCCGTTTGGACTGAAGGGCCCCCGGCGGCAGGCGTCCCACCCGAGACACCCCACCGCCCCGCCGGTCCCTCCGAGGCGGCCGTGCCGCTGACTGCCGGGCTGCCTCGGGGGG